>NC_139989.1:78569296-78621796 GCF_964263955.1 Coregonus lavaretus
TTCATCCATCAAATGTCTGTGATCTCACACTTGACCTAAACACAGTAAACAGACGCCTCTCTCTGTCTGAGGAGAACAGAAAGGTGACATGTAGGAGAGAGGAGCAGCCGTATCCTGATCACCCAGAGAGATTTGAGGTCTGGAGACAGGTGCTGTGTAGAGAGGGTCTGACTGGGCGCTGTTACTGGGAGGTAGAGTGGAGTGGGAGAGGGGCTGATATAGGAGTGGCATATAAAGGAATCAGCAGGAGAGGAAGGGGTGATGACTGTTGTTTTGGATACAATGACAAGTCCTGGAGTCTGGTCTGCTCTGACAACAGTTACAGAGCCAGGCACAGTAATAAGTCCACTACCATAGACGTCCCCTCCTCCAGCCCCCACAGAGTAGGAGTGTATCTGGACTGGCCAGCCGGCACTCTGTCCTTCTACAGAGTCTCCTCTGACACACTGACCCACCTGAACACATTCCACTCCACATTCACTGAGCCCCTCTATCCAGGGTTTAATGTTTTGTATGATGGGGACTCAGTGTCCCTGTAAATAATAATAATAACCATGGTAACACTGACACACACACACACACACACACACACACTGGACACACACACACACACACACACACACTGGATACACACACACACACACACACACACAGTGGACACACACACACACACACACACATACACTGGAAACACACACACACTCGACAAACACACACACACTGGACACACACACACACACACTGCACACACACACACACACACACACACACACACACACACACACACACTGGACAAACACACACAATGGACACACACACACTGGACACACACACACAGGACACACACATGCAGGACAAACACACACACACACACACACACACACACACACACACACACACAATTAACACACACTGGACACACACTGAACACACACACACACACTGGACACACACACACACGCACTGAGCACACATACATACACTAGAAACACACACACTGACCACATACACACACACTGAACACACACACACACTGGACACACACACACACACTGAACACACATACATACACTAGACACACACACACACACACACTGAACACACACACACACAGACTGAACACACACACACCCACACAATGGACACACACACACACACACTGAACTCACACACACACTGAACACACATACATACACTAGACACACACACACACACTGAACACATACACACACACACACTGAACACATACACACACTGGACACACACACACTGGACACGCACACACACAATGGACACACACTGGACACACACACACATACTGGACACACACACACATACACTGGACACACACACACAAACACACACACACACAAACACACACACTGGACACACACACACACACACTGGACACACACGCACACACACTGGACACACACACACACTAGACACTCACACACACACACACACACACACACACACACACACATACTGGACACACACACACACACTGGATTCACACACACACAGGACACACACACATGCTGGACACACACACACACACACACACATATACTGGACACACACAAACTGGACACACACACACTGGACACACACACAGGACACACACACACACACTGAACACACACACACTGAACACATACACACACACACACTGGACACACACACACACAATGGACACACACACACAGGACACACACACACATACTTGACACACACACACACACTGGACACACAAACACAAACACACACACTGAACACATTACCATGTGTAGGATTTTGATGAAAGGAAATCCCATATAGCCTACTGGACAGGACTTTGCTATGGCATCTTCTGTTTGGGTGTCTCAGGTCAGGTCTGAGCCATGATCAGAATGTGTCTCTGTGTCTATTTCCAGCCCTGCCATTTCTACCTGTCCTGATCTAGTGTTTCACCCCTGACCTCCTCACACCGTCTCACTGTACATGTCTGCTTTTAGCTCCCACCTCTACTTCACTGTGTTATAATGGACCTTATGCTTGTTATGTCACCTCTGGAACCAGTAATCAAACATACTGACCTTTCTGACCCTATCCCATGACCCTACTTTCTACAACTGAACATTAAAATTCCTCTATGAGTTTTATTTAGTGTCCATTTACTTATCTATGTATTTGTTGTATATTGGGGTTGTGCTGCAGAGCATCATGGGGGTTTGTATGTGTTGAGATGATCACGTTCCAGATAAATGGTTGAACTGATTCCTGTCTCCTGTCTCATCATTATTGAATTGTTATACAGACGTGGTTATGACACCAACGAGACATAACAAAAGATTGGCGATGAGTAAGTCTGAATCTACAGGAACTATTCTGTCTGGAAGAAGTGGGTTTTTACAACTGTTTAAGACTGTTATTTTCTGTGGTCCAGAAAAGGCTAATGTTAGCATAGTGTATTGATAGCAGAGGCAGGTGAATAGTCTAGCTAGCTAAGAGAGAGAGTTAACATCGTCATGGACGGCAGAAAAGGACTGGAGACGGACGTCGGAGCGGGAAAACAAAATGATTAAAAGGGAGGAACATACAGTGGGGAAAAAAAGGATTTAGTCAGCCACCAATTGTGCAAGTTCTCCCACTTAAAAAGATGAGAGAGGCCTGTAATTTTCATCATAGGTACACGTCAACTATGACAGACAAATTGAGATTTTTTTCCCCAGAAAATCACATTGTAGGATTTTTTATGAATTTATTTGCAAATTATTGTCACGGTTTCGGCCGAGGCTGCTCCTTCTCCTTGTTCGGGCAGGCTTCGGCGGTCGTCGTCTCCGGAGTACTAGCTGCCACCGTTCTATGTTTCTATGTTTTATTAGTTTTGTCTGATTGTTACACCTGTTCATTGTTAAGTGTTCATTATGCGTCCTATTTAGTTCTCTTGTGTTTGGTCAGGTGTTGTGTGTAATTGTTCGATGTCATGTGTAGTAGTTGGTTCGCTGTTCTGTGCTCTCTGTATTTCGTTTTGTTTGAGAGAGTCCTGCACGTTGTGCGCATTTACTTTGGTTCACACCAGTGTGAGTATGTTTCGCCTGTGGCCTGTTGCCGTGTTTGGCTTGTATTTTCGGACTTCACTAAAGGCATCTGTTTCAAATCTCTGTGTGTCCTGCGTGTGATTCCACGTTACCTCTACACTCAACCCTGACAGAATTACACACCATCTCTATGGAATCAGCAGGAGCACCGTATGCAAAGAGATCATCGAGGAGCGCCTTCGTGGACAGGAGGACAGGATCAACCAAATCGGGCACGCCCTGGACCGAGTGATGAACACCCTCCATCGATGGGAGACCAGCGGGGTACCCACACCCCCACCTACCGTACCATCACCATCGGTCAGCCCGCCTGTCCAACTTCCGGAACCCAGTGGGATTCGGCTCTCGCTCCCGAGGGCGTACGACGGCACCGCTGCCGGGTGTCAGGGGTTCCTGTTGCAAGTTGAACTCTACCTCGCCACCGTACACCCGGCGCCCTCGGGACACGAGAGCGTTTCCGCCCTCATCTCCTTTCTCACCGGCAAGGCGTTGGAGTGGGCCAACGCCGAATGGAGGAGAATAGACGCCGCTACTATCACCTATGCAGTTCTCCCGCCGCTTCCGTGCTGTGTTTGACCATCCACCGGAAGGGAAGGCGGCGGGGGAGCATCTATTCTACCTCCGGCAGGGGATGAGGAGCGCTTAGGAGTTTGCACTGGAGTTCCGGACTCTAGCGGCAGATGCAGGGTGGAATGAGCGGGCACTCATAGACCACTTCCGCTGCAGCCTCCGGGAGGACGTCCGCAGAGAGTTGGCGTGCAGGGATACTACGCTTTCATTTGACCAATTGGTTGACATGGCCATTCGGCTGTACACCCTGCTCGCTACCCGCGGGCGTCCCAGGTGGGGGTCGCCCATTCCACCCTCCAGCACCTCCGAGCCGAGCCCTATGGAGCTCGGAGGTGCTGGCGCTAGAGGAAGGAGAAGAAGGAGCCCGAGGGGGGCCGTCCCCTGCACCAACTGTGGCCGTGGAGGGCACACCGCGGCTAGGTGCTGGGGAGGGTCTCCTGGTGGAGGAGAAGGCAGGCCACACATTGGGGAGTCCTCCCAGGTGAGTAGGCGCCCCACTTACCCAGAGCTTTCTGTCGTACACATAACCATACCTGTTTGTTTTCCACAGGTTGCACCTCGTTCCCAGCATAAGGCGCTAGTAGATTCAGGCGCAGCTGGGAATTTTGTAGATCGCAAATTCTGTGTAGAGTTAGGGATTCCCCTCCTTCCGGTAAATAATCCTTTCCCTGTACATGCCCTAGATAGTCGTCCGTTAGGATCAGGGTTGATTAGGGAGGTCACAGTGCCACTTAGGATGGAGACGCAGGGGGGTCATGAGGAGACGATTCAGCTCTATCTGATCGACTCTCCTGCGTATCCGGTGGTGCTGGGGCTTCCCTGGTTGATTACCCATGATCCTACTCTTTCGTGGCGAGAGAGGGCTCTTAAGGGGTGGTCTGCTCAGTGTGAGGGGCTATGTCTGGGTGTTTCCGTAGGGGCGACCTCGGTGGAGAGTCCGAACCAAATGCCCGCATTGCACATTCCCCCCGAGTATGAGGATTTGGCACTCGTGTTTAGCAAGACGAGAGCGGCGCGGTTGCCACCTCATAGACAGGGGGATTGTGTGATAGACCTCCAGGCAGGAGCTGCGCTCCCGCGGAGCCATGTGTATCCTTTGTCACAGGAGGAGAAGAGGGCAATGGAGACATACATTGCCGAGTCTCTGAGACAGGGATACATACGGCCCTCCACTTCACCCGCGTCCTCAAGCTTCTTTTTTGTGAAGACAAAGGATGGAGGTTTGCTCCCGTGTATTGATTACCGCGGTCTCAATCAGATTACTGTGAAATATAGTTATCCACTCCCGCTGATTGCGACTATGACGGAGTCATCACATGGGGCACGGTTCTTCACAAAATTGGACCTCAGGAGCGCATATAACTTGGTGCGCATTAGAGAGGGCGATGAATGGAAGACAGCATTTAGTACTACCTCCGGTCATTACGAGTATCTCGTCATGCCATACGGGTTAATGAATGCTCCATCAGTCTTCCAATCCTTTGTAGATTAGATTTTCCGGGACATGCAGGGGCAGGGAGTAGTCGTGTACATAGACGATATTCTGGTGTACAGTTCTACCCGGGCCGAACATGTAGCCCTGGTGCGCCGAGTATTGAGGAGGCTGTTGGAGCATGACCTGTATGTCAAAGCCGAGAAATGTCTGTTCTTCCAGGAGTCGGTCTCCTTTTTGGGTTATCAGTTGTCTGCGTCAGGGGTGAGGATGGAGGTTGACCGTGTGTCAGCCGTGCGTAATTGGCAAACCCCAACCACGGTTAAAGAGGTGCAGCAGTTCTTGGGTTTTGCGAATTACTACCGGAGGTTTATCCGGGGTTTTGGACAGGTGGCAGCTCCCATAACGTCCCTTCTGAAAGGGGGTCCGGTGCGCTTGCGGTGGTCAGCTGAGGCGGACAGGGCTTTTGGGAGACTGAAGGACCTGTTTACCTCGGCTCCAGTGCTGGCGCACCCGGACCCCGCTTTACCATTCCAAGTGGAAGTGGACGCGTCTGAAGCCGGTATCGGGGCTGTTCTCTCACAACGGTCCGGCACACCACCTAAACTCCGCCCCTGTGCTTTTTATTCGAAAAAGCTCAGTCCGGCGGAGCGTAATTATGACTTAGGGGACAGGGAGCTGTTAGCCGTGGTACAAGCCCTAAAGGTGTGGAGGCATTGGCTTGAGGGGGCTCAACACCCTTTTCTCATTCTGACTGACCACCGTAACCTGGAATACATTCGGGCAGCTAGGAGACTGAATCCTCGCCAGGCTCGGTGGACTATGTTTCTAGCCCGGTTCGTGTTTAAGATCACTTACATCCCTGGGTCCCAGAACGGGAAGGCAGATGCCCTGTCTCGGCGGTATGACACGGAGGAGAGGTCCGTTGAGCCCACTCCCATACTACCTAAGTCTTGTCTGGTTGCATCGGTGGTATGGGAGGTCGATACGAGATCGAGCGGGCATTACGCACCGACCCTAGCCCTCCACAGTGTCCGGTGGGTCGGACGTACGTCCCGCTCGAGTTCCGGGATCGGCTCATTTATTGGGCTCACACGTCACCCTCCTCTGGGCATCCAGGTATTGGCCGGACAGTGCACTGCCTTAGCACAAAGTACTGGTGGCCAACGTTAGCCAGGGATGTGAGGATTTATGTCTCCTCCTGCTCGGTGTGTGCCCAGTGTAAGGCGCCCAGACACTTGCCCAGGGGTAAGTTACAACCCCTGCCCGTTCCACAACGACCCTGGTCTCACCTCTCGGTGGATTTTGTTACAGACCTTCCCTCCTCACAGGGGAATACCACCATCCTGGTCGTTGTGGATTGGTTCTCGAAGGCCTGTCGTCTCCTTCCCATGCCGGGTCTTCCTACTGCCCTACAGACCGCTGAGGCTCTATTTACCCACGTCTTCCGTCATTACGGGGTACCCGAGGATATAGTGTCTGATCGAGGCCCCCAGTTTACCTCCAGAGTCTGGAGAGCATTTATGGAACGGTTGGGGGTTTCGGTGAGCCTTACCTCGGGTTACCACCCGGAGAGTAATGGGCAGGTCGAACGTGTCAACCAGGATGTGGGTAGGTTTCTGAGGTCATATTGCCAGGGCCGGCCGGAGGAGTGGGCGAGATATGTTCCCTGGGCCGAGATGGCACAGAAC
The DNA here is from genome assembly GCF_964263955.1 of Coregonus lavaretus. Lineage (NCBI taxonomy): Eukaryota > Metazoa > Chordata > Actinopteri > Salmoniformes > Salmonidae > Coregonus > Coregonus lavaretus. The sequence continues at coordinate 78,576,073 of NC_139989.1, forward strand.
TCTCTCCGCCACTCCTCCACTAAACTAACCCCTTTCCAGTGTGTGTTAGGGTACCAGCCAGTTCTGGCACCTTGGCATGAGAGCCAGATCGAGGCACCTGCGGTGGATGAGTGGGTGCGGCGCTCGGCGGAGACGTGGAACGCTGCACACATCCATCTGCAGCGAGCCATCCGTCGACAGAAGACGAGCGCTGATCTCCACCGCAGTGAGGGGCCAGTGTACGCACCTGGAGATCGAGTCTGGCTCTCAACCAGAAACCTGCCCCTCCGCCTGCCCTGCCGGAAGCTGGGTCGGCGGTTTGTGGGGCCTTTTAAAGTCCTGAGGAGATTGAACGAGGTGAGTTACAGGTTACAACTGCCCATTGATTACAAGAATATTAACCCCTCATTCCATGTGTCTCTCCTCAGGCCGGTGGTAGCTGGTCCACTCCAGGACTATGAGATAGAAGAGACTCCTCCGCCCCCGTTGGACATCGAGGGGGCTCCGGCGTACACTGTTCGGTCCATCCTAGATTCGAGAAGCCGGATGGGGGGTCTCCAATATCTCGTGGAGTGGGAGGGGTACGGCCCGGAGGAGCTGTGCTGGGTGCCGAGGAGGGACATCCTAGACCCGTCTCTTCTGACCGAGTTCCATCGTGGTCATCCTACGCGCCCTGCTCCGCGTCCTCCTGGTCGTCCCCGAGGCCGGGGTCGGTGCACGGCTGGAGCCGCGCGTCAAGGGGGGGTACTGTCACGGTTTCGGCTGAGGTTGCTCCTTCTCCTTGTTCGGGCAGGCTTCGGCGGTCGTCGTCTCCGGAGTACTAGCTGCCACCGTTCTATGTTTCTATGTTTGATTAGTTTTGTCTGATTGTTACACCTGTTCATTGTTAAGTGTTCATTATGCGTCCTATTTAGTTCTCTTGTGTTTGGTCAGGTGTTGTGTGTAATTGTTCGATGTCACGTGTAGTAGTTGGTTCACTGTTCTGTGCTCTCTGTATTTCGTTTTGTTTGAGAGAGTCCTGCACGTTGTGCGCATTTACTTTGGTTCACACCAGTGTGCGTATGTTTTGCCTGTGGCCTGTTGCCGTGTTTGGCTTGTATTTTCGGACTTTACTAAAGACATCTGTTTCGAATCTCTGTGTGTCCTGCGTGTGATTCCACGTTACCTCTACACTCAACCCTGACAATTATGGTGGAAAATAAGTATTTGGTCACCTACAAACAAGCAAGATTTCTGGCTCTCACAGACCTGTAACTTCTTCTTTAAGAGGCTCCTCTGTCCTCCACTGGTTACCTGTAATAATGGCACCTGTTTGAACTTGTTATCAGTATAAAAGACACCTGTCCACAACCTCAAACAGTCACACTCCAAACTCCACTATGGCCAAGACCAAAGAGCTGTCAAAGGACACCAGAAACAAAATTGTAGACCTGCACCAGGCTGGGAAAACTGAATCTGCAATAGGTAAGCAGCTTGGTTTGAAGAAATCAACTGTGGGAGCAATTATTAGGAAATGGAAGACATACAAGACCACTGATAATCTCCCTCGATCTGGGGCTCCACGCAAGATCTCACCCTGTGGGGTCAAAATTATCACAAGAACGGTGAGCAAAAATCCCAGAACCACACGGGGGGGGGGGGGCCCTAGTGAATGACCTGCAGAGAGCTGGGACCAAAGTAACAAAGCCTACCATCAGTAACACACTACGCCGCCAGGGACTCAAATCCTGCAGTGCCAGACGTGTCCCCCTGCTTAAGCCAGTACATGTCCAGGCCCGTCTGAAGTTTGCTAGAGTGCATTTGGATAATCCAGAAGAGGATTGGGAGAATGTCATATGGTCAGATGAAACCAAAATATAACTTTTTGGTAAAAACTCAACTCGTCGTGTTTGGAGGACAAAGAATGCTGAGTTGCATCCAAAGAACACCATACCTACTGTGAAGCATGGGGGTGGAAACATTATGCTTTGGGGCTGTTTTTCTGCAAAGGGACCAGGACGACTGATCCGTGTAAAGGAAAGAATGAATGGGGCCATGTATCGTGAGATTTTGAGTGAAAACCTCCTTACATCAGCAAGGGCATTGAAGATGAAACGTGGCTGGGTCTTTCAGCATGACAATGATCCCAAACACACCGCCCGGGCAACGAAGGAGTGGCTTCGTAAGAAGCATTTCAAGGTCCTGGAGTGGCCTAGCCAGTCTCCAGATCTCAACCCCATAGAAAATCTTTGGAGGGTGTTGAAAGTCCATGTTGCCCAGCGACAGCCCCAAAACATCACTGCTCTAGAGGAGATCTGCATGGAGGAATGGGCGAAAATACCAGCAACAGTGTGTGAAAACCTTGTGAAGACTTACAGAAAACGTTTGACCTGTGTCATTGCCAACAAAGGGTATATAACAAAGTATTGAGAAACTTTTGTTATTGACCAAATACTTATTTTCCACCATAATTTGCAAATAAATTCATTAAAAATCCTACAATATGATTTTCTGGATTTTTTTTTTCTAATTTTGTCTGTCATAGTGGCGTGTACCTATGATGAAAATTACAGGCCTCTCTCATCTTTTTAAGTGGGAGAACTTGCACAATTGGTGGCTGACTAAATACTTTTTTTCCCCCACATTGAATAAAGGAAAGGACATTTATTCAACTGTGAAGATGAACTTTGGAATAAAAAATTGCTAAATGAGTGAACTTAGGAGGAAACGTCAGTGAGTGAAGTGATCGAAGATCACGTGACTGAGGAAAATATTGCTGTGGTTGAGGACAATATTGAAGTGAGTGACAATCAGGAGCTTGTTGAGAAATGAAAAATTATTGGAATTGTTGGAAACATTGGACAGTTTGATAAAAGTATTGAGCAGTGGAGCTCATATACAGAACGGTTTGAATATTTTGTTCTTGTAAATGACATGGATGAGGACAACATTGTGCCTACATGTTTTAGTGTAATGGGGCCAAAGACATTTAATTTACTAGGCAGCCTGCTACAGCCAGACAGAACAGGTAATAAGACGTATGGGGATATTGTGGAGATACTTAAAGGACATTTTTCACCAGAACCACTAGTTAATGCTGAAAGGTTCAGGTTCCACAGGAGACATCAGGAAGAGGGAGAATCAGTAACAATGTTTGCTGCTGCATTAAAGAAACTATCAGAACACTGTGAGTTTAATGCTGTTCTAAATGACATCATTAGAGACAGACTAGTATGTGGGCTACGGAGTGAAGCTACACAAAAGAGACTGTTGACTGAAAGTCATCTGACCTTGGCAAAGGACATTGAAATCAGTGTGTCCATGGAACTAGCTGCTAAAGAGGCTCACCAGTTGAGTTCATCAGGAACTTAGTGGGTTCATCTAACAATCCTAATCATCAGCTGATACATTTTAATCTCATACACAGGGTATACCTTCCACCTAGAAAACATCATTTAATAAAAATCACAACCGCTCCTCTGTGTGATCTATGTAATCAAGGTGCCTTGGACTCCTTTAATCATATGTACTGGGAGTGACCAGGGGACATGTTTTGGAAAGAGGTATCCTCATACCTTGTTCCCCCTAACTGTTATTACTGAATGATAATTCACCACTGTCATTACAGCAAAGACGTATAATGTTGTCAGGTTGGACAGCAGCTAAAAAGATGTTGGAACTAAGATGGCAACCAACATACCTCATTGGATCAGCACTTTTACAGATATCATTTATTTAGAACTATCCACTGCTAGGATCCATGGGGCTAGCCAAACAACAATTGCAGCTGAAACCATAAAATAACTCCTGTAGTGGGTTTTACCCAACAGATTGACCGTTAATTATAATTTTCGTGCAAATGTGTACCTTGATTTAGTATTTAATTTAATGGAGATCAGGTTGGGTGTGTTGGGGTGGTCCCAGGAGGAGTTGGAGGGTGGGTTGGGGTGGTCCCAGGAGGGGTTGGAGGGTGTGTTGGGGTGGTCCCAGGAGGGGTTGGAGGGTGGGTTGGGGTGGTCCCAGGAGGGGTTGGAGGGTGGGTTGATGCAGTTGAGGTGGGTGATTGTATATGTGGTTTATTATAATTGTATGTATCTGCAATAACTAATTTCCATAATATACTGATATATATTTTAACAGTATTGTGTCTCTAGCTGTATAACCATTCCTGCTGCTATTTGTTCTGATATATATTTTAACAGTATTGTGTCTCTAGCTGTATAACCATTCCTGCTGCTATTTGTTCTTGTCTGTGTTCCTTTGAAAATAAATAAAAAGTTAATCATAAAAAAAGGAAAAGTGCACAGAGTTTCAACTGAAAATCAGAGACAGGGAAATCAAGTCACATGCTTCCACTGTGGCAAGGTGGGACATCAGGTATCAACATGTTGGTGGAAGGACATGGATTGTCCAGCCTGTGGTAAAAAGGGCCACATCGGACAAGTCTCCAGAAACAAAAAGAGAACAGAGAAATCACAAAAACGGGAAACAAGAAACAGACATTCCAACGAAAGACACATAGACATGTTCACACTGTTGAGTAAGAGAACACTGAGGTGAGTGACTCATCAGACGAGGAAGTCACACTGAAAATCCTGACTTTTTCCTGGCGGGCTGCACGGCTACTATGTCTCCCCCTTGCTAGAGGGACAGCCGGTGGGTATGGAGATTGACACAGGGGCAGCTGTATCTCTTGTGTCAGAAAAAAGACACTGAAACACCTTCCACTTCAACCAGCGCACCTCGTGTTAAAGACTTACACAGGTGAATCTGTCGCTGTGAGAGGCATCACTGATGTCACAGTTCAGGTAAACAGACAAACTGAAAAGCTGCCACTCTATGTTGTGAAAGGAGACTATGCATCACTACTGGGATGTTCATAGTTGGAGAAAATCACACTGGACTGGCCATCAGTGCATACAATGACACATGGAGACATAGACCTACCAGCCATCTTAAAGAAACATGGAGAAGTCTTTAATGGACAGCTGGGTAGTATGAACGACATTACAGGGAAGCTTAGCATTAAGCCAGACAGCAAACCAACGTTTCTGAAAGCAGGACCTGTACATTATGCTATCAGACCAGACGTCAAGGCTGACTTGGACGCTTTAGTCAAGAACAAAGTACTGGAGCCGGTCAGCATGAGTGAATGCTTGAGCAACACCCATCTACCAGTCCTTAACACTAGAACCGCCTGTTCTTTCAGCATATAAGTACCCGCTAGAGAAAGTTACCAGGCGTCCACTTTAGCATATGCATCAGATGCATATCAACCAGCAAGGTGCAAGGTGTGCAAACATGGTTGATAAATAAACGCTTGATAAATAGTGCATCATATATTGTAAAGGATTAATTGCATGAAGAAATATGAATGGAAATATATCAATAAAAAAATAACAACAATAGTTAATTCGACAAAGTAAAAAAAATCGGCCTATATCCTATTTCTGTTTCCCTTACAATAAAAACATTACAGCATAATCCATTTGATCAACTTTATTTGTAGATTCAGTTTTAGTACTTAATAAAGTCCATTTACAGTTTATTTTGACAAAGTACAAATCAAAAAAAGTATAATAATAATAATATAACTAGCCAGGTGTTCAGGTGAAATGATTTGCTGTATTCCTAAACAAAAGCACCAGTGCATTAACAATTGTAAAGGCTTAATTGCATAAATAAATATTTGTGGAAATATATTCATGACAAGATATAAAAACAATAATTTGTTGATTGTATCAGACACTGTACCGAGCCTTTACACATGAACCAATCACGTCTTCTCTTTATGGTTCGGTTCCACAAACAAATCAAATCGGTTCCCTGCACACAGTTTTCATGGGCCTTGTTCGGTGTGCACCTGCCGACTTGACATTGTGTATTTTTCCCCAGTGGGAGCTGTGGTTCTTGGGGAAGAGGGAGAGCAGGACCTGCTGTCTTGACATTGTGTCTTTTTCCCCAGTGGGAGCTGTGGTGCTTGGGGAAGAGGGAGAGCAGGACCTGCTGTCTTGACATTGTGTATTTTTCCCCAGTGGGAGCTGTGGTGCTTGGGGAAGAGGGAGAGGAGGACCTGCTGTCTTGACATTGTGTATTTTTCCCCAGTGGGAGCTGTGGTGCTTGGGGAAGAGGGAGAGCAGGACCTGCTGTCTTGACATTGTGTATTTTTCCCCAGTGGGAGCTGTGGTGCTTGGGGAAGAGGGAGAGCAGGACCTGCTGTCTTGACATTGTGTATTTTTCCCCAGTGGGAGCTGTGGTGCTTGGGGAAGAGGGAGAACAGGACCTGCTGTCTTGACATTGTGTCTTTTTCCCCAGTGGGAGCTGTGGTTCTTGGGGAAGAGGGAGAACAGGACCTGCTGTCTTGGCATTGTGTCTTTTTCCCCAGTGGGAGCTGTGGTTCTTGGGGAAGTGGGAGAGCAGGACCTGCTGTCTTGACATTGTGTATTTTTCCCCAGTGGGAGCTGTGGTGCTTGGGGAAGAGGGAGAACAGGACCTGCTGTCTTGACATTGTGTCTTTTTCCCCAGTGGGAGCTGTGGTTCTTGGGGAAGAGGGAGAACAGGACCTGCTGTCTTGGCATTGTGTCTTTTTCCCCAGTGGGAGCTGTGGTTCTTGGGGAAGTGGGAGAGCAGGACCTGCTGTCTTGACATTGTGTATTTTTTTGGGGGGCTCCACGTGTCTCAAAACCACAGTCTCAGACAGTCTCTCACTCAGCTGGTCTGGTTGAATCTTTCCCCAGAAATGGAAAGACATTGAGCAAGTTGGTTTCGACATCCGCTGCTAACCAAAACAGAAGTCACATGCATCATTATCAGTTTCTATCTGGTTTCTATTGGCCATTCATCCATTGACGACAGAATATTATGTTACTCGTTGTTGCTTAGTAACCAGAGCAATGCTGGCACTAGAGTGGTCATGTGCTAAATGAATGAAGAGCAGGGATGTTGGTGAAAAAATGAAATTTGGAAATAGAGCTTCACCTCTTGAATTTGGAGAGTTATTTGATAAAGGTAAGTGTCATAGAAACTGCAGAATATGCTCTTTCAGATACAGCACTATATAGAAATCACAATGTTTTACCTGCATGTGACTCTGAAGGAGGATTTGATAAAGAGATGCTCTTTTCCCTGCATCTGTCAATTACAAGATGCGTCCATCTCTTCATGTACAATTTGACAACTGATAATATTGTCACTCATCAGATTATTGTCAATGTAATCTGGTCTATAGGCTAACTCTTATCATGTGTGCAATGAGTTGAGGTATAGTTCAGGTGTAGTTTTGATGGGCCGGCTGTGAGGCTGACTGGCATCAGTTTGTTTCCCGCTCATCAACTTGGATAGATTCAAAGATATTATTCTACAGGCCTTCTGCCACTCATAGCATGTTTTCGTTTCCCACAATACATTTAATTAGTAATAGAGTTATAGTAAATAAAACAGTCCCATAACAGTTTATTTTTACAAAGTAAAACATAAAAGAGAAATGTATCAACCCACAAGGCGTGTGGTCAAATGATTTGCTGCTGATAAACAGGCATAACACAAACTCATCATTACACTATTGTTCTAAATGAATTCAACATCTGCACCCTCCTTATCATTCAGTTAAGCCTCATTTAAATTCAGTTGTGAAGTAACATGCACAATTATCGCCCATTCATCCATTTGTCATTTATTCAGTGAGGAAAGAGAGACTCATTAGTGGCGCATTGTCTTGGCAGATTAAGTTGGGAATAGGTGTGAAAACAACGGGTAACAAGGCATAGAATACTTATCTGTTTGTGATTAAAACATTCTGACAAAGGAGCAGTGTAAAATACAAACATTTAGGAAAAGTCAGGAAACAGGAAATAGGTTTATTTGGGGTCTCATTCTAGTGTTAAAAGGCAATTTCGCCACTTTTCAACCTCATATTCATCCTCTCAGCACCAAAACAGTATCTATATTTCAGAAAACAGCATGTTTCTATGATCTGTCATTAAAAAGATAAAAACAAAAGTCTTTAAAAATGAACCTGTCCTCCTATAGCTCTTCCCACCAGCCTCCTCTGGGAAATGTCTCTGTTCTGGTAAAAGAGAAGTAGATAGACTCTAGTATCACATCTTGTTTCTGTTGTATCTACATGTTTCTACATTAAACCACAGGTTCTGTTCTTGAGACTGATGGGGAAGAGTGGGGTGGAAAGGCTTTTGCAACGCTACTTTAGTTAGCACAACCTTGTGACTAATTTTACTTCCTGTTTGCGATACTTGGGGGAAATTCAATGTTATCTTTCTACCTTCCCAATACCTTCCCCATGTCTCAAATTCACTGTTATCTTTCAACCTTCCCAATACCTTCCCCATGTCTCATATTCACTGTTATCTTTCTGTCTTCCCAATACTTTCCCACACAGAGATGGCTTGATGTGGTGAGCAGCATAGAGTGTATAGTCCTTTAGTCTCTATGGACCAGATGGTAGTGTACAGTTCAGAGATGGCTTGATGTGGTGTGCAGCATAGAGTGTATAGTCCTTTAGTCTCTATGGGCCATATGGTAGTGTACAGTTCAGAGATGGCTTGATGTGGTGTGCAGCATAGAGTGTATAGTCCTTTAGTCTCTATGGACCAGATGGCCAGTTGGTGAGGGCTACAGCATGGGGAAAGAAACTGTTCAGATGGGGGTCTATAACATCCATTACATTTACATTTTAGTCATTTAGCAGACGCTCTTATCCAGAGCGACTTACAGTTAGTGAATACATTTTTTTTTTTACATCCCTGCCGGCCATTCCCTCCCCTACCCTGGACGATGCTGGGCCAATTGTGCGCCGCCCATGAGTCTCCCGGTCGCGGCCAGCTGCGACAGAGCCTGGATCCAATCACATAGGTTTACAGCAGCTGACAGTTGCAACATCATTGCTAATAATGCAAACTGCCTTGGTTTAGATAAAGACAAGCTCTGTACAGATGTAGGATCTTAATTTAATCAGCCTGTTGCAGGAGAACTAAAACTTGTTGTGTATTTGAGGGTTAAAAAGGCTTCTGAAGTTTGTAATTTAAATTTTTCCACCTTTCCCTTTTGAAAAATGTCAATTTATTATTACATTTACGTCATTTAGCAGACGCTCTTATCCAGAGCGACTTACAGTTAGTGAATACATATTTTTTTTTTATATACTGGCCCCCCTTGGGAATCAAACCCACAACCCTGGCGTTGCAAACGCCATGCTCTATCAACTGAGCTACATCCCTGCTGGCCATTCCCTCCCCTACCCTGGACGACGCTGGGCCAATTGTGCGCCGCCCATGAGTCTCCCGGTCGCGGCCGGCTACGACAGATCCTGGATTCGAACCAGGATCTCTAGTGGCACAGTTATCACTGCGATGCAGTGCCTTAGACCACTGCGCCACTCAGGAGACTGATTATAATCCACATAATATTTCAAATGTCGTGTTGCTTCAGGATTATTTTCCTGCTGTAGCAAACCGGCTCAAATTAAGATCCTACATCTGTAGCAATATACCTGTCTTTAATGTACATGGCTATATTAGGAGGATAGGATTCTCTTTACACCATTGTTTTTTGACCATTTGACATATTTTATTTACTGTTGTTTAGGCTGGTTGAATGAGTTCCCTATGAGAGGCTACTTCATCTGCAAGAAAACAGGCGGCCGCACCAGTTTCCTCATATGAAATTAAAAGTAAGTGTGTAGCCTACGCACTTACAAAATGGCTGTTGAAACTGTGGGACACATCTCTCGGCAACATTAAAATTAGGGTAAATGTGTTGATTTGAAGGAAAGACGGGCAGACTCTGGTAAGTCTAGGCTACATATAACTATTATATTAGAAAGTTAGGTTGTTTACAGACATTCAATAGTCAGAGTAGGTTTGATATATGATCACTTATCATGCTGACCAACCTGATGGTCTCTGTTGGAAATGTGAAACATATCATGCCTAGGCTACATGCTCTGTCCTGCTACTGGTAGGCCTGTAACGTTATGGGAACTGATCTGAACAGGTTTAGGCTGGTCATCTAGGATATGTAGGCTATAGCTGAAGTATAGACCTCCATCTGCATATCACTAACAAACCGCTATTATATACTCAGCAAAAAAAGAAACGTCCTCTCACTGTCATCTGCGTTTGTTTTTAGCAAACTTAACATATGTAAATATTTGTGTGAACATAACAAGATTCAACAACTGAGACATAAACTGAACAAGTTCCACAGAAATTGAAAAATGTGTCCCTGAACAAAAGGGGGATCAAAATCAAAAGTAACAGTCAGTATCTGGTGTGGCCACCAGCTGCATTAAGTACTGCAGTGCATCTCCTCCTCATGGACTGCACCAGATTTGCCAGTTCTTGTTGTGAAATGTTACCCTAGTCTTCCACCAAGGCACCTGCAAGTTCCCAGACATTTCTGGGGGGATTGGCCCTAGCCCTCACCCTCCTATCCAACAGATCCCAGACGTGCTCAATGGGATTGAGATCCGCGTTCTTCGCTGGCCATAGCAGAACACTGACATTCCTGTCTTGCAGGAAATCACGCGCAGAACAAGCAGTATTGCTGGTGGCATTGTCATGCTGGAGGGTCATGTCAGGATGAGCCTGCAGGAAGGGTACCACATGAGGGAGGAGGATGTCTTCCCTATAACGCACAGCGTTGAGATTGCCTGCAATGACAACAAGCTCAGTCCGATGATGCTGTAACACACCGCCCCAGACCATGATGGACCCTCCACCTCCAAATCCATCCCGCTCCAGAGTACAGGCCTCGGTGTAATGCTCATTCCTTCTACAATAAACGTGAATCCGACCATCACCCCTGGTGAGACAAAACCGCGATTCATCAGTGAAGAGCACTTTTTGCCAGTCCTGTCTGGTCCAGCGACCAGCGCCGGTGATGTCTGGTGTGGACCTGCCTTACAACAGGCCTACAAGCCCTCAGTCCAGCCTCTCTCAGCCTATTGCGGACAGTCTGAGCACTGATGGAGGGATTGTGCGTTCCTGTTGTAACTCGGGCAGTTGTTGTTGCCATCCTGTACCTGTCCCGCAGGTTTGATGTTCGGATGTACCGATCCTGTGCAGGTGTTGTTACACGTGGTCTGCCACTGCGAGGACGATCAGCTGTCCGTCCTGTCTCCCTGTAGCGCTGTCTTAGGCATCTCACAGTACGGACATTGCAATTTATTGCCCTGGCCACATCTGCAGTCCTAATGCCTCCTTGCAGCATGCCTAAGGCACGTTCACGCAGATGAGCAGGGACCCTAGGCATCTTTCTTTTGGTGTTTTTCAGAATCAGTAGAAAGGCCTCTTTAGTGTCCTAAGTTTTCATAACTGTGAACTTAATTGCCTACCGTCTGTAAGCTGTTAGTGTCTTAACGACCGTTCCACAGGTGCATATTCATTAATTGTTTATGGTTCATTGAACAAGCATGGGAAACAGTGTTTAAACCCTTTACAATTAAGATATGTGTTATTTGGATTTTTACGAATTATCTTTGAAAGACAGGGTCCTGAAAAAGGGACGTTTCTTTTTTTGCTGAGTTTATATTATAACCTAGCCTACTTTACATAACATAACATGTCTTACTTGTTGCAAAAAATACTTTCTGAATGTATCAATGATTTCCCCTCAGATCAATCATGCCCATTTTAGCCCTTCTGTCTACATTCTCAGATTCAAAGACAACAAATAGCCGACTTTTAATTAATACAAATAAGTGTGAGACATGGCCTTGTGTTGCTGCACTGTCTATAACTACCTTAACAAACAGTGACTTATTATTATTATTGACAGTTAACATGGAGAAGAGATGTCACAACCAGATGTTCATCTGATTGCATTAAATAGCCTGACTGTTTCGATATGTCTGTTAGTAAATGTTTTATTTCTAAGAGATCATGAGTAAAAGAGAACAATGGACATTCTAGAATTAGTTGTCACTGTGTTCACCACAACCAACATGCTGCATCTCTGTTTAGGGGTCAGTGGTCTAAAATGAGTCTCTCTGGGGAGAGAGAGGAGGGGGTCCCTGCCTCTAAAATGAGTCTCTCTGGGGAGAGAGAGGAGGGGGGCCCTGCCTCTAAAATGAGTCTCTCTGGAGAACATGACACCAAAGCTAAGAGGTGAGATTACAGTTTTGTTTAAGAATTATTAAGTACATTTCCAAAACTCTATGTCCACAATTTTTTCAAATTATTGCTTATGGGCACTAGCAAAATTGAAAGATTTTTGAAAGCTAGTCGGTACAGCTAGCTAAGCTAGCTACTCTACCAGCAGCATCCTAGTTATCCTAGCTACCACTACATCATCACCGGCTGCCTGCATTTTCTACGTTTATTTCGGTCAGTGACAGTATGAGTGTAGCCAGATCCTTTTCACTCGCTATTCTTGTTTCATCTTGTGTGGTTCACCGGATTCGTCATCATCCTCGAGGGACAGACGAATGACCTGCTAGCTAGCCAAGCTAGTCGGTACAGCTAGCTAAGCTAGCTACTCTACCAGCAGGATCCTAGTTATCCTAGCTACCACTACATCATCACCGGCTGCCTGCATTTCTTGTGGACCGATGGAGCTCCTTGGTTGTTTCTTCCACCTGTTAAATACCGTGGAGGGCTTCTCCCTCTCTCGTTGAAGGATGCTGGCCTCTGTCCGGTTCTCCTCTCTTCACTAAATGGACGGTAACTTTAGTGTTTAACCCCTCTGTGTCCAAGGTCCAAGGACTGAACTTTTTGAATATTATATTCGGGGTGCCTCAAGTGACATTTTTTACAACGTTTATTTCTGATAAAATTAGTTCATTGCATCCGCCATGGAGCCCAGTTTCATAATATTACCTTCTGTCCCTGGTTATGAAGTAATCGCAAAAAAACAGGCCTTATGTTTGGGCATTTTTCACCCTGCCAGCTCATATTAGTTCTATTGAGCTCCGTGACACCGACTCGCCTTCAGAACGTTCTATTCCCAGCCCATTGTTCTGCGTCACAATGCCAGCTTCACTATTGTTATCAATGAGACCTGCCTGCATTAACCCTGTAGGTTTACCTCAGGTAACTTATTATTAACAAGGTTACGGCTACTTGGTGAGCGCGCACACTGTTCACCTGAGTACATGTTGCCGTCACCAATAGTGAGGTGCGACACAGTTTAAGAGGTGATGGCTGGCGGATAGCCATCAAACATTCAACATTTTCTGGTCATGGTTACCATATTTTTTTAAAGAAAAAAGTGTACAATCTAAACTAAACGCATGTCCCTGTCGTCTTTTTCAAGATGTGGCCGATTTAAACAGCCAGAATACATTTTTTAATTAAGAAATAAAAAAAATTTTGATGACTTGTGGCTGCTAGGTAATTTGATATGCATCGAACTCTTCCTTAGTAGGCATCAAATTGAGCGAATGCTGCGCAGGTTCACTGAGTTGCAAACCAAATGGATATAATGGGGTGATTGTTGTCTAATCGGGTGGTCTAGCTAATGGATTTGTAGATCTGACGCAGTTGCTACCTCAGATTATGAGCCTAGCAAGTGTCATGAATGAGTTATGTAGTACCCACATACGGCCACAAGGAGGAGCAAGAGTGCCATAAACCCATACTGTTTTTTTGCCATATAAACCCTAAACCTAACAATCAATCAAATGTATTTATAAAGCCCTTTTTACACCAGCAGATGTCACAAAGTGCTATACAGAAACTCTTACCCTACTTATAACCTATTTTAGCCGTAACCCTAACCCCTAATTCTAGGGTAGGGTAGCCTAGAACACTTTTAGAAACTATTTTAGTAATAATATTATCTTAGTAAATACAATTATAGTATTAAATAGTGTTTTGATTATTTTGTTGTTATTTTATTATATGTATAATTGCAAGACAGAACACTTGATAAATAAGATACATTTGTTATATTTTTCAAATGTGGTTTGAATTGGGTGACCTAGTAACCTCTGTGTGAAAGTCCAGCAATTGGCGTGGGGCAGGTTTGAGACTGATCTAATACACTTTATTTCTCAGCTGCCTCACCAATGTCTGTATGTGAATTAATAACTTTTAATTGCTAAATATTTCCAATAGATGGCAGCATAAGACCACGAAGCATCAGTTATAGGCTACAAGCAGCAATATGATTGACATAAAATAGCATGCAACCAAATACTATATGTCCCATGATTTTCTAAAATGGTCACTCATTACTTTAGTTAGCTAAATATCTCGTATTAGGCCTGTGATGCTTTTGGAAGAGCAATTAAATAGTGACTATAGCAGGTGTTGAACCCCGGGTAAATAATCACTAGTCAGATGCTCCAACCTCAACCCTAGTATACATGCATTTTTAAATATCTAAATTGCGATTAAACAACCTCGGAATTGAAAAAACAAGAGTGTGTCTTCCAGCCTGCAAATAAATTACATCATGCAACCCTCGCGGTTAGCAAATGTACATCAACATGCCCCTCGCTTGTGCTAGAAGGCAGAGTGCTCGCTGCTGGTTGATGAATCTGACAATGAATGTACTAGGTAAATACGTTTTTCTTGACCAGAGGTGACTAAATTAATGTTCAGGCTTATTGATAATCGTTATAGTAATGAAGTATAATTTCAAAACATGACCATAAAACAGGTAATAATAAACATGAATCATCATTATATTATTTCACAGAAATCTTTTAAGTGCTTTTTCAGTCGTTCCTCTTGCATTAGCAGTGTGGAAAGGGACAGTAAAAAGCATGTGCAGGAGTTTTCCTTTTTTATTTTATTTATTTCACCTTTATTTAACCAGGTAAGCCAGTTGAGAACAAGTTCTCATTTACAACTGCGACCGGCCAAGATAAAGCAAAGCAGTGCAATAAAAACAACACAGAGTTACATATGGGGTAAAAAAACCTAAAGTCAAAAATACAACAGAAAATATATATACAGTGTGTGCAAATGTAGCAAGTTATGGAGGTAAGGCAATAAATAGGCTATAGTGCAAAATAATTACAATAGTATTAACACTGGAATGCTAGATGTGCAAGATATTATGTGCAAATAGAGATACTGGGGTGCAAAAGAGCAAAATAAATAACAATATAGGGATGAGGTAGTTGGGTGGGCTAATTTCAGATGGGCTGTGTACAGGTGCAGTGATCGGTAAGGTGCTCTGACAACTGATGCTTAAAGTTAGTGAGGGAGATAAGAGTCTCCAGCTTCAGAGATTTTTGCAATTCGTTCCAGTCATTGGCAGCAGAGAACTGGAAGGAATGGCGGCCAAAGGAGGTGTTGGCTTTGGGAATGACCAGTGAGATATACCTGCTGGAGCGCAGACTACGGGTGGGTGCTGCTATGGTGACCAATGAGCTAAGATAAGGCGGGGATTTGCCTAGCAGTGATTTATAGATGGCCTGGAGCCAGTGGGTTTGACGACGAACATGTAGTGAGGACCAGCCAACAAGAGCGTACAGGTCACAGTGGTGGGTAGTGTATGGGGCTTTGGAGACAAAACGGATGGCACTGTGATAGACTACATCCAATTTGCTGAGTAGAGTGTTGGAGGCTATTTTGTAAATGACATCGCCGAAGTCAAGGATCGGTAGGATAGTCAGTTTTACGAGGGCATGTTTGGCAGCATGAGTGAAGGAGGCTTTGTTGCGAAATAGGAAGCAGATTCTAGATTTAACTTTGGATTGGAGATTCTTTATGTGAGTCTGAAAGGAGAGTTTACAGTCTAACCAGACACCTAGGTATTTGTAGTTGTCCACATACTCTAGGTCAGACCCGTCGAGAGTGGTGATTCTAGTCGGGTGGGCGGGTGCCAGCAGCGTTCGATTGAAAAGCATGCATTTAGTTTTACTAGTGTTTAAGAGCAGTTGGAGGCTACTGAAGGAGTGTTGTATGGCATTGAAGCTCGTTTGGAGGTTTGTTAACACAGTGTCCAATGAAGGGCCAGATGTATACAAAATGGTGTCGTCTGCGTAGAGGTGGATCTGAGAGTCACCAGCAGCAAGAGCGACATCATTGATATACACAGAGAAAAGTGTCGGCCCAAGAATTGAACCCTGTGGCACCCCCATAGAGACTGCCATAGCTCCAGACAACAGGCCCTCCGATTTGACACACTGAACTCTATCTGAGAAGTAGTTGGTGAACCAGGCGAGGCAGTCATTTGAGAAACCAAGGCTATTTAGTCTGCCAATAAGAATGCGGTGGTTGACAGAGTCGAAAGCCTTGGCCAGGTCGATGAAGACGGCTGCACAGTACTGTCTATTATCAATCGCGGTTATAATATGGTTTAGGACCTTGAGCGTGGCTGAAGTGCACCCATGACCAGCTCGGAAACCGGATTGCATAGCGGAGAAGGTACGGTGGTATTCGAAATGGTCGGTGATCTGTTTGTTAACTTGGCTTTCAAATACTTTCGAAAGGCAGGGCAGGATGGATATAGGTCTGTAGCAGTTTAGATCTAGAGTGTCACCCCCTTCGAAGAGGGGGATGACCGCGGCAGCTTTCCAATCTCTGGGGATCTCAGACGTTATGAAAGAGAGGTTGAACAGACTAGTAATATTGGTTGCGACAATTTCGGCGGCTAGTTTTAGAAAGAAAGGGTCCAGATTGTCTAGCCCAGCTGATTTGTAGGGGTCCAGATTTTGCAGCTCTTTCAGAACATCAGCTGTCTGAATTTGTGTGAAGGAGAAGCAGGGGGGGCATGGGCAAGTTGCAGCGGAGGGTGCAGAGTTGGTGGCCGGGGTAGTGGTAGCCAGATGGAAAGCATAGCCAGCCGTAGCGAAATGCTTGTTGAAATTCTCGATTATTGTAGATTTATCGGTGGTGATAGTGTTTCCTAGCCTCAGTGCAGTGGGCAACTGGGAGGAAGTGCTCTTATTCTCCATGGACTTTACAGTGTCCCAAAACTTTTTGGAGTTAGTGCTACAGGATGCAAATTTCTGTTTGAAAAAGTTAGCCTTTGCTTTCCTGACTGCTTGTGTATATTGGTTCCTAACTTCCCTGAAAAGTTGCATATCGCGGGGGCTATTTGATGCTAATGCAGTACGCCACAGGATGTTTTTGTGCTGGTCAAGGGCAGTCAAGTCTGAGGAGAACCAGGGGCTATATCGGTTCTTAGTTCTGTATTTTTTGAATGGGGCATGTTTATTTAAGATTGATAGAAAATTACTTTTAAGGAACAACCAGGCATCCTCTACTGACGGAATGAGATCTATATCCATCCAGGATAACTGGGCCAGGTCAATTAGGTCAATCAGGTCAACTCCCTCCTGTGAGGGGGAGTGGTGGTGTATCCAGGGAGAAAACTAAACTGATCTTCTGAAATGTCATTAATGGTCTTATGCTACCATCTATTGGAATTATTTAGCAACTGCAGTAGTACTGAATAAAGTATATCCTTACTAAAGTAGTAAATAATTAATTAGTTAATTTTACCAGTTACAACCATAAAATAACAATTTATAGCATAACAAACAATGAAACTGACATAAACCAAAAACACCATACATTTAGTTAACTATATATATTAAAAAACTATGTATTTAGATGGGTGACATTATCTGCCAAAGTAACACCACTGTAGATAAAGAAGAGCTCTCCAGTAGGTGAACCAAAACATTCAAAGACCATTTTCTCAAAATTGAGGTTACAAGATTATCATCTTTCAAAGCAGAATTACTTTCCCATTGTTCCTCAACTGTAGTGTATGATATACCTTTTTCTAGCTGAGTCTCTACTTTTATCCAATGTAAAAAAAAAAACACAATTTCAAATTTTGCTACATAAGATCGAATCGAGCCGGTCGGCCACATTTGACTGTGTAAAACCTAGCAGTTCTACTTATTTCTCTGAGAGTGAGGCAGATATATTATTACTGTGTAAAACCTAGCAGTACTACTTATTTCTCTGAGAGTGAGGCAGATATATACTATTACTGTGTAAAACCTAGCAGTACTACATATTTATCTAAGAGTGAGGCAGATATATATTATTACTGTGTAAAACCTAGCAGTACTACTTATTTCTCTGAGAGTGAGGCAGATATGTAGCATTTTGCAATAAAAACATGATTATTTGTCTCTCTGAAATGAAACCATCAAGTGATAGATTTTAAACAAATACATGTCTGTCATTGAACAACCCCATACCATGATTAGCTAGTGAAAAAACACACCAATCTCTTTCATAATTTCTTTAAACAATAAAAGCTAATTGACGAACATTTCTGAATATGGATATATAGCGTTTTAGAATGAAACTCTTGTTATGTTTCCCCATCTGAGCTCAGAGTAGATGAGAGACGTAATGTTTGTCTCTGTTGTGTTGAAGCCCAATCAAGCAGGAGAGACCAGCCTCCCCTGTACCCAGCTGTGTGTCCATGAAGAGTGACAAGTCTATGGAAGCTCCTATGAAGTTTAGAGAGGGAGACTTTTCTACTGAACAAAGGTAAGAAGAACTCATGGGTCATGGTCAGTGAGTTAAACAACACTGTCTCTAGTCATTTCTCCTCTCCCATTTTCCCATTTATTTTTGTTGTTTTCATAAACCTTAGGCTAATCCTTTTTTCCATTTTCATAGTCCTGAAACAATATTAAACAAACAAAACATTCCCTCCGTGTGTGTGTGTGTGTGTGTGTGTGTGTGTGTTTGTGTGTGTGTGTGTGTGTGTGTGTGTGTGTGTGTGTGTGTGTGTGTGCACTCCCTGGATGAGGAAATGTAATCTGATGTTTTGTCCACAGAAACCAAAAGGAGAGATCAGAGTCAGAGATTCTCAGTGGCCAGTCTTCCCAGAGTCATCAAACAGACCTGGCCTCCATATTCAGTGTATGTGGTCCTGTTATGTACATTTGTTTTTGTTTACCTCAAGTAAAGTTGATCTGTCAATCATTCATTCATGTGTTAATGAGAAAGCATTTAGTCTCTTGCTTAACTTATATACTTGATTTATTTCAGTTGCTTGAAGAGAATATTATGACATTTGTGAAGAACGAGCTGAAGATGTTCAAGAGGATTCTTAGTCCAGAACTCCCAGAAGGCTTTGAGAGTCAGAAGCAGGATAAGGAAGTGGTGGATGCTGAAGATGAGAAGCAGGAGAGCAGTGCCAGAGAGGGGGCTCTGAAGATCACACTGCACGTCCTGAGGAAAATGAACCAGAAGGAGCTTGCTGACACACTGGAGAAAAGTAAGAGCTGTCTGCCTCATGTGTTGAATGCTGTTTTAGAACATTTAAAAGCTGTAGCTAAAGTACAGCTAAAGTAGCTGTGTAACTCAGTGATATTGTAGCAGCCTTAACACAACACCTAGTGACCTCATCAAGTAGCAGCAGGGATGTGTTGTGGTGATTAATTGAGAGAGAGAGAGAGAGAGAGAGAGAGAGAGAGAGAGAGAGAGAGAGAGAGAGAGAGAGAGAGAGCGAGAGAGAGAGAGAGAGAGAGAGAGAGAGAGAGAGAGAGAGAGAGACAACATTAATAATACCATCAATAAGAGATCTATACAGACAGTTAAGAGAATAAATTATTATAATTTAAACTTTATAACACAGTTTTACAATACTGTAGGCATTAAAACAGATATTAATATCCTCTGTGTTATTTCTTCATTCAGATGAGCTTGCTGTGATTTGCCAAAGTGAACTCAAATCTAATCTAAAGAAGAAGTTTCAATGTGTATTTGAGGGGATTGCTAAACAAGGAAACCCAACACTTCTCAATAAGATCTACACAGAGCTCTACATCACAGAGGGTGGAAAAGGAGAGGTCAATAATGAACATGAGCTGAGACAGATTGAGACAACAACCAGGAAACAAGCCAGACCAGAGACTGCAATCAAATGTAACGACATCTTCAGACCCTTAACTGGACAAGACAAACTTATCAGAACTGTGCTGACAAAGGGAGTCGCTGGCATCGGAAAAACAGTCTCTGTGCAGAAGTTCATTCTGGACTGGGCTGAAGGAAAAGCAAATCAGGATGTCCAATTTGTATTTTCCTTTCCTTTTCGGGAGCTGAATTTGATGAAAATGGAAAAATACACTTTCATTGAACTTCTCAATCACTTCTCAATCGAAACCAAAGAATCAAGAATCTCCAACTACGACAAGTACAAAGTTCTGTTCATCTTTGATGGTCTGGATGAGTGCCGACTGCCCCTAGACTTCCAGAAGAACAAGATATGTTGTGACATCACAGAGTCAACCTCAGTGGATGCTCTGCTGACAAATCTCATCAAGGGAAATCTGCTTCCCTCTGCTCTCCTCTGGATAACTACCCGACCTGCAGCAGCCAATCAGATCCCTTCAGGGTGTGTTGACCAGGTGACAGAGGTACGAGGGTTCAATGATCCACAGAAGGAGGAGTACTTCAGGAAGAGATTCAGTGATGAGGACCTGGCCAGCAGAATCATCTCACACATAAAGACATCAAGGAGCCTCCACATCATGTGCCACATTCCAGTCTTCTGTTGGATTTCTGCAACAGTCCTTGAACACATGTTGAGTACAGACAAGACAGAAGAGATGCCCAAGACTCTGACTGAGATGTACTCACACCTTGTGGAGTTTCATACCAAACAGAAGAATGAAAAGTATCTTGGGAAAGAAGAGACAGGTCCACACTGGAATAAAGAGAGCATTCTGTCACTGGGAAAACTGGCTTTTCAACAGCTTGTGAATGGCAATCTGATTTTCTATGAAGAAGAGCTGAAAGAGGCTGGGATTGATGTCAATGAAGCCTCAGTGTACTCAGGATTGTGCACACAGCTCTTTAAAGAGGAATGTGGGCTGTACCAGGACAAGGTGTACTGCTTCGTGCATCTGAGCATTCAGGAGTTTCTGGCTGCTGTATATGTGTTCCTCTCATTCATCAACAACAATGAGAATCTAATGGCCAAACCGCATGTTACTGAAGTTACTGTCTACAAGAGTGCTGTGGATAAAGCCTTACAAAGTGAGACAGGAAACCTGGACCTGTTCCTCCGCTTCCTTCTGGGCCTCTCACTGGAGTCCAATCAGAAGCACTTACGAGGTCTACTGACAAAGACAAGAAGCAGCTCACAGAGCCATGAAGAAACAGTCAAGTACATCAAGGAGAAGATCAGAGAGAATCCCTCTCCAGAGAGGTGCATCAATCTGTTCCACTGTCTGAATGAACTGAATGACCATTCTCTAGTGAAGGAGATCCAATGGTACCTGAGATCAGGAAGTCTCTCAGAAGCCAAACTGTCACCTGCACAGTGGTCAGCTCTGGTCTTTGTGTTGCTGACTTCAGAAAAGGAGCTGGATGTGTTTGACCTGAAGAAATACTCCAGATCAGAGGAAGGTCTTCTGAGGCTGCTGCCAGTGGTCAAAGCCTCCAGAGCTGCTCTGTGAGTACATAAAATGACATTTAAGTACTAATCATCAGGAAGAAATATTAAGTTTAGAGAAATATATGTATTATAATATGTATATAATATATAGTATTACATTGAAAAACTTACTGAATCAATGCATTGATGTTCACATTAGTATAACAATATGACCATACAATTCTAGGAGACGGAAGATGAATCTATATGTTGTTTGAGAGAATAAACCAAATGCATCTGCCATTGTCCTTCTACACTACTGGTGTTAAATTAACAGTGTGTTTGTGAAATCATGATGATCTCTCTGTCAGGCTGTCAGGCTGTGGAGTCACAGAGAAAGGCTGTGCTTCTCTGGTCTCAGCTCTGAAGTCAAACCCCTCACACCTGAGAGAGCTGGACCTGAGTAACAATGACCTGAAGGATTCAGGAGTGAAGCTGCTCTCTGCTGTCCTGGGGAATCCCCACTGTAAACTGGAGACTCTGAGGTCAGTATTCCTGTAGTTGGTCAACAAGTGATAACTGTTCACCAGATCCACATGTGTTTACCAGGCACACATAGTCCACACCATATGTGTTTGGACAGTGAAGCTTACAGTTTTACATTTGGTGCTATGCTCCATCATTTTGGATTTGAGATAGAATGTTTCATATTAGGCGACAGTACAGAATGTCACCTTTTATTTGAGAGTATTTGCATACATATCTTTGTTACTGTTTAGAAATGAAATCACTTTATGTATCTATTTCTCCCATTTGAAAAAGTCTTAATAATTTGGACATATTCACTTATATTGTATTAAAGTAGTCAAAAGTTTAGTATTTGGTCCCATATTCCTTACCTGCAGTGATTACATCAAGCTTGTGATTCTACAAACTTGTTGAATGCATTTGCAGTTTTTTTAGTTGTGTTTTAGATTATGTTTTTCCTGATAGAAACTGCAATGTTAATAATGTCCTGTCATTTTGGAGTCACTTCACTTGTATTGTCAGTAAGAATAGAAGATGTTTCTGAACACTTCTACATTCATGTGGATGCTACCATGATTATGAATAATCATGAATGAATCGTGAATAATGATGAATAAGAGGAACAAGGATCATACCCCCTCTGTTATTGGTAATGGTGAGAGGTTAGCATGTTTTGTTGTAGCCTCTGTAACTTTCTCACTCATTATTATTCATGATTCATTCATGATTTTTCTTAATCAAGGCATCATCAGGATTACTTTAGTAGTGTTTAGAAACATGTTATCTACTCACTTAGACAGAAAATTACTCCAGTCATCATCCACCATTCAGTTACTATTGGGCAAAACATAACCCAAAACACAACCAAAACAAACTGCAAATGCAACCAACGAGTTTGGGACCAAATACTCAACTTTTGACTACTTTAATACACTATAAGTGAATTGGTCAGTATACTTATGACTTCTTCAAATAGGGGGACTAGATACATAAAGTGCTTTCATTTCTAAATGGTGAAAAATATATGTATTAAAATACCCTCAAAAAAAAGGTGACATTATATACTGTCACCTCATATGAAACATTTGATCTCAAATCCAAAATGCTGGAGTATAGAGCCACATTTAAAATATTAGCTTCACTGTCAAACTAGATATGGTGTGGACTGTATACTCAATACAATCTAAATCTGATACCTCACTGTCTGTCTTTCGACTGATACTGCTTTTTAAACTGTTCTGGTCAGTTTACTCAAATATTTGTACTATACATGTTTCTATCTACAAGCAATACTTTGATAATTTCTAATAATGATACATTAATTTATGAATAGATATGGCAGATTTCAGGACACTGATGTATCTGAACATTTTGAAAAAATATACTGCCACTATTTTGACCACCAAAGAATTGCAGTGTGGTTTTAATATGATTTGACTCTTTGCAGGCTGTCAGGCTGTCTAGTCACAGAGGAAGGCTGTGCTTCTCTGGTCTCAGCTCTGAAGTCAAACCCCTCACACCTGAGAGAGCTGGACCTGAGCTACAATCACCCAGGAGACTCAGGAGTCAGACTGCTCTCTGCTGGACTGGAGGATCCACACTGCAGACTGGAGAAACTCAAGTATGTAGAGGGTTTATGTCAATGTTCATATCAGACATGTTGGAGTTATCAGGCTAGTTAAGACAAACATTCTGACCACCACTTGGACAAAGTTATATAAAGACTGTGTGTGTGTGTGTGTGTGTGTGTCCAGTGTGTGTGTGTGTGTGTGTCCAGTGTGTGTGTGTCCAGTGTGTATCCAATGTGTGTGTACAGTACACTGGACACACACAAACACTGGACAAACACACACACTGGACACACACACAAACACACTGGACACACACACACACATTGGACACACACTGGACACACACACACTAGACACACACACACACTGGACACACACACACACACACACACACTGGACACACACACACTCACACACACACACACATACACTGGACAAACACACACACACACTGGACACACACACACACACACACACACACAAACACACTGGACACACACACTGGACACACTGGACAGACAAACACACACACACTGGATACACACTGGACACACACTGGACACACACACACACAAACAGTGGACACACACATTCACTTGACAAACACACACAAACTGAACACACAAACACACACACACACACACACTGGACACACACTGGACACAAACTGGACACACACACAAACTGGACACACACACACACTGGACACACACACACACACAGGACACACACACACACTGGACACACACACACACTGGACACACACACACACAGGACACACACACACTGGACACACACACACTGGACACACACACACTGGACACACACACACACACACACACTGGACACACACAAACTGGACACACACACACACAAACAGGACACACACACACAGACACACACACACACTGGACACACACACTGGACACATACATACACACACAGACAAACATTCTTACCACCGCTTATACAAAGTTATATGCTGAATGTGTGTGTGAGTGTCCAGTGTGTGTGTTGTGTGTGTCCGTGTGTCGTGTGTGTGTGTGTGTGTGTGTGTGTGTGTGTGTGTGTGTGTGTGTGTGTGTGTGTGTGTGTGTGTGTGTGTGTGTGTGTGTGTGTGTGTGTGTGTGTGTGTGAGTTCAGGTGTATCCCTCAATGACTGTCTGTTCTTCTGCTTACCGCTACAGTGTGGAACATGGTGGAGAGAACACAATGAAACCTGGACTTAGAAAATGTGAGTGTTGACTGCTGTGAAGAATATGACTAAGAATAAGTCTTAATTCAAGTGAAGTCAAAGTCAAAGACCACCATCATTACTTACTTGGTCATATTAAATATCAGCTGTAGTTCTACAGAAGCACAAATCAGGGACACCAAAGTTTACAAAGAGTTGCTTTGACAATGTGTGTGTCTGTGTATGTGTGTGGTGTGTTCGTGTTACTTTAGAAATGTGTGTGTGTGTTCATGCATGAAGATGTGTGTGTGTCCAGTGTGTGTTCAGGATGTGTTTCCAGTGTGTTTGTGTTCAGGATGTGTGTGTGTGTTCATGCATGCATACAGGTGTGAGTGTGTGTTCAATGTGTTTGTGTGTGTTCAGGATGTGTGTGTGTGTAATTAATGGGAATAAGTGTGTTTTATATTACCATACAGTATAACATATGATCATTGAACAAATCTCAAGTTACCTTAACTTCTCCTTTTGATACCTAGAAACATCTACATTAAATGAATTAGTGAAAAGTGAGTTAACATTCTAATGTGAATGATGATGATTTCTAATATTGTGTCTGGTTTCATCCATCAGATGTCTGTGATCTCACACTGGACCCAAACACAGTAAACAGACGCCTCTCTCTGTCTGAGGAGAACAGAAAGGTGACATGGAGGAGAGAGGAGCAGCCGTATCCTGATCACCCAGAGAGATTTGAGGTCTGGAGACAGGTGCTGTGTAGAGAGGGTCTGACTGGGCGCTGTTACTGGGAGGTAGAGTGGAGTGGGGGAGGGGTTGATATAGGAGTAGCATATAAAGGAATCAGCAGGAGAGGAAGGGGTAATGACTGTGGGATTGGATGTAATGACAAGTCCTGGAGTCTGTTCTGCTCTGACAACAGATACAGAGCCAGTTACTATCCCAGGCACAATTATAAGTCCACTACCATAGACGTCCCCTCCTCCAGCTCCCACAGAGTAGGAGTGTATCTGGACTGGCCAGCCGGCACTCTGTCCTTCTACAGAGTCTCCTCTGACACACTGACCCACCTGAACACATTCCACTCCACATTCACTGAGCCCCTCTATCCAGGGTTTAGGGTTCATGATGTTTGGGGTTCCTCAGCAACTTTAACACACTGAACACACACAAACTGGACACAAACACTGGATACACACACACTGGAGACACACAAACACACACACACACACACACACACACTGGAAACACACAAATACACACACAAACACACACACACACACACTGGAAACACACACACACACACACACACACACACACACTGGACACACTCACACTGGACATACACACACACACACACTGGACACACACACACTGTACACACACATACACACACTGGACACACACACACACACTGGACACACACACACACACTGGACACACACACACACACTGGACACACACACACACTGGACACACAAACACACACATACACTGGACACACACACACTGGACACACTCACACAAATACACACACACACCAGACACACACACACACACATTCACTGGACACACACACACACACACACACACACACATACACACACACACACACTGAACACACACACTGGACACACACACACACACACTGGACACACACAAACACACACATACACACACTGGACAAACACACACACTGGACACACTCACACTGGACATACACACACACGCTGTACATACACACACACACACACTGGACACACACACACACTGTACACACACATACACACACTGAACACACACACTGGACACACACACACACTGGACACACTCACACTGGACACACACACACTGGACACACACATACACACACACACACACACACACACACACATACATACACTGGACACACACACACACACACTAGACACACACACACACACTGGACAAACACACACACTGGACATACACACACACACACACACACTGGACACACTCACACTGTACACACACACACACACTGGACACACACACATTGGACACACACACACACACTGGACACACACACACTGGACACACTCACACACTGGACACACTCACACACTGGACACACACATACCGGACACACACACACACACTGGACACACACACACACACACACTGGACAAACACACACACACACACACACACTGGACAAACACACACACTGGACACACACACACTGGACAAACTCACACTGGACACACACACACACACACACACACACACACCGGACACATACACACACACACACACTGGACACACACAAACACACTGGACACACACACTGGACACACACTCACACTAGACACACACACACACTGGACACACACACCGGACACACACACACACACATATACACTGGACACACACACACACATGCACACACACACACACACACACACACTGAACACACACACTGGACACACACACCCACTGGACACACACAAACACACACACACACATGCACACACACACTGGACACACACAAACACACACATACACACACACACACACACACACACACACACACACACACACTGGACAAACACACACACTGGACACACACACACTGGACACACTCACACTGGACATACACACACACACACTGGACACACACACACACTAGACACACACACACACACAATGTACACACACACACACACACACACACACACACACACACACTGGACACAGACACACACTGGACACACACACACTGGACACACACACACACACTGGACACACACACACACACAGACTGGACACACACACACTGGACACACACACACACACACTGGACACACACACACACACACTGGACACACACAAACACACACACACACACACACACTGGACAAACACACACACACTGGACACACTCACACTGGACACACACACACACACACACACACTGGACACACACACGCAGGACAAACACACACACACACATACCCTGGACACACACACACAAACACACTTGGGACACACATACACACACTAGACACACACACACACACACTGGACACACACACACACACTGGACACACACACACACACACTGGACACACACACACACACTGAACATACACTGGACACACACACTGAACACACACTGGACACACACACACACACACACACTGGACACACACACACACACACACTGGACACACTTGACACACACTGGACACACACACACACTGGACATACACACACACACACTGGACACACACACACACACTGGACACACACACACACACACACACTGGACACACACACACACTGAACACACACTGGACACACACACTGAACACACACTGGACACACACACACACACACACACTGGACACACACACACACACTGGACACACTTGACACACACTGGACACACACACACACTGGACACACACACACACACACTGGACACACTTGACACACACTGGACACACACACACACTGGACACACACACACTGAACACACACACACACTGGATACACACACACACTGGACACACACACAAAAATACAATTGATACACACACACACACACACACTGGACAAACACACACACACTGGACACTCACACACTGGACACACACACACACACACACTGGACACATTTCCATGTGTTGTATTTTGATGAAAGGAAATCCCATATAGCCTACTGGACAGGACTTTGCTATGGCATCTTCTGTTTGGGTGTCTCAGGTCAGGTCTGAGCCATGATCAGAATGTGTCTCTGTGTCTATTTCCAGCCCTGCCATTACTACCTGTCCTGATCTAGTGTTTCACCCCTGACCTCTTCACACCGTCTCACTGTCCATGTCTGCTTTTAGCTCCCACCTCTACTTCACTGTGTTATAATAGACCTTATGCTTGTTATGTCACCTCTGTAACCAGTTATCAAACATACTGACCTTTCTGACCCTATCCCATGGCCCTACTTTCTACAACTGAACATTTAAATTCCTCTATGAGTTTTGTTTAGTGTCCATTTACTAATCTATGTATTTGTTGTATATTGGGGTTGTGCTGCAGAGCATCATGGGGGTTTGTATGTGTTGAGATGATCACGTTCCAGATAAATGGTTGAACTGATTCCTGTCTCCTGTCTTATCATTATTGAATTGTTATACAGACGTGGTTATGAAACCCACCAGACATAACAAAAGATTGGCGATGAGTAAGTCTGAATCTACAGGAACTATTCTGTCTGGAAGAAGTGGGTTTTTACAACTGTTTAAAACTGTTATTTTCTGTGGTACAGTCTAGGCTAATGTTAGCACAGTGTATTGCTAGCAGAGGCAAGTGCATAGTCGAGCTAGCTAAGAAAGAGAGTTAACCAGTGGTGTAAAGTACTTAAGTAAAAATACTTTAAAGTACTACTTAAGTAGTTTTTTGGGGGTATCTGTACTTGACTTTACTATTTATATTTTTGACTACTTTACTTTTACTTCACTACATTCCTAAAGAAAATAATGTACTTTTTACTCCATACATTTTCCCTGACACCCAAAAGTACTCGTTACATTTTGAATGCTTAGCAGGACAGAAAATGGTCCAATTCACACACTTATCAAGAGAACATCCCTACTGCCTCTGATCTGGCAGACTCACTAAACACAAATGCTTTGTTTGTAAATTGTCTGAGTGTTGGAGTTTGCTTCTGGCTGAACGTACATTTTAAAAACAAGAAAATCGTCTGGTTTGCTTTATGTAAGGAATTTGAAATGATTTATACTTGTACTTTTACTTTTGATACTTTAGTATATTTTAGCAATTACATTTACTTTTTATACTTAAGTACATTTAAAACCAAATACTTTTAGACTTTTACTCAAGTAGTATTTTACTGGGTGACTTTCACTTTTAGTTGAGTCATTTTCTGTTAAGGTATCTTTACTTTTACTCAAGTATGACAATTGGGTACTTTTTCCACCACTGGAGTTAACATCGTCATGGACGGCAGAAAAGGACTGGAGACGGACATCGGAGCGGGAAAACAACGTGATTAAAAAGGAGGAATATACAGTGATTAAAGGAAAGGACATTTATTCAACTGTGAAGACAAACCTTTTAATTAAAACTGCTAAATGAGCGAATTTAAGAGGAAACGTCAGTGAGTGAAGTGAATGAAGATCACGTGACTGAGGAAAATATTGCTGTGGCTGAGGACAATACTGAAGTGAGTGACAATCAGGAGCTTATTGAGAAACAAAAATTATTGGAATTGTTGGAAACATTGGACAGTTTGATGAAATTATTGAGCAGTGGAGCTCATATACAGAACGGTTTTGTCACGCCCTGGCTCTGGGGACTCTTTATGTTGAGCCAGGGTGTTAGTTTCTATGTTTAATATTCTATGTTTCTATTCTAGATCGTGTTTTCTATGTTGGCCGGTTGGTTCCCAATCAGAGGCAGCTGTAGCTCGTTGTCTCTGATTGGGACCATACTTAGGCAGCCTGTTTGGCACTTAGTGGGTTCATCTAACAATCCTAATCACCAGCTGATACATTGTAATCACCTTACACCTAGAAAACATAATTTAATGAAAATCTTAACCTCTCTGTGTGATCTATGTAATCAAGGTGCCTTGGACTCCTTTAATCATATGTACTGGGAGTGACCAGGGGACATTGTTTTGGAAAGTGATACCCTCTGTCTTATCTGCTGTAGTGGATATCATCATACCTTGTTCCCCAAAACTGTTATCACATAATGATAATTCACCACTATCATTACAGAAAAGACGTTTAATGTTGTCAGGTTTGACAGCAGCTAAAAATATGTTGTCAACCACCACGCCTCATTGGATCAGCACTTTTATAGATACAGTTGAAGTCGGAAGTATACATACACCTTAGCCAAATACATTTAAACTCAGTTTATCACAATTCCTGACATTTAGTCCTAGTAGAAATTCCCTGTCTTAGTTCAGTTAGGATAACCACTTTATTTAAAGAATATAAAATGTCAGAATAATAGTAGAGAGAATGATTTATTTCAGCTTTTATCACATTCCCAGTGGGTCAGAAGTTTACATACAGACTTTAAATTATATATTTACATTACATTTTAGTCATTTAGCAGACACTCTTATCCAGAGCGACTTACAGTTAGTGAATACATATATTTTTTGTAATTTTTTTTTTTCATACTGGTCCCCCGTGGGAAACAAACCCACAACCCTGGCGTTGCAAACGCCATGCTCTATCAACTGAGCTACATCCCTGCCGGCCATTCCCTCCCCTACCCTGGACAACGCTAGGCCAATAGTGCGCCGCCCATGAGTCTCCCGGTCGCGGCCGGCTGCGACAGAGCCTGGATTCGAACCAGGATCTCTAGTGGCACAGCTAGCACGGCGATGCAGTGCCTTAGACCACTGCGCCACTCATATATATATATACCATCACCCAACAGGGTTAGGGTTAGGACAACTGTCTATAATATAGATATAGATGTATATATATATATACCATCACCCAGCAGGGTTAGGGTTAGGACAACTGTCTATAATATAGACCCCTATCTGTTAATGTGCATGAACACAAACACACATTTCTTAAGTAACACGAATGCGCCACACACACACACACACACACACATTGTCAAAGCAACTCTTTCTGAACTTTGGTGTCCCTGATTTCTGCTTCTGTAGAACTACAGCTGATATTTAATATGACCAAGTAAGTAATGATGGTGGTCTTTGACATTTTCTCAGTCCAGGTTTCATTGTGTTCTCTCCACCATGTTCCACACTGTAGCGGTAAGCAGAAGAACAGACAGTCATTGAGGGATACACCTTAACTCACACACACACACACATACTCACACACACACACACACACACACACACACACACACACACACACACACACACACACACACACACACACACACACACACACACACACACACACACACACACACACACACACACGGTCAGCATATAACTTTGCCCAAAGTGGTGGTCAGAATGTTTGTCTTAACTAGCCTGATAACTCCAACATGTCTGATATGGTGGTCCTCTGTAGCTCAGCTGGTAGAGCACGGCGCTTGTAATGCCAAGGTAGTGGGTTCGATCCCCGGGACCACCCATACACAAAAAAAAAAATGTATGCATGCATGACTGTAGGTCGCTTTGGATAAAAGCGTCTGCTAAATGGCATATTACTATATTATTATTATATGATCATTGACATAAACCCTCTATATACTTGAGTTTCTCCAGTCTGCAGTGTGGATCCTCCAGTCCAGCAGAGAGCAGTCTGACTCCTGAATCTCCTGGGTGATTGTAGCTCAGGTCCAGCTCTCTCAGGTGTGAGGGGTTTGACCTCAGAGCTGAGGCCAGAGAAGCACAGCCTTCCTCTGTGACTAGACAGCCTGACAGCCTGCAAAGAGTCAAATCATATTAAAACCACACTGCTATTCTTTGGTGGTGAAAATAGTGGCAGTATATTTTTTCTACATATTAAGATATATCAGTGTCCTGAAACCTGCCATATCTATTCATAAATTGATGTTTCAATATTAGAAATGACAAATTATCAAAGTATTGCTTGTAGAGAGAAAAATGTATAGTACAAATATTTGAGTAGACTGACCAGAGCAGTATAAAAGCAGTATCAGTCAAAAGACAGACAGTGAGGTATCTGATTTAGATTGTATTGAGTATCCAGTCCACACCATATCTACAGTGCATTCAAAAAGTATTCAGACCCCTTGACTTTTTCCACATTTTGTTAAGTTACAGCCTTATTCTAAAATAGATTAAATTAGTTATTTTTCCTCATCAATTTACACACAATACCCCATAATGACAAAGTGAAAACAGGTTTTTAGACATGTTTGCAAATATATAGAAATACCTTATTTACAGAAGTTTTCAGACCCTTTGCAATGAGATTCGAAATTGAGCTCATGTGCATCCTGTTTCCGTTGATCATCCCTGAGATGTTTCTACAACTTGATTGGAGTCCACCTGTGGTAAATTCAATTGATTGGACATGATATGGAAAGGCACACACCTGTCTACATAAGGTCCCACAGTTGACAGTGTATGTCAGAGCAAAAACCAAGCCATGAGGTCGAAGGAATTGTCCGTAGAGCTCCGAGACAGGATTGTGTCGAGGCACAGATCTGGGGAAGGGTACCAAAAAATGTCTGCAGCATTGAAGGTCCCCAAGAACACAGTGGCCTCCATCATTGTTAAATGGAAGAAGTTTGGAACCACCTAGATTCTTCCTAGAGCTGGCCGCCCGGCCAAACTGAGCAATCGGGGGAGAAGGGCCTTGGTCAGGGAGGTGACCAAGAACCCGCGAAGAACCCGATGGTCACTCTGACAGAGCCCCAGAGTTCCTCTGTGGATATGGGAGAACCTTCCAGAAGGACATCTCTGCAGCACTCCACCAATCAGGCCTTTATGGTAGAGTGGCCAGATGGAAGCCACTCCTCAGTAAAAGGCACATGACAGCCCGCTTGGAGTTTGCCAAAAGGCACCTAAAGACTCTCAGACCATGAGAAACAAGATTCTCTGGTCTGATGAAACCAAGATTGAATTCTTTGGCTTGAATGCCAAGCGTCACGTCTGGAGGTAACCTGGCACCATCCCTATGGTGAAGCATGGTGGTGGCAGCATGCTGTGGGGATGTTTTTCAGTGGCAGAGACTGGGAGACTAGTCAGAATCAAGGGAAAGATGAACAGAGCAAAGTACAGAAAGATCCTTGATGAAAACCTGCTCCAGAGCGCTCTGGACCTCAGACTGGGGTGAAGGTTCACCTTCCAACAAGACAACGACCCTAAGCACACAACCAAGACAATGCAGGAGTTCTAAAAACCCATAACTTTGTCATTATGGGATGTTGTGTGTAGATTGATGAGTACAAAAAAAACAATTTAATCAATTTTAGAATAAGCCTGAAAAAGTGGAAAATGTCAAGGGGTCTGAATACTTTCCGAAAGCACTGTGTAACTATGTGTGCTCGATTGTATACACCTGTCAGTAACGGGTGTGGCTGAAATAGCAGAATCCACTCATTTGAAGAGTGTCCACATACTTCAACTCCATTACAGTCAATGTATCCCACAAAGTGCCACTTGGCTGGACAAAGCAGTCTGAATGGAAATCAGGTACATATATGAAATCAAGCAGACACACAGCCTTACATGTCATATCACCGAGTCTCAGTTTAAATCACGGTTTAAACATAACAAGTCATTGCAAGTGAAACCATTTCTCAATTAGGTTTTAGGTTTTATTTATTCACACCAAAGAAAATAAGTGAAAGACAAAACACTGCAGATAAATGAACAGGTAAAAACGGTGTTCAGGTGAGGATGGGAAGCCCAAAAGGGCTGATATGAAAACCACACCACAAATAAAAAAAATTAAAAAAAATTTGTTCAATCAGTTAAACAAAATATATTAATTTTAATTATACATGATACACAGTGGTTTGCGAAAGTATTCACTCCCCTTGGCATTTTTCCTATTTTGTTGCCTTACAACCTGGAATTAAAATTGATTTTTTGGGGGTTTGTATCAATTGATTTACACAACATGCCTACCACTTTGAAGATGAAAAATATTTTTTATTGTGAAACAAACAAGAAATAAGACAAAAAAACAGAAAACTTGAGCGTGCATAACTATTCACCCCCCCCAAAGTCAATACATTGTAGAGCCACCTTTTGCAGCAATTACAGCTGCAAGTCTCTTGGGGTATGTCTCTATAAGCTTGGCACATCTAGCCACTGGGATTTTTGCCCATTTTTCAAGGCAAAACTGCTCCAGCTCCTTCAAGTTGGATGGGTTCCGCTGGTGTACAGCAATCTTTAAGTCATACCACAGATTCTCAATTGGATTGAGGTCTGGGCTTTGACTAGGCCATTCCAAGACATTTAAATGTTTCCCCTTAAACCACTCAAGTGTTGCTTTAGCAGTATGCTTAGGGTCATTGACCTGCTGGAAGGTGAACCTCCGTCCCAGTCTCAAATCTCTGGAAGACTGAAACAGGTTTCCCTCAAGAATTTCCCTGTGTTTAGCGCCATCCATCATTCCTTCAATTCTGACGAGTGTCCCAGTCCCTGCCGATAAAAACATCCCCACAGCATGATGCTGCCACCACCATGCTTCACTGTGGGGATGGTGTTCTCGGGGTGATGAGAGGTGTTGGGTTTGCGCCAGACATAGCGTTTTCCTTGATGGCCAAAAAGCTCAATTTTTGTCTCATCTGACCAGAGTACCTTCATCCATATGTGTGGGGAGTCTCCCCCAAACATATGGAAGGGGGAATGTGTTTGCTTATTTTTTTCTTTAAGCAAAATCATGCTTTAATGTTCTGAACACTCCAGGATCCAGCTGATCCTACAGGGATAATGTGAAAATGCCTCTAATAGAGGTTTTGAATGAGCAAGTCTGAAGAGAACAGTAAGAGCTGATATATCATGTAGATTAAACACAGAAACACTGGAGAACCACTCAGAGAGGTATTCATCTACAGGACTGGGACACTGTAGAACCACTCAGAGAGGTATTCATCTACAGGACTGAGACACTGGAGAACCACTCAGAGAGGTATTCATCTACAGGACGGAGACACTGGAGAACCACTCAGAGAGGTATTCATCTACAGGACTGGGACACTGTAGAACCACTCAGAGAGGTATTCATCTACAGGACTGGGACACTGGAGAACCACTCAGAGAGGTATTCATCTACAGGACTGAGACACTGTAGAACCACTCAGAGAGGTATTCATCTACAGGACTGGGACACTGTAGAACCACTCAGAGAGGTATTCATCTACAGGACTGAGACACTGTAAAACCACTCAGAGAGGTATTCATCTACAGGACTGGGACACTGTAGAACCACTCAGAGAGGTATTCATCTACAGGACTGGGACACTGTAAAACCACTCAGAGAGGTATTCATCTACAGGACTGAGACACTGTAAAACCACTCAGAGAGGTATTCATCTACAGGACTGGGACACTGTAGAACCACTCAGAGAGGTATTCATCTACAGGACTGGGACACTGTAAAACCACTCAGAGAGGTATTCATCTACAGGACTGAGA
Source organism: Coregonus lavaretus (assembly GCF_964263955.1). Classification (NCBI taxonomy): domain Eukaryota; kingdom Metazoa; phylum Chordata; class Actinopteri; order Salmoniformes; family Salmonidae; genus Coregonus; species Coregonus lavaretus. The sequence goes on from NC_139989.1 coordinate 78,611,708, forward strand.
CACTGTAAAACCAATCAGAGAGGTATTCATCTACAGGACTGGGACACTGTAAAACCACTCAGAGAGGTATTCATCTACAGGACTGAGACACTGTAAAACCAATCAGAGAGGTATTCATCTACAGGATGGAGACACTGTAAAACCACTCAGAGAGGTATTCATCTACAGGACTGGGACACTGTAAAACCACTCAGAGAGGTATTCATCTACAGGACTGGGACACTGTAAAACCACTCAGAGAGGTATTCATCTACAGGACTGGGACACTGTAAAACCACTCAGAGAGGTATTCATCTACAGGACTGAGACACTGTAGAACCACTCAGAGAGGTATTCATCTACAGGACTGAGACACTGTAAAACCACTCAGAGAGGTATTCATCTACAGGACTGAGACACTGTAAAACCACTCAGAGAGGTATTCATCTACAGGACTGGGACACTGTAGAACCACTCAGAGAGGTATTCATCTACAGGACTGAGACACTGTAAAAGCACTCAGAGAGGTATTCATCTACAGGACTGGGACACTGTAAAACCACTCAGAGAGGTATTCATCTACAGGACTGAGACACTGTAAAACCACTCAGAGAGGTATTCATCTAAAGGACTGAGACACTGTAAAACCACTCAGAGAGGTATTCATCTACAGGACTGGGACACTGTAGAACCACTCAGAGAGGTATTCATCTACAGGACTGAGACACTGTAAAACCACTCAGAGAGGTATTCATCTACAGGACTGGGACACTGTAAAACCACTCAGAGAGGTATTCATCTACAGGACTGAGACACTGTAAAACCACTCAGAGAGGTATTCATCTACAGGACTGAGACACTGTAAAACCACTCAGAGAGGTATTCATCTACAGGACTGAGACACTGTAAAACCACTCAGAGAGGTATTCATCTACAGGACTGGGACACTGTAGAACCACTCAGAGAGGTATTCATCTACAGGACTGGGACACTGTAAAACCACTCAGAGAGGTATTCATCTACAGGACTGAGACACTGTAAAACCACTCAGAGAGGTATTCATCTACAGGACGGAGACACTGTAGAACCACTCAGAGAGAGGTATTCATCTACAGGACTGGGATACTGTAAAACCACTCAGAGAGGTATTCATCTACAGGACTGAAACACTGTAAAACCACTCAGAGAGGTATTCATCTACAGGACTGGGACACTGTAGAACCACTCAGAGAGGTATTCATCTACAGGACTGGGACACTGTAAAACCACTCAGAGAGGTATTCATCTACAGGACTGGGACACTGTAAAACCACTCAGAGAGGTATTCATCTACAGGACTGGGACATTGTAGAACCACTCAGAGAGGTATTCATCTACAGGACTGGGACACTGTAGAACCACTCAGAGAGGTATTCATCTACAGGACTGGGACACTGTAGAACCACTCAGAGAGGTATTTATCTACAGGACTGAGACACTGTAAAACCACTCAGAGAGGTATTCATCTACAGGACTGAGACACTGTAAAACCACTCAGAGAGGTATTCATCTACAGGACTGAGACACTGTAAAACCACTCAGAGAGGTATTCATCTACAGGACTGGGACACTGTAAAACCACTCAGAGAGGTATTTATCTACAGGACTGAGACACTGTAAAACCACTCAGAGAGGTATTCATCTACAGGACTGAGACACTGTAGAACCACTCAGAGAGGTGTTCATCTACAGGACTGGGACACTGTAAAACCACTCAGAGAGGTATTCATCTACAGGACTGGGACACTGTAGAACCACTCAGAGAGGTATTCATCTACAGGACTGAGACACTGTAAAACCACTCAGAGAGGTATTCATCTACAGGACGGAGACACTGTTAAACCACTCAGAGAGGTATTCATCTACAGGACTGAGACACTGTAGAACCACTCAGAGAGGTATTCATCTACAGGACTGAGACACTGTAAAACCACTCAGAGAGGTATTCATCTACAGGACTGGGACACTGTAAAACCACTCAGAGAGGTATTCATCTACAGGACTGGGACACTGTAAAACCACTCAGAGAGGTATTCATCTACAGGACTGAGACACTGTAAAACCACTCAGAGAGGTATTCATCTACAGGACTGGGTGGGTATTATTAGTCTGTTCTGAGTAGAAATGGATATAAACAGTGATTAAAACACAAAAACAGCGAGTTTAGTGCCCAGATTCTGACACTTATCTCCAAGAAGATAATTCCCATTTATAGTTATTTTGATACTAAACGCAAAGGGGTTCTTCGTTTGTCCCCATAGGAAAACCCTTTTTTGTTTCAGGTAGAACCCTTGGGTGGTGAAAAAGGTTCTAATTAGAACCTTTTAGTGTGAAAGCGTTCCACTTGTCACAAAAAATGTTTATTTTCAGAGGGTTCTCCTACGAAGATAATTGAAGAACCGTTATGGTTCTAGGTAGTGCCTTCTTTTAGTGTAGTCTGAGCTTAATTAATAGAACATGACTTTTCCTGTTGATTCTTCTGCTCCAAGTCTTTCTCTAGTTCAGAGTTTTTCTGCTTCAAGTCTTCATAAGTTTTCTCTAGCTCAGAGTTCTTCTGCTTCAAGTCTTCAGAAGTTTTCTCTAGTTCAGAGTTCTTCTGTTTTAAGTCTTCAGAAGTTTTCTCTAGCTCAGAGTTCTTCTGCTTTAAGTCTTCAGAAGTGTTCTCTAGCTCAGAGTTCTTCTGCTTTAAGTCTTCAGAAGTGTTCTCTAGCTCAGAGTTCTTCTGCTTTAAGTCTTCAGAAGTGTTCTCTAGCTCAGAGTTCTTCTGCTTTAAGTCTTCAGAAGTGTTCTCTAGCTCAGAGTTCTTCTGCTTCAAGTCCTTAGAAGTTTTCTTTAATTCAGAGTTCTCCTGCTTCAAGTCTATATCGATGTTTCTGTTCTGTTGCTCTAGCTCATATATCCTCCTCAATAGTTTGTCAGAATTCTCCTCAGCAGAATCTTCTTCCACTTTAATAACTTGCATCTTCATCTTTTTACAGAAGCTCCCCCGTTCCTCCTCCTCCTCCTCCTCCTCAGTGTCACTTTCCTAAGCATGACACACACAGTTCAAAGTTTAGTTTCTCTAAATGAAATACAAAGAAATGGTTTATCAAATAGGAGTATTTATCAAATTGGGGTATTGTCAATGGCATTCAGGAACGTTAAATAACAGAAAATTACCTCGAGTTATCTTTGTCTTTCCAGCGTTGCCATGGTGGCCTTTGTGTCCCCCCAACTCCAATGACCTCGACCAGGATGTGTGTTTGCATTGTTGGGACGGTGTAGTGTCGCCTGACGTGGCTCTCACAGGAGGAGGCAGTGTAGCTCAAACAGTCTAATGTCTCTTCAAGCCTCTGGGCTGGTTAGATATCAGTCAGACAGTCTAATGTCTCTTCAAGCCTCTGGGCTGGTTAGATATCAGTCAGACTGTCTCTTTAAGCCTCTGGGCTGGTTAGATATCAGTCAGGAGGAGGCAGTGCAGGTCAGACAGTCTGGTCTGTCAGTAACGCAATCTAGTGGAAACAGACATTAAACATTTATATTATGGCTGTACACTATTGGCTGGTTTCCCATAAAACTGATTAAGCCTTGTCCTATAAAGTAGAAACAATGTTGATTCAACCAGTTCATGTCCTTTGGGAACTGTCAAATCGCAAGAATTTCCATCGGTGTCCGTGTTGCTGAATCCACTTGTTTTTAGTGAGTGCATACATTTTTCATACTCCGCTTGTAGGCTACTTGACTGTTTGTTTGTTTACCTATCATATGGCAAAGTCACTACTGACCATATCAACTGCGATGGTTGGCTATAGCTACAGTATATATATTTGGGAGCAGGATAACGTTCAGTGGTTGGCTATAGCTACAGTATATATATTTGGGAGCAGGATAACGTTCAGTGGTTGGCTATAGCTACAGTATATATATTTGGGAGCAGGATAACGTTCAGTGGTTGGCTATAGCTACAGTATATATATTTGGGAGCAGGATAACGTTCAGTGGTTGGCTATAGCTACAGTATATATATTTGGGAGCAGGATAACTTTCAGTGGTTGGTTAAAGCTACAGTATATATATTTGGGAGCAGGATAACGTTCAGTGGTTGGCTATAGCTACAGTATATATACATGCTGGACACACACACACACACACACACACACACACACACACACACACACACACACACACACACACACAATGGACACACACAGGAGACACACACACTGGACACACAAACACTAGACACACACTGGACACACACACACACTGGACACACACACACATATTGGACACACACACACACACTGGACACACACACACACTCTGGATACACACACACACTGGACTCACACTCACACATCTTCCTATAATAGTGAGGACCTTGACTCAGGACCTTCAAATGAGGACCATCATTTCTGATAGAATTGGGAACAAACAGACACCTCATTCCAGCACTAAGTGTCCAACAAACACAGACATCACTTCAAAACCTGATAAACTCCAATGAACAAATAGACATGCAGGGCACCAGTCTAGTGAGGACCAGTGGTTGCTAGGCAGTTTCTGGATCCCAGGTTCCAGAACAGCTTCTATCCCAGTTCTATCTGCCTGTTAAATCAAGCAACCTAAACTGTTTCCATCAGACTTTTAGAACATGACTGAATTTTTTTTTCCTTTTATGATCTTTTACCACTTTGCATGTTTTATTGATGTTCTTATGATATATTTTACTGTTTGTGTGTACGTACCACAGGAGGTTGGTGGGAACTTAGTTGGGGAGGACAGCCTTGTAATGGCTGGAGCGGATTGAGTGGAATGGTATCAAATACATCAAATACATGGTTTCCATGGTTTCCATGTGTTTGATGCCATTTAATTGGCTCCGTTCCAGCCATTATTATGAGCCGTCCTCCCCTCAGCAGCCTCCACTGGTATGTACTGTCCTATATGAGCTCCAACAAGGAATTACAATGTATGTATTACTTTTAATACCTGCAAATGGCAAATAAACTACTTGAACTCCTTATGAGTGTCTGCAGCCGACTAGGCTGTTGCCGTCTGACAAGATGCCATCTGACATTACAGGAATATTCTGCAAATGTTTGATGAATCCACCCAAAGCAACATGCAGTCTTTCCACTAGACTCCCATGAAGTTATAGTGGGACGTTATGAGTTGACGTTAAGGTAACATACTCAGAACATACTGCACTTTTTGATATTGTTTTAGGTGTATCTCTGTTTAAAAATGTAAACTCTTACAATAACACCGTTAAAATACCAATGTGATAATTTGTTGTATATATTTTATGTTGAAAAACAAATTGTACATGGATATATTGTACTTTTCATAATAAAAAGCACTTTAATTGTCAAAACAATTTCGTTATCGATTTTACATTCCCTTTCCCAGTCGCAGGTTTACGTTTTGTCATGAATTTTGCCCTGGAGGCAGAACTGCACGATTTCCTCTAGATATGCCAGCTGCAAAGTCAAAATTGGCTATATTGTAAACATTTGTGGAAAATAATGTTGTTTTATGGTCTTAATTTAAGGTAAGGATTAGCAGTGAGGTTAAGGTTAGCATTAAAATCAGATATTATTACTTTATGCCTGTGCCAGCTAGTGACCACTTTGCAGAACTGCCTCCAGGGCAAGATTCATGACAATAAATGCCAACCTGCCTCCCAGTCATCCCCTCCCTATCTCTACAAGGCTGCAGAACATGCAAGCTAGTGATGCGGGGGTTGTCTCATAACCCACAGTCCCCAGGTGGGTGGGTGGCAGGCAGGTTCAATACAGAGAAAACAATAGACTACATAAGAAAATCCATCAATGGATCATTATTGCGCAATTTACACTAAGTGGACAAAACATTAAGGACACCTGCTCTTTCCATGACAGACTGAGCAGGTGAATCCAGGTGAAAGCTATGATCCCTTATTGATGTCACTTGTAGATGAAGGGGACGGGACAGGTTAAAGAAGGATGTTTAAGCCTGGAGACAATTGAGACATGGATTGTGTGTGTGTGCCATTCAGAGGGTGAATGGGCAAGACAAAATATTGAAGTGCCTTTGAACGGGGTATGGTAGTAGGTGCCAGGCATACCAGTTTGTGTCAAGAACTGCAACGCTGCTGGGTTTTTCACGCTCATGGTACACCACAAAAAGGACATCCAGCCAACTTGACACAACTCTGGGAAGAATTGGCTTCAACATGGGCCATCATCCCTGTGGAACGCTTTCAACACCTTGTAGAGTCCATGTCCCGACGAATTGAGGCTGTTCTGAGGGCAAAAGTGGGGAGGTAACTCAATGTTAGGAAGGTGTTTGATATAACGTCTTTTGATACAGCATTTATTAATGTCTTTAAAGTCATCAGCTGTAGGTGAGAGAGAGGAGAAGGACACGCCATGTGTTGTGTCGGTCATGGATGGGGGGCCAGAAGGTCGGCGTGCCAAGATAGATTAGGGGCCACTGTTGCTAATCTTAGAAAGAGTACGTGATGGAATGGCCTGGCTAGGGTGCCACACGATACTATGTACGGGGATCCTATTGTAGGAGATGTGTGACACTCAATAATGGTTGGCAACTGTGGGATGGAAGTAGCTCGGAGAGCGTTATATAAACTGAGAGGTTTTTTATGGAAGTCATTCAGATGACAAGAGGCTAAGCCCGTACCGCTTGTCATTGAATCCAGTACTGTAACCATTAAATAACAATGAATCAACTCTCCATCTAAGTGGTCGGCCACTCTCTTACATCCTGAAGTACGAGATACCAGAGAAACTGGTCATAACAGTGTTGTGAATATTTAGTACACTCAGTGTATAACCTGTAGCTCCACTGTGCAGTTAGCACCTTAACAGACGGCCCCAGTCTTTATCAGCATCATAAAAGATGACAGTATTTCAACCACATCAAATATGCATCCAAGCCAAAGACTAATGACACAGGAGTGGTATCTGATTCTACACTATAGGAACCTTTTCAAGTGGTTATGAGAGGTCATATTATTTCATATGAGTCTGCCATAAACAAAAGGGAATGACATGTGACTGGAGGAGATTGCCTGCCCAACATCCTCTATTCTGACCAACAGAGACAAATCCAGTCCCTTTGAACTACCGGGCGGCAGGTAGCTTAGTGGTTAAGAGCGTTGTGCCAGTAACCGAAAGGTCGCTGGTTCTAATCCCCGAGCTGACTAGGTGGAAAATCTGTCGATGTGCCCTTGAGCAAGGCACTTAACCCTAATTGCTCCTGTAAGTCGCTCTGGATAAGAGCGTCTGCTAAATGACATAAAATAAATAAATAAATAAATAAATCTGTCCAGCAGGGATGCCCACTCAGTCCTCTGCTCTTCGCTGTCTCCCTTGAACCCCTGGCGATACAAATAAGGGATCATCCTAATATCCATGGTCTTAAAGTAGGAAAAAGCATCATTTCGTTATATGCAGACAATGTGCTTTTATACCTCTCAGACCCAGTAGCCTCTGTCCCTAACCTACTAGACTTAATCAATTCATTTGGCAAACTATCTGGAAATTCAATACATTGGGGAAAAAGTGACCTCATGTGTATCTCAGATAATTGTACAACAAGTGAGCTAGAGAGGATACCATTTAAAGTGGTGCATGATCACTTAACTTACCTGGGACTAAACATACCTAGAAACCCAAAGCTCTGTAAATAGTATTTTTCTCCAACTACACAGAGACCTCTACTGGTCATCTCAAGGAGACCTGGGGTAAAGAGTATTTTTCTCCAACTACACAGAGGCCTCTACTGGTCATCTCAAGGAGACCTGGGGGTAAAGAGTATTTTTCTCCAACTAACAGAGACCTCTACTGGTCATCTCAAGGAGACCTGGGGTAAAGAGTATTTTTCTCCAACTACACAGAGGCCTCTACTGGTCATCTCAAGGAGACCTGGGGTAAAGAGTATTTTTCTCCAACTACACAGAGGCCTCTACTGGTCATCTCAATGAGACCTGGGGTAAAGAGTATATTTCTCCAACTACACAGAGGCCTCTACTGGTCATCTCAAGGAGACCTGGGGTAAAGAGTATTTTTCTCCAACTACACAGAGGCCTCTCTACTGGTTGAATAATAATGAAGCTAGGTGAATTCAATTCAAATAATATAGCTAGTAACTTCAAAATACTTACAGCTGAAATACACTGCCGTTTTCTTTGTGAACATGGTGAGATGGAGGAAGTCGCATCCACATGTAGAGTTGTTGGGGAGGGGACAAGTTTCCCAAATAGACACTGGCTTTGGATCAGGTTTAAATTCCTCCCACTAATGATCCTTGTTAGGTTTGGGGGAGGGGAAGCTGATCCTAGATCTGTATCTAGGGGAAACTTCACCCCAGCAAAGAGAGATGGGGGAAGAGGAGGAGAGAGAGCGTTGCTCTCAGGATTGACAGATCATGTACAAAATCTACCAGTAGGAAATTGGTGTCAGAATATAATATCTGACCTTTAGCAGTTCTAATGTCTTCATTTGCTCCATTTCATTAGTCTTGTTGATTGATTGCTGATATCTAGTTTCCCAGGTGAGATGGTGTTGATGAAGAGCATCCATCCGTTTTAGTACTGCATTAATAGTAATGCATTCATAGACATATAGTTGATACTGGTGGTCCTACCCATCCCCCACTTCACTCCATTAACCCTACACTTGCTGCTCACATGGTGGTTTGTCTAAATGTATCTGACTTTAGGTCAGTTTTTAAGGTTCAGAAGGTAAAGATTGTGTTAGGCTGTGTCAGGAGCACTAGTGGTAGTGCTGCCGCTCCCAGATCACACATTGCCCTATATAAGTATATACTGTAGCAAGCTGAACCCAACACCTACCAATTACCACCTTCTGATCTCTTGGTGTAATGGATAAGCTGTTGACTTGATAATCGCTGGACCCGGATTTGAGTCCCGGTTGGAGCTATCCCTTAATTCGTTACATTGGTGTCAGAAGTGGGATAGTGCCTGTGAGGCCATCAAAGAGGCATGTACACGTGAGAGACTTGCTATAAAGAAGTGTGGGGGCATGCTTTCCCCAAGGAAGGGGGTAATGTAGCGACCTTAATCCAACACCTAGCCACAACATCGAGAGGTTCGGACCTCTTGGCGTAGCGCTTGTTGGGTTCTGACTTCTAAACATGAAATAGACTTATTCATGTCACTGAGGGAGAGAGGGGAATGTATAACGTTTCCATTCTGTCAGGATATGTTATTGTTAGCCATCAGGGATCCTATTGGAGGAGAAGAGACACAGTCTGGTACAAGTCAACATGACAGCCGTGAGTTGGGGAGGAGTGAGCAATTTGGGCAGAGGTCAGGTTAGATGAAGTGAGGAAGAACATATATCATTGGGAGAGGTGTGCACATTTCATGGGCGGGATCTGTACCCAGGTGTCCCATGGGAAAAACCAGTGTCTTGACCATTTGACCAAGAGGTAATGCCCTCTTGACCTGAGGGTGACACTGATTTTGAAGTTGAAGGCAGGACTACCTCAATACCAGATCATGAGACAGACTCATGTTTTCTCCACACATGGGATAGTGTAAAAGGAACTTTGCCTAGGAAGCCCATGCTAGAAGTGTTAGGAGGTGGAAGTTAGAGAATTAGTCCAGTAACTGAAAGGTCACTGGTTTGAGTCCTGAGCCAGACAACAAAACGTGGGATTTGATCTGAACTGGCAGATCTGTGACTAACCCCTTCAGAAAGACAAATTCCCTTTGTTCCCTGTAACATGGACTAATAAAGTTGTACTGTACTGTGCTGTGCTGCACTTTATTGAACAGAACCTGAGAGTCCAGCATGTCAGGGGATGGGGTGGGGGGTGGGGGGTGAGAGCAGCAGTGGGGGATGGGTAGCTAGTCCTTGATTGGCTGTAGACCTGGGAGCCACAACTGCCAAGAGAAATTCAATCTACCCTTTTTATCAGCCAAGCCAACATACTGTTTTACACGCAATTTTTGTGGACTGTTAATGTTTATATTTAAAATCAACACTGAGCTTTTCATGTTATAATCTGTTATTTATCAAATCTGATAGTAAGATATTGAAACCATATACAATATGCACTAGA
>NC_139989.1:78626796-78651796 GCF_964263955.1 Coregonus lavaretus
ACTATTGGTACGCTGATAGAAGGATACACTCCACAGAGAGATGGTGATAAATGGAGAAGGACTCTGCATGATCAGAGAACTAGTGAAGGAAGAAGGTTCATGCATCATCACACCGTCTACACCAACGGAGGTATGGATAGAGGGGAGATTGAACAGGTATCAGGTCAACCGATGCAACAGATGGCTACGAGGAAACTGACGATTAGAGATGAGGATACTGTTGATGACAGGTCAACAGTCTCTTTTGTGTAGCTTCACTCCGTAGCCCACATACTAGTCTGTCTCTAATGATGTCATTTAGAACAGCATTAAACTCAGTGTTCTGGTAGTTTATTTAATGCAGCAGCAAACATTGTTACTGATTCTCCCTCTTCCTGATGTCTCCTGTGGAACCTGAACCTTTCAGCATTAACTAGTGGTTCTGGTGAAAAATGTCCTTTAAGTATCTCCACAATATCCCCATACGTCTTATTACCTGTTCTGTCTGGCTGTAGCAGGCTGCCTAGTAAATTAAATGTCTTTGGCCCCATTACACTAAAACATGGAGGCACAATGTTGTCCTCATCCATGTCATTTACAAGAACTAAATATTCAAACCGTTCTGTTTATGAGCTCCACTGCTCAATACTTTCATCAAACTGTCCAATGTTTCCATCAATTCCAGCCATTTTTCATTTCTCAATAGATTGTCACTCACTTCAATATTGTCCTCAACCAAAGCAATATTTTCCTCAGTCACGTGATCTTCATTCACTTCACTCATTGAAGTTTCCTCCTAAGTTCGCTCATTTAGCAGATTTAATTAAAAGGTTTGTCTTCACAGTTGAATAAATGTCCTATCCATTAATCATTGTATATTCCTCCCTTTTTAATCAAGTTGTTTTCCCGCTCCGACATCCGTCTCAAGTCCTTTTCTGACGTCCATGATGATGCTAAATATGCTTTAGTATCAAAAGTAAATGTCATTGCTAAAGTAGTACTTTAAAGTATTTTTACTTAAGTACTTTACACCACTGGTTAACTCTCTTTCTTAGCTAGCTGGACTATGCACTTGCCTCTGCTAGCAATACACTGTGCTAACATTAGCCTAGACTGTACCACAGAAAATAACAGTTTTAAACAGTTGTAAAAACCCACTTCTTCCAGACAGAATAGTTCCTGTAGATTCAGACTTACTCATCACCAATCTTTTGTTATGTCTCGTGGGTTTCATAACCACGTCTGTATAACAATTCAATAATGATGAGACAGGAGACAGGAATCAGTTCAACCATTTATCTGGAACGTGATCATCTCAACACATACAAACCCCCATGATGCTCTGCAGCACAACCCCAATATATAACAAATACATAAGTAAGTAAATGGACACTAAATAAAACTCATAGAGGAATTTAAATGTTCAGATGTAGAAAGTAGGGCCATGGGATAGGGTCAGAAAGGATTTCCTTTCATCAAAATCCAACACATGGAAAAGTGTCAGTGTGTGTCTACAGTGTGTGTCTCCAGTGTGTCTCTAGTGTGTGTGTGTGTGTGTGTGTGTGTGTGTGTGTCCAGTGTGTGTGTGTCTAGTGTGTGTGTGTGTGGTTGTGTGTGTCCAGTGTGTGTGTGTGTGTGTCCAGAGTGTGTGTGTGTGTGTGTCCAGTGTGTGTGTGTGTGTGTGTTCAGTGTGTGTGTGTGTCTAGTGTGTGTATGTGTGTTCAGTGTGTGTGTGTGTGTTCAGTGTGTGTGTGTGTGTTTGTGTGTGTGTGTATCCAGTGTGTGTGTGTGTGTGTGTGTGTCCAGTGTTTGCGTGTGTGTGTTAAGCGTGTGTGTGTGTGTGTTCAGAGTGTGTGTGTACATGTGTGTGTGTGTGTTTGTGTGTGTGTGTGTGTGTCCAGTGTTTGCGTGTGTGTGTTAAGCGTGTGTGTGTGTGTGTTCAGAGTGTGTGTGTCCATGTGTGTGTGTGTGTTTGTGTGTGTGTGTGTGTGTGTCCAGTGTGTGTGTGTGTGTGTGTGTGTTGCTAGTATGAGTGTGTGTGTTCATTGTGTTTGTGTGTGTGTCCAGTGTGTGTGTGTGTGTGTGTGTGTGTGTGTGTGTTCAGTGTGTGTGTTCAGTGTGTGTTTAGTGTGTGTGTGTGTGTGCCCCCAGTGTGTTTGTTTGTGTTTGTGTCCAGTGTGTGTGAGTGTGTGTTCAGTGTGTGTGTGTGTGTCCTGTGTGTGTGTGTGTGTCCAGTGTGTATCCTGTGTGTGTGTGTCCGGTGTGTGTGTGTGTGTTTGTCCTGCGTATGTGTGTGTGTGTCCAGTGTGTTTGTCCAGTTTGTGTGTGTCTAGTATGTGTGTGTTTGTCCAGTGTGTGTGTGTGTTTGTCCAGTGTGTGTGTGTGTTTGTCCAGTGTGTGTGTGTCCAGTGTGTGTCCAGTGTGTGTCCTGCGTGTGTGTGCCCTGCGTGTGTGTGTGTGTCCACTGTGTGTGTGCAGTGTGTGTGTGTCCTGTGTGTGTATGTCCAGTGTGTGTGTGTCCTGTGTGTGTCCAGTGTGTTTGTGTGTGTCCAGTGTTTGTGTGTCTAATGTGTGTTTGTGTGTGTCCAATGTGTGTGTGTGTCCAGTGTGTGTGTCCAGTGTGTATGTGTTCGTCCAGTGTGTCTAGTGTGTCCAATGTGTGTGTGTGTGTGTGTGTGTCAGTGTTACCATGGTTATTATTTACAGGGACACTGAGGAGTCATCATGATAAACCCTAAACCCTGGATAGAGGGGCTCAGTGAATGTGGAGTGGAATGTGTTCAGGTGGGTCAGTGTGTCAGAGGAGACTCTGTAGAAGGACAGAGTGCCGGCTGGCCAGTCCAGATACACTCCTACTCTGTGGGAGCTGGAGGAGGGGACGTCTATGGTAGTGGACTTATTATTGTGCCAGGCAGAGTAACGGTTGAAGAGACAGAACAGACTCCAGGACTTGTCATTGGATCCAATCAGACAGTCACTACCCCTTTCTCCTCTCCTCCTGATTCCTTTATATGCCACTCCTATACCAACCCCTTCCCCACTCCACTCTACCTCCCAGTAACAGCGCCCAGTCAGACCCTCTCTACACAGCACCTGTCTACAGACCTCAAATCTCTCTGGGTGATCAGGATACGGCTGCTTCTTTCTCCTCCATGTCACCTTTCTGTTCTCCTCAGACAGAGAGAGGAATCTGTTTACTGTGTTTGGGTCCAGTGTGAGATCACAGACATCTGATGAATGAAACCAGACACAATATTAGAAATCATCATCATTCACATTAGAATGTTAACTCACTTTTCACTAATTCATTTAATGTAGATGTTTCTAGGTATCAAAAGGAGAAGTTAAGGTAACTTGAGACTTGTTGAATGATCATATGTTATACTGTATGGTAATATAAAACACACTTATTCCTGTTAATTACACACACACACACACACACATACACACTGAACACACACACACAAACACACACACTGAACACACACACACACATCCTGAACAAACACACACACACACACACACACAAACTGAACACACACACACACACACACACACAAACACACACACACACACACACACACACATCCTGAACACACACACACACACACACACACCCTTAACACACACACACATTTCTAAAGTAACACAAACACGTCACACAGACACACACATTGTCAAAGCAACTCTTTGTAAACTTTGGTGTCCCTGATTTGTGCTTCTGTAGAACTACAGCTGATATTTAATATGACCAAGTAATTAATGATGGTGGTCTTTGACTTTGACTTCACTTGAATTAAGACTTATTCTTAGTCATATTCTTCACAGCAGTCAACACTCACATTTTCTAAGTCCAGGTTTCATTGTGTTCTCTCCACCATGTTCCACACTGTAGCGGTAAGCAGAAGAACAGACAGTCATTGAGGGATACACCTGAACTCACACGCACACACACACACACAACACACACACACACACACACACACACACACACACACACACACACACACACACACACACACACACACACACACACAGTCAGCATATAACTTTGTCCAAGTGTGTGTGTGTGTGTGTGTGTGTGTGTGTGTGTGTGTGTGTCCAGTGTTTGTGTCCTGTGTGTGTCCTTTTTGTGTATGTGTCCTTTTTGTGTGTGTATTTGTCCAGTGTGTGTGTGTATGTGTACAGTGTGAGTGTGTGTGTGGGGCCAGTGTGTGTGTGTGTCCAGTGTGTTTGTGTCCAGTGTGTGTGTGATCATGTGTCCAGAGTGCGTGTGTGTCCAGTGTGTGTGTGTCCTTTTTGTGTATGTGTCCAGTGTGTGTGTGTGTGTGTCCAGTGTGTTTGTGCGTGTGTCCAGTGTGTGTGTGTCCAGTGTATGTGTGTGTGTGTCCAGTGTGTGTGTGTGTGTGTGTGTCCAGTGTGTGTGTGTCCAGTGTGAGTGTGTGTGTGTGTGTGTGTGTGTGTCCAGTGTGTGTGTGTCCAGTGTATGTGTATGTGTGTGTGTGTGTCCAGTGTGTGTGTTTGTGTGTCCAGTATGTGTGTGTGTCTAGTGTGTGTGTATGTATGGATCCAGTGTGTGTGTGTCCTGTGTGAGTGTGTGTGTTTCCTTTTTATGTGTGTGTGTGTGTGTCCAGTCTGTGTGTGTGTTTGTCCAGTGTGTTTGTTTGTGTGTGTATGTGTGCGTGTGTGTGTGTCCAGCGTGTGTGTGTGTGTCTAGTGTGTTTTTTTCCAGTTTGTGTGTGTGTGGGTGGGTGAGTGTGTGTGAGTGTGTGTGTGTGTCCAGTGTGTGTGTGTGTTTGTGTGTGTGTCCAGTTCGTGTGTGTGTGTGTGTGTCCAGTATGTGTGTGTGTGTCTGTGTGTGTGTGTCCAGCGTGTGTGTGTGTGTGTCTAGTGTGTTTTTTCCAATGTGTGTGTGTGTGTATGTGTGTCCAGTGTGTTAGTGTGTGTTGGTCCAGTTTGTGTGAGTATGTGTGTGTCCAGTGTGTGTGTGTGTGTCCATTTGTGTGTATGTGTGTCCAGTGTGTGTTTGTGTGTGTGTGTGTGTCCAGTGTGAGTGTGTGTGTGTGTGTCCAGTGTGTGTGTCCAGTGTGTGTGTGTGTGTGTGTGTGTGTCCAGTGTGTGTGTGTGTCTCCAGTGTGAGTGTGTGTGTGTGTCCAGTGTGTGTGTCCAGTGTGTGTGAGTATGTGTGTCCAGTGTGTGTGTGTGTGTTTTCAGTGTGTGTGTGTCCAGTGTGTGTGTGTGTCCAGTGTGTGTGTTTTCAGTGTGTGTGTGTCCAGTGTGTGTGTGTGTGTGTGTGTTTGTGTGTGTGTGTGTGTGTGTGTGTGTGTGTGTGTGTCTGTGTCCAGTGTGTGTGTGTGTGAGCGTGTGTGAGTGTGTGTGTGTGTGTGTGTGTGTTTGTGTGTGTGTGTGTTTGTGTGTGTGTGTGTGTGTGTCTGTGTCCAGTGTGTGTGTGTGTGAGTGTGTGTGAGCGTGTGTGGTGTTTCTTTAAAACAACTGTTTTGTAAACCTGTTTACCCTTTTAGAAAGAGTTCTCAGCTATCCATATTTTAATGGTCAACAGTTTGCTCATCTAGGGGGTCCCTTACACACAAGGGAACTGAATGTACACATGGGGTCCCCCAAGTGTCTTTGAAACTACTTTTTTAAACCTGTTTAACCTTTAAAAAATAGCCCCCGGGGGGGGGGGGGGCGTGGGGGGGGGGGGTGTCCGGGAATGTCCGCGAAGCGTCCGAGGATGGAATGTCCAGTGGATGTCTCAGTCAATTAAAAACAAAAAAGGTAATTGTATTTTTAAAGATGTCCCGTTTTACTGCTGACCTAAACAGATCCATTTGACCCCATAAAAGAGCGTCCGTGGGATGTCTCAGTCAACCAAGAAAAGACCCAGAGGACCAGAAGGCCTGAAGACATACATCTTAAAGAGACTCCTTGAATCATTTATTCCTCATGGAGCATTTTGAAGGTGAGTTGAATTTTCAATATGATGAAGGCTTTTATATCTAACTATGCATATATATATATATATATATATATATATATATATATATATATATATATTTTATGTTGTATATTATAAATGAATATTTTTAATAATGTATTGTATAAAATGATATAGTATGTAATGAATGAGATGTTGTGTTATTGATTTTTTTTACGAGAATGGACTCTACCTACATATGTATATATCCTACTGTTTATACCAAACAAACGTCATTTTTATGTGACATGTCTCAAGGTGTCTCAGAACCCATGAAAATGCATGCCAAACCAAGTCTCTACTCAAGAGTGTACCACTGGCTCTACCTAGTGGATGTACCGTTACCCCACAGTTACATACACATTACTAGTCACTTGATTGTGTGTGTGTGTGTGTGTATCTAGAATGTTAGTATAATATTATATATATATATATATATATATATATATATATATATATATACCTACATGTGTATTTATCCTACTGTTTTTACCAAACAAATTTCAATTTTATGTGAAATGTCTCGAAGTATCTCAGAACCATGAAATGACATGCCAAAGCAAGGCTCTAATCAAGAGTGGACCACTGGCTCCACCTAGTGGATTTAAAAAATAATAACCTAGCCACTTGCTTATGTACAGTATATGAATATAAAGAGACATGAGACAAAACAATGGACCTGTAGAATGGAATAAGTTATAAGACCTCTATGATTCATTTCATTTGTCAGTTCTTCCAGCTAATGTGAGATGTTTAGATGACATAACATTTGAGGACACATACTGTAATTTAGCTGTCCATCTTTTCCCCTCCCTTTCTGGCTGACCTCCCCCTTCCCTTCTAAGTTCAAGTGTGTTTATTTATTATATACACATGATATACACTGTGTGGACAAAACATTAGGGATACCTGCTCTTTCCATGACCTAGACTAACCAGGTGAATCCAGGTGAAAGCTATGATCCCTTATTGATGTTACGGAGGACTGTGGTGGTCATGACATTCTGTCAGCCGGTGATTGTCATTCAGATAACTGCCGGTCTCATGCTTATTGTCCTTAACTAACATCAACACATTTAGCATCTCCTGGCTTCCACCCATAGCCTACAAGCCACTGATGCGGACCTTTGGAACATCTACATTTGCAAAAGTCTAATAAATCCATTCAATAGCCTACACCATCACAATAATTCCAGTATGAAAATGTATGCATTCACTAACTGTAAGTCGCTCTGGATAAGAGCGTCTGCTAAATGACGTAAATATAAAATTGTTTATTTTAGACAGGTCTAAAGAAACATGACATTAAGAAAATGTAGCCTATTTCAGAAGAACACACTAAGAATTAGGGGTTCAATTAATCAACTCTGCACCGGTACCCCCCTGTATATATAGCCTCCCTACTGTTATTTTATTTTACTTCTGCTCTTTTTTTCTCAACACTTTTTTTGTTGTTGTTTTATTTTTACTTTTTTGTAAAAAATACATGCACTGTTGGTTAAGGGCTGTAAGTAAGCATTTCACTGTAATGTCTGCACCTGTTGTATTCGGTGCATGTGGCCAATAAAATTTGATTTGATTTGATTTGATTTGATCAGGAAAGTTGAAATGTAAAAAAGGTTCTTACATTTGGAGAGTTCCTCTGGGAACCTTTCCTAATCAATGGGTTCATATTTGAACCTTTCTTATCATAAATGGTTCTTGGAGGAACCTGAAGGTGAAAAGGTTCCTGGAGGATCCTTTCAATATGCTGACGGCCTCTTATTATCAATAGGTTCCACATGACTACTACCACCCATATCAACAGTTTCTCCAAATGTACACAAAAAACTCCTGCTAAGTGGTAGTCCCTGTTCTCCTGCATTCTTTAGGGAGAAGAACATCTAGGAAAGTTCTGCTAGCTAGCTGGCTAGTTTTAGCTAATTTTGACATGTTGTAGCTAGCTAATGTTTTGACCCCATTTATTCTTGCATGAACAAACCAGAGTTTAAACCATCACTCAGTTTTTTGACGGCTGTATGGGCGCAGGCCCCCCACCTGCCCAGCCCCCGACTGGGTTTGATTGAATTAAAAGACAGTGTCCTTCGCTCCAGCCTGCCGAACACCTCCCCTCGCCGTCGTTAACAGAACAGTGGTAAAACAGTGCCCAACAGGCAGGGGGCGAAGGACACTGTCTACAGGTGTACAGCTAGCTAGCTACTGTTGTCGCCCTCGCCCCTTCTTCTTCGGTGGCTGGCATCCAACCTTATTGTGAGCTGAGAAACCGGTTAGTAAATCACCTGGTTACTGTGTTCAGTACAATGTTTGTGTTATATTGTCAAGTTTGAAGGCACTCTGTAGTAAGTGAAGTTACATTTTGTGTACCTCTGTGTTCATCCTGTGCAGTGCAGTCAAGATGAGCCATCCAAGATGTCCACCCTCAGCACAAAAGGTGTGTATACAATCTTTCAATTATAATCCCAGCCCACATATAATGTGATCAATCCCTCAATATGCTACTCAATGCTAAGTCGTTTTCTCTCAATACAATCTCAGGGTTGGATCATTGCTGCTCTGTCTGAATATCTGGTGACTGACTGCCCATGGTTTTCACTAATTGTCCCAGTTCACCACTTCCATAAGGTCTGTAAAGTCAGTCTATTTCCAGCCTGCAGTCATTTGATCCTAGATTTGCTGTTTTCCTTTTCACTGTATGTATTTTACAATGACAGCCTGTGTTGTGATATCAGCAAGAAAACATTCTGATAAGTATCATGTTATTATAGGAAATGACAGTGATTTACCACTTTTGCAGTTACCTTTTGGTAATTTGACTAGAACATTTCTGATAAAGAAATATTTTCTTTGAGTTCAGGTCTGGTGATTCCCTCCATTGGACGACATGATGTGAATGTCCCCATTCCCTGTTGACCTTGGTGATCAGCAGAACCTCCCCCTTACTTCCCCCACCAACCCACTGGGTCAGTCAGGTCTTCCACTGCTGGACATCTCATCATCCAACCCACTGGGTCACTCAGGTCTTCCACTGCTGGACATCTCATCATCCAACCCACTGGGTCACTCAGGTCTTCCACTGCTGGACATCTCATCATCCAACCCACTGGGTCACTCAGGTCTTCCACTGCTGGACATCTCATCATCCAACCCACTGGGTCACTCAGGTCTTCCACTGCTGGACATCTCATCATCCAACCCACTGGGTCACTCAGGTCTTCCACTGCTGGACATCTCATCATCCAACCCACTGGGTCACTCAGGTCTTCCACTGCTGGACATCTCATTATCCCCAAACCCAACCTTCACCGTTTTGGCAACAGGACATTCTCCAGGGCAACACACAGACAATGGATCTCCCTGCTTCCATCTGTCTCTGGCAGTTGGTAACCAATGGTTATTTAATTGGTTTAAACTTCAAATGTGAACTTTGACCATAGCATACTTTGCTGTCACACCTCGCATGCAAATACATTTTTCATATTGTGTGGAGTAGGGTGAATAATGGATGTGCCCGAATCAAATCTTTCCAAGAGAGGTGTGGCATCAAAGTAATGCGGTGACCACGTCAAGGTCGTAGGCTTTCATAATATAATATCTATAGAATATATGGATAATATCCATTCATTAAAATAAAGTGTTAACCACAAAGTATGGGCTTGTTGTTTTGTTTTGGATTAATTGTTTTCATGTTTATTCGTGTTGTTTCATGTTTCATGTTTAATATTGACAGATGTGTCATATCAATAAGCTCATTAAACAGCATGATCATTACACAGGTGCACTTTGTGCTGGGGACAATAAAACGGCACTCTAAAATGTGCAGTTTTGTCACACAACACAACGCCACAGATGTATCAAGATTTGAGGGAGCATGCAATTGGCATCCTGATTGCATGAATGTCCACCAGAGCTGTTGAATGAGAATTTTATGTTGAATGTTAATTTCACTACCATAAGACGCCTCCAACGTTGTTTTAGAGAATTTGGCAGTACGTTCAACCGGCCTCACAACCGCAGACCACGTGTAACCACGTCAGCCCAGGACCTCCACATCCGGCTTCTTCACCTGTGGGATCATCTGAAACCAGCCACCCGGACAGCTGATGAAACTGTGGGTTTGCACAACCAAAGAATTTCTGCACAAACTGTCAGAAACCGTCTCAGGGAAGCTCATCTGCGTACTCGTCATCCTCACCAGAGTCTTGACCTGACTGCAGTTCGGTGTCATAACCGACTGCAGCAGGCAAATGCTCACCTTCGATGGCCACTGGCACGCTGGAGAAGTGTGCTCTTCACAGATTAATCCGCTTTCAAATGTACTGGCGTCGTGTGGGCAGCAGCCTGATCAACTCTATGCGAAGGAGATGTGTCGCGCTGCATGAGGCAATTTACATTATAATTAGGCCTACATGAAACATGAAACAACAATATTAAACATGAAACATGAAACAACAATAATAAACATGAAAGCAATAAATCCAAAACAAAACAACAAGCCCATACTTTGTGGTTAACACTTTTTTAAAAATGAATGAATATTATATATTCTATAGAAATTATATTATGAAAGCCTACGACCTTGAAGTGGTCATCACGTTACTTTGATGCCACACCTCATTCATGGAGGAACCAATGAGGTCAAAACGTTAGCTAGCTACACCATGTAGAAAAATTAGCCAGCTAGCTAGCAAAACTGTCGTTGACGTTCTTCTCCCTAAAGAAGGCAGGAGAACAGGGACTGTCACTAAGCAGGTTTCTTTTTGTGTACATTTCTAGAAACTGTTGTTGTTTTCCAGTGATTGTTGTCGTGTAGCGGCCAGTCTGTCTCCAAGGCCGTTCCTGGAATGGAATGTTGATGTGGGTGGTAGCAGTTGTGCAGAAGTAGGCTACATTTTCTTCATGTCATGTGTCTGTATACCTGTCTAAAATAAATACATAGATTTATTGTGATGGTGTAGGCTATATTCAATGGATTTATTAGACTTTTGCAAATGTAGATGTTCCAAAGGTCCGCATCAGTGGCTTGCAGGCTATGCGTGGAAGCCAGGAGATGCTAAATGTGTTGATGTTAGTTAAGGACAATAAGCAGGAGACCGGCAGTTATCTGAATGACAATCACCGACTGACAGAATGTCATGACCACCACAGTCCTCCGTAACATCAATAAGGGATCATAGCTTTCACCTGGATTCACCTGGTTAGTCTAGGTCATGGAAAGAGCAGGTATCCCTAATGTTTTGTCCACACAGTGTATATCATGTGTATATAATAAATAAACACACTTGAACTTAGAAGGGAAGGAGGGGGGCAGCCAGAAAGGGAGGGGAAAAGATGGCCAGATTTGTGGTTAGATTGTAGGTGAACATAACTTAGAAAATACACAGGCCCTTAAGTAATGTGTCCTCAAATATTATTTAATCTAAAAATCTCACATTAGCTGACAAAATTAAATGAATCATAGAGGTCTTATAACTAATTCCATTCTACAGGCTAATTTGTTTTGTCTCATGTTTATTTATATTCATATACCCTGGGGGCTATGTAGCTTCGTATCTGTCATGTTTTGAGTTGTGTTGCGATGTTATGCCTTTATAGTTGAGTTGCCTTGGTCCTGTCAGTATACAGTAACTTTAAAGAGGAACTGCACCTAAAAAAAACACACTTCTCATTTAGAAAACAGCCTCTGTGGGACCGAAATGAGTGAGAAACATTCATTCTTCTGTCAAAATTGACTACAGAATGTAAAGAGGCTGGCAGATGACGGCTGGCAGCACACAAGTAATCATCCATTTGGAGTGAAGCTGCACGCGACCCGGTCCTAATGCCTGTGGTACATTTGGGATGACTTTAGATATCTCTATGCGGCTAGTTAGGGACCATCGGTAAATTACACAATGTTCATGGGACGATATGTAAAAATGTCAATAGCTCCAAATAGCTTAAATTACTTAAAAATCAAATCAACTATACATTTTAGAAATTCACATACAAATGAAATTCTAAATGAGACAATGACACTATTGTTCATATACAAATATTGAAAGAATGTAAAGAGAACATGTAAAGATATGACACTATTGTCTCATTTTCATTGTGTAATTTATTGCCGGTCCCTAACTAGACCCTGATATAGGCTATCCAAAGCCAGTCAGGTGACATGTCCCTAACTAGCCCCTGATATAGGCTATCCAAAGGCAGTCAGGTGACATGTCCCTAACTAGCCCCTGATATAGGCTATCCAAAGGCAGTCAGGTGACATGTCCCTAACTAGACCCTGATATAGGCTATCCAAAGCCAGTCAGGTGACATGTCCCTAACTAGCCCCTGATATAGGCTATCCAAAGCCAGTCAGGTGACATGTCCCTAACTAGCCCCTGATATAGGCTATCCAAAGGCAGTCAGGTGACATGTCCCTAACTAGACCCTGATATAGGCTATCCAAAGGCAGTCAGGTGACATGTCCCTAACTAGCCCCTGATATAGGCTATCCAAAGGCAGTCAGGTGACATGTCCCTAACTAGCCCCTGATATAGGCTATCCAAAGGCAGTCAGGTGACATGTCCCTAACTAGACCCTGATATAGGCTATCCAAAGCCAGTCAGGTGACATGTCCCTAACTAGACCCTGATATAGACTATCCAAAGCCAGTCAGGTGACATGTCCCTAACTAGCCCCTGATATAGGCTATCCAAAGCCAGTCAGGTGACATGTCCCTAACTAGCCCCTGATATAGGCTATCCAAAGCCAGTCAGGTGACATGTCCCTAACTAGACCCTGATATAGGCTATCCAAAGCCAGTCAGGTGACATGTCCCTAACTAGCCCCTGATATAGGCTATCCAAAGCCAGTCAGGTGACATGTCCCTAACTAGCCCCTGATATAGGCTATCCAAAGCCAGTCAGGTGACATGTCCCTAACTAGCCCCTGATATAGGCTATCCAAAGCCAGTCAGGTGACATGTCCCTAACTAGCCCCTGATATAGGCTATCCAAAGCCAGTCAGGTGACATGTCAATAACTAGACCCTGATGTAGGCTATCCAAAGCCAGTCAGGTGACATGTCCCTAACTAGACCCTGATATAGGCTATCCAAAGTCAGTCAGGTGACATGTCCCTAACTAGACCCGATATAGGCTATCCAAAGTCAGTCAGGTGACATTTGGGAACCTGTAAACACACACAAGAGACACCCACATCAAACCACACCCCAAAACCAACTCACGTTTGAATTCAGTCATGGCCGCTAATATTTCTAAACAAACCCAATCTAAAACGAGGCCAAATCAGGAAGCGCAGTCGCCCTTTAAAACTAACTAATGACATGTTGCACCTCAACCTTTCTACCTTTCAGATGATCCAAGGAGGAGGACAGATGACAACAGCAGGCCAGTGGATCCCTTAGAACAGCAGCAGCCAGGGGCAAATGGTAGGGAGGAGGAAGATTTAGGTGACCAAGACACAGGCCTTGGGCTGCACTACATACAAGCTGCATACAGTGCCTTGCAAAAGTATTCATCCCCCTTGGCGTTTTTCCTATTTTGTTGCATTACAATCTGTAATTTAAATGGATTTTTATTTGGATTTCATGTAATGGACATACACAAAATAGTCCAAATTGGTGAAGTGAAATGAAAAAAATAACTTGTTTCAATAAATTCAAAAAAATTAATTACGGAAAAGTGGTGCATGCATATGTATTCACCCCCTTTGCTATGAAGCCCCTAAATAAGATCTGGTGCAACCAATTACCTTCAGAAGTCACATAATTAGTTAAATGAAGTCCACCTGTGTGCAATCTAAGTGTCACATGACCTGTCACATGATCTCAGTATATATATACACCTGTTCTGAATGACCCCAGAGTCTGCAACACCACTAAGCAAGGGAAACCACCAAACAAGCGGCACCATGAAGACCAAGGAGCTCTCCAAACAGGTCAGGGACAAAGTTGTGGAGAAGTACAGATGAGGGTTAAAAAACAAACAGAAACTTTGAACATCCCACGGAGGGAGACTACTCTCCCAGGCAGCTCTCGAGACCAGGTTTCTTTCTGATTGTATCTTTCACTATGAATGGCCTGGCACTGTCCATCCGTCCCCAGTAGATGGCGGTCTCCGTCCATCATAAGTCTGGCGCCTGAGGGTGTAGACAGGAAAACAGACACTTTCCATTTAGCCTACTCACTAATTGGTTTAGAACGTCAACGGTTGGAATATCAACAAAAACTCCATCGGGAGTACAATAAATTATAGCCTTAAGTTTAAAAACAAATCTCTACATGTTCAACATTTCAATGGTTCTATTTAACAGGGCATAGGTTTTGTTTCAAAATGTATTACCAACACGGAGGAAATCCCAGAAGCATTTATAGTTTTTATTAGTTAGGGGTAAGTCAATTCCCATACTTTTACCAAAAGTGAACATATGGCAATCTTTTTCTTAGACTATTTCCCAGAGCCTTTAGACAGTCATACAATGCTTTAACCTTATCTTTATCAAATGATCCATAAAGGGACCAACTCAGAATACTTTTCTCACCCCTTACGTACGTCTACGTTTGGGTGTGCAAGTTTGTATACAATTATTATGATTATTATTTCCATGATAACTTTATCAAATCTCCAGTAATCGATTATACACACATACAATTTCTCATTTTTTCCCCATATCTTCACAGAATCCATATATCGGAACCCCTAGATAACATTATATATCGGAACCCCTAGATAACATTATATATCAGAACCCCTAGATAACATTATATATCGGAACCCCTAGATAACATTATATATCGGAACCCCTAGATAACATTATATATCGGAACCCCTAGATAACATTATATATCGGAACCCCTAGATAACATTATATATCGGAACCCCTAGATAACATTATATATCGGAACCCCTAGATAACATTATATATCGGAACCCCTAGATAACATTATATATCGGAACCCCTAGATAACATTATATATCGGAACCCCTAGATAACATTATATATCGGAACCCCTAGATAACATTATATATCGGAACCCCTAGATAACATTATATATCGGAACCCCTAGATAACATTATATATCGAAACGTATTATTCAATCAGCTTACTAGGCAAATTCCAATCTCTTATTATCAACATTTCAATCTTATTATGTAATGATTGGTTCAGTAGTCTTCAGGCTTGGTGTCCTAAGAGTTCAGTTCTCCTCCCATTTCCACCTAATCTGTCACGGTTCTCTCTTCGATACCCACACTCATTTTATTGGTTATTAATCTGATCCTTTACAGTCTAAGAAATAACAACCCACACTCTCCTCATTCACACGGGAGGCTATTCCTCCTGTCAAAAAGGTTAATCATTCACAGGTATTCTCTCATACATGCATGTTCAACACACCCAGGCCCGGCGCCACCAGGGGGCAGAAGAGGACATTGCCCCCTTAGTTGGAATATTGTGCCCCCTCGGTTTTGTACCCCTATTCTGTCCCACAATCTGCCCCCTCCGTCACGCCCAACCCATTTGTTGTGTATGCTTCATTCATGCAACTCCCTTGCACGCATCATACGTACGTCATCCACATTTTACCGGTTGAAAAAAACTTCACAGTAGAAGGGTGGGTCAATTTGACCGTTTAGGTTTTTCCTTTCAAAGTTACGTACTACGAAGAAAAAATGCGCAGCTGGATGGAATTTAGCTAATGTTAACAGTTAGGTAGGTAGCTGATAGTATGATGGATATTAGAAAGTGGCTTCTCCAGGGCACAACGGCAGCATCGGATCAAAGCGGCGGGGAGGAGGAGAAGCCTGCCACAGAGGCCAAAGGCAAGGCTGCTGAGCCGACGCTAATCACCGAGGCCAAGGCCGCTGGTCGACGCTAATCACCGAGGCCAAGGCTGCTGGTCCGACGCTAATCACAGAGGCCAAGGCCGCTGAGCCGACGCTAATCACCGAGGCCAAGGCTGCTGAGCCGACGCTAATCACCGAGGCCAAGGCCGCTGAGCCGACGCTAATCACCGAGGCCAAGGCCGCTGAGCCGACGCTAATCACCGAGGCCAAGGCCGCTGAGCCAACGCTAATCACAGAGGCCAAGACCGCTGAGCCCAGCAGCAAAGACACCTGCTCAACCGTCTTGCAGCCTGGTGACATAGGAGGTAACCAACCCGAGGAGGGGCCTGCAGCCGCCAAGACCGAACCTAGCCGCAGCACCGCCAGTATATTACAAGCACCGACGCCTCCGTTAGTGCCTGACGACCTCGGTGATGAGGAGCCAGCGCAGGTTTGTCTGGGGAAATACCCAATCCGCCTGTACTGTGGGAGAAAACAGACATTTTGTAGCACGTGGTTCAAAGGCAGAGAGTGACTGCTGCAAGGCAGATGCAGTTTGATGAGTTATGGGAGAGATACAAGCACACGGACACCCCCGCTCCAAGCAAACGGCAAAGAGTAGTGAGTAATAATCTGAAAGAATATGTGGTGGAAACAAAACAATGGGCCAGCTAGAAGAGGACAATGAGAGGGAGTGTAACAGACTGTCTTTCAGCACTCTGGATGCTGTACTGGGAGAAATGTCAGCAAGATTTAACCAACGAAACAGCCAACTTGTTGAGGCCCTGTGTGCCTTGCACCCAGAGAATGAAACCTTTATGGATGTGGAAAAAGTGGAACCACTGCTGGATTTAATCTCAGGAGATTTTGTGGAAATTGAGTTTACTGTCGCACGCCAGTTTCTACAGACTGAAATCGCCCGATCTGGAGAAGAAAAATGGACAAAGCAGAACATTTTGCAGAGATTCTCCGGGCCTCTAACAGCAATGTCTACTGTGATGATGGCATTGAAGCTGGGATTAACATTTGGAGCATCCAAGGGCAACTTGCGAGAACTCTTTTTCAACATTGAAAAACGTATTCAGTGAGCACAGACGGAGCATGTTGCACAGGAGGAAAGAGCAGCTGATTCAACTGGCATTTGAGAGGGATCTGACAAGCAAATTCCGTGGGGAGTGGAAGGAGAGACTGCTGAGGAGGTTCAACACAGCATCAAGGTGGCTGCAACTCTTTTGAATCTGGGTAAGAACAGGCAGCCTGGCTGGGCTTGGAGTATTGAGTTATTTGCTAGCTTTTGGAAATGCGTGGCAAACGTCAGAAATAGGCGTAGACGTGATTTTCTTTATTGGCGTTGCTGCCAACTCTACTGCTTGATTTCTGTGATTGGATTGGAAATGTTTGGTTTATAATATATTCGGATTGTTTTTAATGTTGTTTTATAATGTAGAAGAGGTGCTTTGCATTACATTGATGAGGGTGGGCAGACCTTGACCAATGGTTGAGTAACGATGTAGCTATAGTGTTGCCATTAACAACTCTTTGCTATGGAATACTAATGTCTCTGTTATCATACGCAGCGTAGGACGGCACTCTTGTGGGAAGACAGCTTGGTAGCTGCGTTCAAGCTGCGTTGTACCAATAGGTCCTGGTAGTGCATTCTACATTATTGTTTGCTTTCCGCCATTGGAAATGCATTGTATTGGCATGAGGAAGGGTTATTACGGTAATTAGCAACTGTTGCATTGGATTGGCATGAGGAAGGGTTATTACGGTAATTAGCAACTGTTTGAATTAGATTGGCATGTGGAAGTGTTATTACGGTAATTAGCAACTGTTTTGCATTGTATTGGCATGAGGAAGGGTTATTACGGTAATTAGCAACTGTTTTGCATTGGATTGGCATGAGGAAGGGTTATTACGGTAATTAGCAACTGTTTTGCATTGTATTGGCATGAGGAAGTGTTATTACGGTAATTAGCAACTGTTTTGCATTGGATTGATGGGTATTTTGCATGTAGCTGTGTAGCGTTGTCATAACTTGCAATTTCTGGAGGCGGTTATGAATTGTCCACGTTTGTAAAGCGGTGCAGTAGCCTGTATTCTTGCGGCAAGACAGCCGTGCGTGGCTGCAAATACATTGTGTGTAATTGTACTATCGATTATTATCCACCCTGTGTTATCAGCAAGCGAAAATAGTTGTGCCCCCTTAGTCATTTCTGATGCCCCCTTGCCGAGTTAATCCTACCGCCGGGCCTGGGCTACAGGTTAAATAAATGATGGTGAACGTGCAAGGTGATGAGATTGATGCTCCTTTCCAATAAATATCGAGGGTCTTATTCTGGTGACATGTTGATCGATGCATTGGCTGCTAATGAAGGTAGTTGTGTGGCACTACATTAGATCACTCAAATATGGTATCCTTGCGCGCTGCAGGATACATTCAGAGTAAGAATTAGTGATTAGTCCGGAGTCCCGGCTAGTGCTGCGGCTGACCCCCTTAAATACCTGCCGCCTCAGTACATCCACCTCTTCCTTTTCTCACCTCATTCATTTGTCTTGGAGATGAGAGGCTGGTGGTTGACAGAGGAAAAGGAAACCAGGTAGAAAGAGGAGGATACAGGGCATTCAGAAAGGATTCTGACCCCTTGACTTTTTCCACGTTTTGTTACGTTACAGCATTCTACAATTGATTAAATAAATAACAGTCCTCATCAAATCAAATCAAATTTTATTTGTCACATACACGTGTTTAGCAGATGTTATAGCGGGTGTAGCGAAATGCTTGTGCTTCTAGCTCCGACAGTGCAGTAATATCTAACAAGTAATATCTAACAATTTCACAACATATACCCAATACACACAAAACTAGTAAGGAATGGGATTTAAGAATATATACATATATGGACAAGCAATGACAGAGCGGCATTGACTAAGATACAGTAGAATATTATAGAATAGAATGCAGTATATACATATGAGATGAGTAGTGCAAGATATGGAAACATTATTAATGGTTAACTAGTCTGTTTATTCCACTGATTCATATTGATACCAGTCCATTCATTGGCTGTAAAAGTGGGTAAAAACAGAAAAGCATATAACTGTAGCTATGTGGTCTTTACTTGAGTGTGTTTCAGCAGGGTGAGGTCAGAGAGATGCTTCCAAGTCAGTATTTTTCTGAACTCATAAAATCCTTTATACAATCTGATGGGATGAATGTTCAACCCCATTTAAATGACCATAAAGTCTATATAGTACCTTTAAGTTAAGTCCTCACAGATCTGTTCATGGCAAAGCAGTTCAATTAATGATATTAATTGATTCTTAAAGAATATAACTTATAAATCATGAGGCTCATCTTGAGGAGTCACCTGTGACAGTATTCATAAAGAGTAGGAGTACTGATCTGGGATCAGTTTTGCCTTTTAGATCATAATGAAACAGATTAAATGGACAGGGGGGACCTGATCCTAGATCAGCACTCCTCCTCTGAGAAACTGCATGTATGAAACCGAACACATAGTCATAGTCTAGTTACAGCAGGTGTTTACTGCCATCTAGTGGAGGATACCAATAAAACACTTTATTATCAGACCGCTGAGCTGAAACAGAACGTAAAGAAGACTAGCTGCTCAGAACAGTGAACAAACAAAGGCAGAAGCTGCTGGTAAAGCAACACTCACGGTGTGATGGAGATTGGTAAAGCAACACTCACGGTGTGATGGAGAGTGGTAAAGCAACACTCACGGTGTGATGGAGAGTGGTAAAGCAACACTCACGGTGTGATGGAGGGTGGTAAAGCAACACTCACGGTGTGATGGAGAGTGGTAAAGCAACACTCACGGTGTGATGGAGAGTGGTAAAGCAACACTCACGGTGTGATGGAGAGTGGTAAAGCAACACTTACGGTGTGATGGAGAGTGGTAAAGCAACACTCACGATGTGATAGAGAGTGCTAAAGCAACATTCACGGTGTGATGGAGAGTGGTAAAGCAACACTTACGGTGTGATGGAGAGTGGTAAAGCAACACTCACGGTGTGATGGAGAGTGGTAAAGCAACACTCACGGTGTGATGGAGAGTGGTATAGCAACACTCACTGTGTGATGGAGAGTGGTAAAGCAACACTCACGGTGTGATGGAGAGTGGTAAAGCAACACTCACGGTGTGATGGAGAGTGGTAAAGCAACACTCACGGTGGGATGGAGAGTGGTAAAGCAACACTCACGGTGTGATGGAGAGTGGTAAAGCAACACTCACGGTGTGATGGAGAGTGGTAAAGCAACACTCACGGTGTGATGGAGAGTGGTAAAGCAACACTCACGGTGTGATGGAGAGTGGTAAAGCAACACTCACGGTGTGATGGAGAGTGGTAAAGCAACACTCACGGTGTGATAGAGAGTGGTAAAGCAACACTCACGGTGTACAGATGTAAAATAAATAAGTGTTAGCTTCCTCAGCACCATGCACCCCACTGTTGCCACCGGCAGTGACCAGAAGAAGAAACCGGAGACAGTGACAGACTACAATCACACAAAGGTATATACAGTATCTTTACCATATACAGATAGCCTTCCCATCTGCCAAACACCAAATAGGATCCCCTTTTATTATATTACATTCATATTATTACTATTAGTATTATCATTCTATATAATTATAACCTATTCTATTTTATTTTATGTTAAAGCTTGGTGTGGATGCACACGACCAGATGTCCAGACTGTACTCTGTAAAAGGGGGTACTCTCCTCTGGCCTGTTGACTGTACTCTGTAAAAGGGGGTACTCTCCTCTGGCCTGTTGACTGTACTCTGTAAAAGGGGGTACTCTCCGCTGGCCTGTTGAGGTGTTCTACAATGTGCTCGACATGACTGCTATCAACACGTGTTGTACAAGCAATGCCTTGACAAGACAGTCAGTAAGAGACATATCTTCATGGATCTGGCATGTGAGCTTGGTGAGAACCACATGAACGCAGAGAAAGAAGCTACAGTCACCAAGCAGGCCGCCAAGACAGCAGGTCCTGCTCTCCCTCTTCCCCAAGAACCACAGCTCCCACTGGGGAAAAATACACAATGTCAAGACAGCAGGTCCTGCTCTCCCTCTTCCCCAAGAACCACAGCTCCCACTGGGGAAAAATACACAATGTCAAGACAGCAGGTCCTGCTCTCCCTCTTCCCCAAGAACCACAGCTCCCACTGGGGAAAAATACACAATGTCAAGTCGGCAGGTCCTGCTCTCCCTCTTCCCCAAGCACCACAGCTCCCACTGGGGAAAAATACACAATGTCAAGACAGCAGGTCCTGCTCTCCCTCTTCCCCAAGCACCACAGCTCCCACTGGGGAAAAAGGAGACACAATGTCAAGACAGCAGGTCCTGTTCTCCCTCTTCCCCAAGAACCACAGCTCCCACTGGGGAAAAAGACACAATGTCAAGACAGCAGGTCCTGCTCTCCCTCTTCCCCAAGCACCACAGCTCCCACTGGGGAAAAAGACACAATGCCAAGACAGCAGGTCCTGCTCTCCCTCTTCCCCAAGAACCACAGCTCCCACTGGGGAAAAAGACACAATGTCAAGACAGCAGGTCCTGTTCTCCCTCTTCCCCAAGAACCACAGCTCCCACTGGGGAAAAAGACACAATATCAAGACAGCAGGTCCTGCTCTCCCTCTTCCCCAAGCACCACAGCTCCCACTGGGGAAAAAGACACAATGTCAAGACAGCAGGTCCTGTTCTCCCTCTTCCCCAAGAACCACAGCTCCCACTGGGGAAAAAGACACAATGTCAAGACAGCAGGTCCTGCTCTCCCTCTTCCCCAAGCACCACAGCTCCCACTGGGGAAAAAGACACAATGTCAAGACAGCAGGTCCTGCTCTCCCTCTTCCCCAAGCACCACAGCTCCCACTGGGGAAAAAGACACAATGTCAAGACAGCAGGTCCTGCTCTCCCTCTTCCCCAAGAACCACAGCTCCCACTGGGGAAAAAGACACAATGTCAAGACAGCAGGTCCTGCTCTCCCTCTTCCCCTAGCTATTGTTGTTATTTTATTATTGATATATTTCCACAAATATTTCTTCATGCAATAAATCCTTTACAATATATGATGCACTATTTATCAAACGTTTATTTAACAAACCATGTTTGCACACCTTGCAACTTGCTGGTTGATATGCATCTGATGCATATGCTAAAGTGGACGCCTGGTAACTTTCTCTAGCGGGTTCTTATATGCTGAAAGAACAGGCGGTTCTAGTGTTAAGGACTGGTAGATGGGTGTTGCTCATGCATTCACTCATGCTGACCGGCTCCAGTACTTTGTTCTTGACTAAAGCGTCCAAGTCAGCCTTGACTTCTGGTCTGATAGCATAAGGTACAGGTCCTGCTTTCAGAAACGTTGGTTTGCTGTCTGGCTTAATGCTAAGCTTCCATGTAATGTCGTTCATACTACCCAGCTGTCCATTAAAGACTTCTCCATGTTTCTTTAAGATGGCAGGTAGGTCTGTGTCTCCATGTGTCATTGTATGCACTGATGGCCAGTCCAGTGTGATTTTCTCTAACTATAAACAACCCAGTAGTGATGCATAGTCTCCTTTCACAACATAGAGTGGCAGCTTTTCAGTTTGTCTGTTTACCTGAACTGTAACATCAGTGATGCCTCTCACAGTGACAGATTCACCTGTGTAAGTCTTTAACACGAGGTGCGCTGGTTGAATTGGAAGGTGTTTCAGTGTCTTTTTTCTGACACAAGAGATACAGCTGACCCTGTGTCAATCTCCATACGCACCGGCTGTCCCTCTAGCAAGGGGGAGACATAGTAGCCGTGCAGCCCGCCAGGAAAAAGTCAGGATTTTCAGTGTGACTTCCTGGTCTGATGAGTCACTCACCTCAGTGTTCTCTTACTCAACAGTGTGAACGTGTCTATTTGTCTTTCGTTGGAATGTCTGTTTCTTGTTTCCCGTTTTTGTGATTTCTCTGTTCTCTTTTTGTTTCTGGAGACTTGTTCGATGTTGCCCTTTTTACCACAGGCTGGACAATCAATGTCCTTACACCAGCATGTAGAAGCCTGATGTCCCTTTTTACCACAGGCTGGACAATCCATGTCCTTCCACCAGCATGTAGAAGCCTGATGTCCCTTTTTACCACAGGCTGGACAATCCATGTCCTTACACCAGCATGTAGAAGCCTGATGTCCCTTTTTACCACAGGCTGGACAATCCATGTCCTTACACCAGCATGTAGAAGCCTAATGTCCCTTTTTACCACAGGCTGGACAATCCATGTCCTTACACCAGCATGTTGATACTTGATGTCCCACCTTGCCACAGTGGAAGCATGTGACTTGATTTCCCGGTCTCTGATTTTCAGTTGAAACTGTGCACTTTTCCTTTTTTTATGATCAACGTTTTATTTATTTGAAAGGAACAGAGACAAGAACAAATAGCAGCAGGAATGGTTATACAACTAGAGACACAATACTGTTAAAATATATATCAGAACAAATAGCAGCAGGAATGGTTATACAGCTAGAGACACAATACTGTTAAAATATATATCAGTATATTATGGAAACCACTTATTGCAGGTAAATACAATTATAATAATAAAATCAGTAAGGTACACATTTGCACGAAATGATCATGAACGGGCAATCTGTTGGGTAAAACCCACAACAGGAGTTATTTTATGGTTTCAGCTGCAATTGGTGTTTGGCTAGCCCCATGGATTCAACAAGGTATGAGGATACCTCTTTCCAAAACATGTTCCCTGGTCACTCCCAGTACATATGATTAAAGGAGCCCAAGGCACCTTGATTACATAGATCACACAGAGGAGCGGTTGTGATTTCTATTAAATGATGTTTTCTAGGTGGAAGGTTTACCCTGTGTATGAGATTTAAATATATCAGCTGGTGATTAGGATTGTTAGATTAACCCACTAAGTTCCTGATTAACTCAACTGGTGAGCCTCTTTAGCAGCTAGTTCCATGGACACACTGATTTCAATGTCCTTTGCCAAGGTCAGATGACTTTCAGTCAACAGTCTCTTGTGTGTAGCTTCACTCCGTAGCCCACATACTAGTCTGTCTCTAATGATGTCATTTAGAACAGCATTAAACTCAGTGTTCTGGTAGTTTCTTTAATGCAGCAGCAAACATTGTTACTGATTCTCCCTCTTCCTGATGTCTCCTGTGGAACCTGAACCTTTCAGCATTAACTAGTGGTTCTGGTGAAAAATGTCCTTTAAGTATCTCCACAATATCCCCATACGTCTTATTACCTGTTCTGTCTGGCTGTAGCAGGCTGCCTAGTAAATTAAATGTCTTTGGCCCCATTACACTAAAACATGTAGGCACAATGTTGTCCTCATCCATGTCATTTACAAGAACAAAATATTCAAACCGTTCTGTATATGAGTTCCACTGCTCAATACTTTCATCAAACTGTCCAATGTTTCCAACAATTCCAATAATTTTTTGTTTCTCAATAAGCTCCTGATTGTCACTCACTTCAATATTGTCCCCAACCAAAGCAATATTTTCCTCAGTCATGTGATCTTCATTCACTTCACTCACTGACGTTTCCTCCTAAGTTCGCTCATTTAGCAGATTTAATTAAAAGCTTTGTCTTCACAGTTGAATAAATGTCCTTTCCTTTAATCACTGTATATTCCCCCTTTTTAATCACGTTGTTTTCCCACTCCGATGTCCGTCTCGAGTCCTTTTCTGCCGTCCATGACGATGTTAACTCCAGTGTTGGAAAAAGTACCCAGTTGTCATACTTGAGTAAAAGTAAAGATACCTTAATAGAAAATGACTCAACTAAAAGTGAAAGTCACCCAGTAAAATACTACTTGAGTAAAAGTCTAAAAGTATTTGGTTTTAAATATACTTAAGTATCAAAAGTAAATGTAATTGCTAAAATATACTTAAGTATCAAAAGTAAAAGTACAAGTATAAATCATTTCAAATTCCTTACATAAAGCAAACCAGACAATTTTCTTGTTTTTAAAATGTACGTTCAGCCAGAGGCACACTCCAACACTCAGACAATTTACAAACAAAGCATTTGTGTTTAGTGAGTCTGCCAGATCAGAGGCAGTAGGGAGGTTCTCTTGATAAGTGTGTGAATTGGACCATTTTCTGTCCTGCTAAGCATTCAAAATGTAACGAGTACTTTTGGGTGTCAGGGAAAATGTATGGAGTAAAAAGTACATTATTTTCTTTAGGAATGT
>NC_139989.1:78656796-78669296 GCF_964263955.1 Coregonus lavaretus
TCATTGAGGGATACACCTGAACTCACACACACACACACACACTGGACACACACACACACACACACACACACACACTGGACACACACACACACACTGGACACACACACACACACTGGACACACACACACAGAAACACACACACACACACAAACACACACACACACACACACACACACACACACACCCCACACACACACACTGGAAACACACACACACACACACACACACACACACACACACTGGACACACACACACACACACACATACACAGTCTTTATATAACTTAGTCCAAGTGGTGGTCAGAATGTTTGTCTTAACTAGCCTGATAACTCCAACATGTCTGATATGAACATTGACATAAACCCTCTACATACTTGAGTTTCTCCAGTCTGCAGTGTGGATCCTCCAGTCCAGCAGAGAGCAGTCTGACTCCTGAGTCTCCTGGGTGATTGTAGCTCAGGTCCAGCTCTCTCAGGTGTGAGGGGTTTGACTTCAGAGCTGAGACCAGAGAAGCACAGCCTTCCTCTGTGACTAGACAGCCTGACAGCCTGCAAAGAGTCAAATCATATTAAAACCACACTGCTATTCTTTGGTGGTGAAAATAGTGGCAGTATATTTTTTCAACATTTATATTTATACCAGTGTCCTGAAACCTGCCATATCTATTCATAAATTAATGTATCATTATTAGAAATTATCATAATATTGCTTGTAGAGAGAAACATGTATAGTACAAATATTTGAGTAGACTGACCAGAGCAGTTTAAAAAGCAGTATCTGTCAAAAGACAGACAGTGAGGTATCAGATTTAGATTGTATGAGTATACAGTCCACACCAAATCTATTTTGACAGAGAAGCTAACATTTTAAATGAAAGCACTTTATGTATCTAGAAGAAGTCATAAGTATTCTGACCAATTCACTTATAGTGTATAAAAGTAGTCAAAAGTTTAGTATTTGGTTGTAAACTCGTTGGTTGCATTTGCAGTTTGTTTTGGTTGTGTTTTGGGTTATGTTTTGATCAATAGTAACTGAATGGTGGATGATGACTGGAGTAATTTTCTGTCTAAGTGAGTAGATAACATGTTTCTAAACACTACTGAATGAATCCTGATGATGCCATGATTAAGAAAAATCATCAATGAATCATGAATAATAATGAGTGAGAAAGTTACAGAGGCTACAACAAAACATACTAGCCTCTCACCATTACCAATAACAGAGGGGGTATGATCCTTGTTCCTCTGTAACTTTCTCATTCATCATCATTCACCATTTATTCATGATTATTCATAATCATGGTAGCATCCACATGAAATTAGAAGTGTTCAGAAACATATTCTATTCTTACTGACAATACAAGTGAAGTGACTCCAAAATGACAGGACATTATTCACCATTCAGTTTCTATTGGGAAAAACATCATCCAAAACACAACCAAAACAAACTGCAAATGTATTCAACAAGTTTGCAGAATCACAAGCTTGATGTAATCACTACAGGCAAAGAATATTGGACCAAACACTAAACTTTTGACTAAATGAATTTGTCCAAATAAATAAGACTTCTTCAAATGGGAGAACTAGATACATGAAGTGCTATCGTTTCATTTCGTATCTAAACAGTAAAACAGATATGTATGAAAAAAATTAAACGGTGACATTCTGTACTCTGTATGAAACATTCTATCTATCTGAGATTCTATCTCAAATCCAAAATGCTGGAGCATAGCACCAAATGTAAAACTGTAAGCTTCACTGTCCAAACACATATGGTGTGGACTATGTGTGTCTGGTAAACACATGTGGATCTGTTGAACAGTTATCACTTGTTGACCAACTACAGGAATACTGACCTCAGAGTCTCCAGTTTACAGTGGGGATTCCCCAGTCCAGCAGAGAGCAGCTTCACTCCTGAATCCGTCAGGTCATTGTTACTCAGATCCAGCTCTCTCAGGTGTGAGGGGTTTGACTTCAGAGCTGAGACCAGAGAAGCACAGCCTTTCTCTGTGACGCCACAGCCTGACAGCCTGAAAAGAGATCATCATGATTTCACACACTGTTAATTTAACACCAGTAGTGTAGAAGGACAATGGCAGATGCATTTGGTTTATTCTCTCAAACAACTTATAGATCAATCTTCTGTCTCCTAGAATTTTATGGTCATGTTGTTATACTAATGTGTACATCCATGCACTGATTCAGTATGTTTTTCAATTTAATATTATATATTATATACATATTATAATACATATTTTTCTCTAAACTGAATATTTCTTCCTGATGATTAGTACTTAAATGACATTTTATGTACTCACAGAGCAGCTCTGGAGGCTTTGACCACTGGCAGCAGCCTCAGAAGACCTTCCTCTGATCTGGAGTATTTCTTCAGGTCAAACACATCCAGCTCCTTTTCTGAAGTCAGCAACACAAAGACCAGAGCTGACCACTGTGCAGTTGACAGTTGTTTTTTTGAGAGCCTTCCTGATCTCAGGAAGCTTTGGATCTCCTCCACTAGAGAATGGTCATTCAGTTCATTCAGACAGTGGAACAGATTGATGCACCTCTCTGGAGAGGGATTCTCCCTGATCTTCTCCTTGATGTACTTGACTGTTTCTTCATGGCTCTGTGAGCTGCTTCTTGTCTTTGTCAGTAGACCTCGTAAGTACTTCTGATTGGACTCCAGTGAGAGGCCCAGAAGGAAGCGGAGGAACAGGTCCAAGTTTCCCGTCTCACTTTGTAAGGCTTTATCCACAGCACTCTTGTAGAAAGTAACTTCAGGATTGTCTCTGAACAGTGCAAAAAAGTTCCTGGTTGATTGAGGTTTTGCCATTAGATTCTCATTGTTGTTGATGAATGAGAGGAACACATATACAGCAGCCAGAAACTCCTGAATGCTCAGATGCACGAAGCAGTACACCTTGTCCTGGTACAGCCCACATTCCTCTTTAAAGAGCTGTGTGCACAATCCTGAGTACACTGAGGCTTCATTGACATCAATGCCAGCCTCTTTCAGGTCTTCTTCATAGAAAATCAGATTGCCATTCACAAGCTGTTGAAAAGCCAGTTTTCCCAGTGACAGAATGCTCTCTTTATTCCAGTGTGGACCTGTCTCTTCTTTCCCAAGATACTTTTCATTCTTCTGTTTGGTATGAAACTCCACAAGGTGTGTGTACATCTCAGTCAGAGTATTGGGCATCTCTTCTGTCTTGTCTGTACTCAACATGTGTTCAAGGACTGTTGCAGAAATCCAACAGAAGACTGGAATGTGGCACATGATGTGGAGGCTCCTTGATGTCTTTATGTGTGAGATGATTCTGCTGGCCAGGTCCTCATCACTGAATCTCTTCCTGAAGTACTCCTCCTTCTGTGGGTCATTGAACCCTCGTACCTCTGTCACCTGGTCAACACACACTGAAGAGATCTTATTGGCTGCTGCAGGTCGGGTAGTTATCCAGAGGAGAGCAGAGGGAAGCAGATTTCCCTTGATGAGATTTGTCAGCAGAACATCCACTGAGGTTGACTCTGTGACGTCACAACAAATCTTGTTCTTCTGGAAGTCTAGGGGCAGTCGGCACTCATCCAGACCATCAAAGATGAACAGAACTTTGTATTTGTCGTAGTTGGAGATTCTTGATTCTTTGGTTTCCATTGAGAAGTGATTGAGAAGTTTAATCAAAGTGTGTTTATCCCCGTTCATCAAATT
Organism: Coregonus lavaretus; assembly: GCF_964263955.1. NCBI lineage: Eukaryota > Metazoa > Chordata > Actinopteri > Salmoniformes > Salmonidae > Coregonus > Coregonus lavaretus. Next base: position 78,660,502 of record NC_139989.1, read on the forward strand.
CAGCTCCCGAAAAGGGAATGAAAATACAAATTGGACATCCTGATTAGCTTTTCCTTCAGCCCAGTCCAGAATGAACTTCTGCACAGAGACTGTTTTTCCAATGCCAGCGACTCCCTTTGTCAGCACAGTTCTGATAAGTTTGTCTTGTCCAGTTAAGGGTTTGAAGATGTCGTCACATTTGATTGCAGTCTCTGGTCTTGCTTGTTTCCTGGTTGTTGTCTCAATCTGTCTCAGCTCATGTTCATTATTGACCTCTCCTGTTCCACCCTCTGTGATGTAGAGCTCTGTGTAGATCTTATTGAGAAGTGTTGGGTTTCCTTGTTTAGCGATCCCCTCAAATACACATTGAAACTTCTTCTTTAGATTAGATTTGAGTTCACGTTGGCAAATCACAGCAAGCTCATCTGAATGAAGAAATAACACAGAGGATATTAATATTATGTCTGATTTAATGCCTACAGTATTGTAAGACTGTGTTATAAAGTTTAAATTGTAATAATGTATTCTCTTAACTGTCTGTATAAATGTGTAAATGTTTTCATAATGCATTACAGACTGGTGTGACTGATTTATATCATTATTATTCGTATTAATGATGCTATCTCTCTCCTCGTCTCTGTCTCTGTCTCTGTCTCTGTCTCTGTCTCTGTCTCTGTCTCTGTCTCTCTCTCTCTCTCTCTCTCTCTCTCTCTCTCTCTCTCTCTCTCTCTCTCTCTCTCTCTCTCTCTCTCTCTCTCTCTCTCTCTCTCTCTCTCTCTCTCTCTCTCTCTCTCTCTCTCTCTTTCTCTGAGAAGCAGGAGGCAGACAGCTCTTACTTTTCTCCAGTGTGTCAGCAAGCTCCTTCTGGTTCATTTTCCTCAGGACGTGCAGTGTGATCTTCAGAGCCCCCTCTCTGGCACTGCTCTCCTGCTTCTCATCTTCAGCATCCACCACTTCCTTATCCTGCTTCTGACTCTCAACGCCTTCTGGGAGTTCTGGACTAAGAATCCTCTTGAACATCTTCAGCTCGTTCTTCACAAATGTCATAATATTCTCTTCAAGCAACTGAAATAAATCAAGTAAATAAGTTAAGCAAGAGACTAAATGCTTTCTCATTAACACATTAATGAATGATTGACAGATCAACTTTACTTGAGGTAAACAAAAACAAATGTACATAACAGGACCACATACACTGAATATGGAGGCCAGGTCTGTTTGATGACTCTGGGAAGACTGACCACTGAGAATCTCTGACTCTGATCTCTCCTGTTGGTTTCTGGGGACAAAACATGAGATTACATCTCCTCATCCAGGGAGTACACCACACACACACACACACACACACACACACACACACACACACACACACACACACACACACACAGAGGGAATGTAGTGTTTGTTTAATATTGTTTCAGGACTATGAAAATGGAAAAAAGGATTAGCCTATGGATTATGAAAACAACAAAAATAAATGGGAAAATGGGAGAGGAGAAATGACTAGAGACAGTGTTGTTTAACTCACTGACCATGACCCATGAGTTCTTCTTACCTTTGTTCAGTAGAAGAGTCTCCCTCTCTAAACTCTATAGAACGATGCATAGACCGGTCACTCTTCATGGACACACAGCTGGGTACAGGGGAGGCTGGTCTCTCCTGCTTGATTGGACTTCAACGCAACAGAGACAAAAATTACATCTCTCATCTACTCTGAGCTCAAATGGGGAAACATAAGAAGAGTTTCATTCCAAAACGCTATATATCCATTTTCAGAAATGTTGGTCAATTAGCTTTTATTGTTTGAATAAATTATGAAAGAGATTGGTGTGTTTTTTCACTATCTAATCATGGTATGGGATTGTTCAATGACATACATGTATTTGTTTAAATCTATCACTTGATGGTTTCATTTCAGAGAGACAAATAATCATGTTTTTTTGCACAATGCTATATATCTGCCTCACTCTCAGAGAAATAAGTAGTACTACTAGGTTTTACACAGTAATAATATATCTGCCTCACTCTCAGAGAAATAAGTAGTACTGCTAGGTTTTACACAGTAATAATATATATATATATCTGCCTCACTCTCAGAGAAATAAGTAGTACTGCTAGGTTTTACACAGTAATAATATATATATATATATATGTCTCACTCTCAGAGAAATAAGTAGTACTGCTAGGTTTTACACAGTAATAATATACAGTGGGGAGAACAAGTATTTGATACACTGCCGATTTTGCAGGTTTTCGAACTTACAAAGCATGTAGAGGTCTGTAATTTTTATCATAGGTACAGTTCAACTGTGAGAGACGGAATCTAAAACAAAAATCCAGAAAATCACATTGTATGATTTTTAAGTAATTAATTTGCATTTTATTGCATGACATAAGTATTTGATCACCTACCAACCAGTAAGAATTCCGGCTCTCACAGACCTGTTAGTTTTTCTATAAGAAGCCCTCCTGTTCTCCACCCATTACCTGTATTAACTGCACCTGTTTGAACTCGTTACCTGTATAAAAGACACCTGTCCACACACTCAATCAAACAGACTCCAACCTCTCCACAATGGCCAAGACCAGAGAGCTGTGTAAGGACATCAAGGATAAAATTGTAGACCTGCACAAGGCTGGGATGGGCTACAGGACAATAGGCAAGCAGCTTGGTGAGAAGGCAACAACTGTTGGCGCAATTATTAGAAAATGGAAGAAGTTCAAGATGACGGTCAATCACCGTCGGTCTGGGGCTCCATGCAAGATCTCACCTCGTGGGGCATCAATGATCATGAGGAAGGTGAGGGATCAGCCCAGAACTACACGGCAGGACCTGGTCAATGACCTGAAGAGAGCTGGGACCACAGTCTCAAAGAAAACCATTAGTAACACACTACGCCGTCATGGATTAAAATCCTGCAGCGCACGCAAGGTCCCCCTGCTCAAGCCAGCGCATGTCCAGGCCTGTCTGAAGTTTGCCAATGACCATCTGGATGATCCAGAGGAGGAATGGGAGAAGGTCATGTGGTCTGATGAGACAAAAATAGAGTTTTTTGGTCTAAACTCCACTCGCCGTGTTTGGAGGAAGAAGAAGGATGAGTACAACCACAAGAACACCATCCCAACCGTGAAGCATGGTGGTGGAAACATCATTCTTTGGGGATGCTTTTCTGCAAAGGGGACAGGACGACTGCACCGTATTGAGGGGAGGATGGATGGGGCCATGTATCGCGAGATCTTGGCCAACAACCTCCTTCCCTCAGTAAGAGCATTGAAGATGGGTCGTGGCTGGGTCTTCCAGCATGACAATGACCCGAAACACACAGCCAGGGCAACTAAGGAGTTGCTCCGTAAGAAGCATCTCAAGGTCCTGGAGTGGCCTAGCCAGTCTCCAGAACTGAACCCAATAGAAAATCTTTGGAGGGAGCTGAAAGTTCGTATTGCCCAGCGACAGCCCCGAAACCTGAAGGATCTGGAGAAGGTCTGTATGGAGGAGTGGGCCAAAATCCCTGCTGCAGTGTGTGCAAACCTGGTCAAGACCTACAGGAAACGTATGATCTCTGTAATTGCAAACAAAGGTTTCTGTACCAAATATTAAGTTCTGCTTTTCTGATGTATCAAATACTTATGTCATGCAATAAAATGCAAATTAATTACTTAAAAATCATACCATTTGATTTTCTGGATTTTTGTTTTAGATTCCGTCTCTCACAGTTGAAGTGTATCTATGATAAAAATTACAGACCTCTACATGCTTTGTAAGTAGGAAAACTTGCAAAATCGGCAGTGTATCAAATACTTGTTCTCCCCACTGTATATATCTGCCTCACTTAAAAGTGGAGACTCAGCTAGAAAAAGGTATATCATACACTACAGTTGAGGAACAATGGGAAAGTAATTCTGCTTTGAAAGATGATAAACTTGTAACCTCACTTTTGAGAAAATGGTCTTTGAATGTTTTGGTTCACCTACTGGAGAGCTTTTCTTTATCTACAGTGGTATTACTTTGGCAGATAATGTCATCCATCTAAATAAATAGTTTTTTAAATATATATAGTTAACTAAAATGTATGATGTTTTTGGTTTATGTCAGTTTCATTGTTTGTTATACTATAAATGGTTATTTTATGGTTGAAAGTGGTAATATTAACTAGAAAATGTCATATTTTGCAATTCTGAGTAATTACTACTTTAGTAAGGATTAACAAGGTTACGGGGTCGTTACAATATTTTGAGATCTGGGCCCATATCCAAAAAGCGTCTCAGAGTAGAAAATGTGTCGTATACGTGCTGAGAATAAAGCCGTTTTAGTCCTACTCTTATGGGTATAAATTAAAGCTATGCATGAAGCCTCTTTATTCATAAGTGTCCCACCTAGTTGGCAGATATTTAGGACACCTCATGAGCTGTACTAACCAGTTAAGAGGTACCAGCAGGTGTCTTGATAATAGAAACATGCAGCGAGTCAGTGGTTCCTGTGCAACATGTAATTGCTTTGGAGCAGTGGTGACCTGTCATTCAGGGCAGAGCCCCACCTGTTTAGCAGATGCTCTTACCCAGAGCGATTTACAGTAAGTGCATTCATCTTAAGATAGCTAGGTGAGACAACCAGATAATAAAGTCAAATATACAGGATACGAATAATCCATTTCAGCTGAACAATGGATATATAGCGTTTTGCAATAAAAATAATACACATCTAAAATCTATTAATTAAACATCTGAGAACAGTAATATTGAAGGTACCCATAAGCAACCATTTCTGATTAAAAAACACATGTGAAAAATTGTGGAAATAGCATTTAGGAAATAAATTCTTAATAATTCTTAAACAAAATTGTCATCTCACCTCTTAGCTTTGGTGTCATGTTCCCCAGAGAGACTCATTTTAGAGGCAGGGACCCCCTCCTCTCTCTCCCCAGAGAGACTCATTTTAGAGGCAGGGCCCCCCTCCTCTCTCTCCCCAGAGAGACTTGTTTTAGAGGCAGGGCCCCCCTCCTCTCTCTCCCCAGAGAGACTCATTTTAGAGGCAGGGCCCCCCTCCTCTCTCTCCCCAGAGAGACTCATTTTAGACCACTGACCCCTAAACAGAGATCCAACATGTTGGTTGTAGTTAACACAGTAATTATTGAATGTGAATTGTTATCATTTATTAATTATCTCTTACAAAACATTTACTAACAGACATATCGAAACAGTCAGGTGATTTAATGCAATCACATGAATATGTAGTTGTGACATCTCTTCACCATGTTAACTGTCAATAATAATAATAAGTCACTGTTTGTTAAGGTAGTTATAGACAGTGCAGCAACACAAGGACATGTCTCACACTTATTTGTATTCATTAAAAGTCGGCCATTTATTATTTTTGAATCTGTTATTTTCTAAACGTATCTGAGAATGTAGACAGTGTGGACGTCGGGTAGCCTGTGATATTAATATTGTAGAAAACAGTGGGGCAGGGCAGTGAACCCAGGTCGCTGGCGAAACAGGCAAACACCCTAAGCATCGCAGCAATAGGGTTAAACCTAATTATAACCTGTCTATAGGGTTAAACCTAATTATAACCTGTCTATAGGGTTAAACCTAATTATAACCTGTCTATAGGGTTAAACCTATTGCTGCGATGGGAATTGTAACCTGTCTCACACTGCCCCCTATAAAAGCAAGTCCCGTGCTTCGACTACTCAGACCCCTCACACATACGGGCCATGCATTCTGATAGCCTCACAGACACCATACTACTTCTGACACCAATGTAGCAAACAGTGGGGCAGGGAAGCGAACCCAGGTTGCACTTGTAAAAAGGCAAACAACCTATGCATCGCGCCACTGGCGCCAATTGGGTTACTTGGTTGGAATTGTGACGTGGCTCATTTAGCGAGGATCACTACACTATAGTGGAACTATGATACAATTACAGTTATCATATCAAATGTTAAATGTAGAACTATAATATATAAATATTGATAGATTGAATTTGACTTGCCCACATTCAGTTAGCGCCATTTTGTATGATTAGACTGACACAAACCTGTCTCAGTAGAAGTAGACTGTTAGGTCTGAGTGTTTTACTTCCATTCACTGTACTAAAATTACACCATACATTTAATTTCTCTACACACTTTACAATCATTCCAGGCAGGATTCTCACCTTGTAGCCTGAATTCACAACCAGAACATGTCAAGTCATTGAGATATCTACTGTTCTGCTGAGAGAGCACCTTCGTGATGACTAGCGCTCTGTATATTCTTGTGGGTGAGGCCTGAGCTGGAATGTGAAGCTAACTGAAGCTAACTTTAGAAAACCAGTATATCTAGCTTGCATCATAGTCCACCCCTCAGGCTAAGTTCAGGTTTCAGCATGAGGCAGGCATCAACAGCCGAGTTGTAGGCTACTACCTGGGTCGTATTCATTAGTTTACACCGCAGCCAACAGTTTTAAAATGTTGCATAAACAGTTTACTCCAAACGCTGTACAACGTGACCTAAACAGTTTATGTTGCCAAACGTTTTGCTACAGTGGGCACTAATGAACACACACAACCTGTTTTGAGGAAGTGTAAGTTGTTATTAGTCTTTCCACAGTATTTATTTGTCTCTCTTTCACACAAAATACCTTCCTGAGTGAAAAGCGTTAACAGTAGATTAGAAAGAGAAAATGTTGTTGCTTGTTGTGTTTTAAGCCTGTTTTGAGAAGACAAGTCTATAGACCTATGATACAGTACACTCTTAGAAAAAAGAGTTCCAAAAGGGTCCTCTGGCTGTCCCCATAGGAGAACGCTTTTGGGTTCCAGGTAAAACCCTTCTGGCTTCCATGTAGAACCCTCTGTGGAAAGGATTCTTCATGGAACCCAAAAGTGTTCTACAAAGGGTTCTCCTATGGGGACAGCCAAAGAACCCTTTTAGATTCTAGATAGTGTAGGAGCGATCACCCTGGGGCACAGATGGAAACAGAACGAATTCACCCCACGCATCTAATTTATATCCAAAACATTTTAAGGAGAGTAGGCCTATTATAACACTGTCCACATAACAATATCATCAACTATATGAATACACATAACAATATCATCAACTATATGAATACACATAACAATATCATCAACTATATTAATACACATAACAATATCATCAACTATATGAATACACATAACAATATCATCAACTATATTAATACACATAACAATATCATCAACTATATGAATACACATAACAATATCATCAACTATATGAATACACATAACAATGTCATCAACTATATGAATACACATAACAATATCATCAACTATATTAATACACATAACAATATCATCAACTATATGAATACACATAACAATATCATCAACTATATTAATACATATAACAATATCATAAACTATATTAATACACATAACAATATCATCAACTATATAAATACACATAACAATATCATCAACTATATTAATACACATAACAATCGTCGTCTTACCTTTTATATGTCTCTCAATAGAAGTAGAGTCTGGAATGATCATTCGGTGGTGGAAAGTTCCTTTAGTTTGTTCTGCTCATTTCCATATCAGGTTCTACCTGTTCTCTCTCCCACTCCCTGTCTCTTTATAGCTCTTACAATGTGCCTTGGCATACATTCTACAAGTGTCTGAAACTCTATTGGAGGGATGTTTAATCATTCTTCCACGAGAGATTCCATTATTTGGTGTTTTGTTGATGACCTGGTGACTGAGACGGCCATGGCACATTGTGAAACATCGGCAAGTTGAGCAGTTTTCGTCACTGAAGCTCCTGCCAAACGTGCCCCAAAAATCACAAATCGTTAAGCTCTTCCCGAGGCACTGACTTAATATCCACTAACAGGAATGCTATCAAATTTGTGCACACAATTTGTGAGAAATAAGCTTTTTGTGCGTATGGAACATTTCTGGCATATTTTATTTCAGCTCATGAAACATGGGACCAACATTTTACATGTTGCGTTTATATTTTTGTTCAGTATAGATAAAAACACAAAGCTTCCAGCAGAGGTCAGTGCTCTTCTGACACCTGTCAGATGGTAGTGTGATGTCCGAAGCTTCGACCGTCATCATCACGTAGTATTGTTACTTTGATACAAGCATTGATACGTTGTGTCGAATCAGTAGTGCTTTGAAAACTGCAATGTCGCATCGGAGCTCCAGTATTAATCGACCAATCCCTAGTGTCCACTGAATGTTGACTAGCAACAAGAAAGTGGTACCTAAAAGACTCCCACCATGAGTGCCCATTGAAGTGGCTCCAGACGAGGACATCTGAAATAAAAACCCTCCAACTTACAATATGGAGTAAAAAAACAAGTGGAGCAAACCAAATCAAACCAGACCAAACCAGACCACACCAAACCAGACCAAACCAGATCAAACCAGACCAAACCAGACCAAACCAAACCAGACCACACCAGACCACACCAAACCAGACCAAACCAAACCACACCAGACCAAACCAGACCAAACCAAAGCAAACCAGACCAGACCAAACCAGACCAAACCAAACCAGACCAGACCAAACCAGACCAAACCAGACCAAACCAGACCACACCAAACCAGACCAAACCAGACCAAACCAAACCAAACCAAACCAAACCAGACCAAACCAGACCAAACCAAACCAGACCACACCAGACCACACCAAACCAGACCAAACCAAACCACACCAGACCAAACCAGACCAAACCAAACCAAACCAAACCAAATCACACCAGACCAAACCAGACCAAACCAGACCAGACCAAACCAGACCAAACCAAACCACACCAGACCAAACCAGACCAAACCAAACCA
>NC_139989.1:78674296-78749296 GCF_964263955.1 Coregonus lavaretus
CAGGGGTAGAAGTACCTCTCTCCCAGAGGTAGCTGCTTCTCTCTCCCCAGGGGTAACAGCTCCTTTCTCCCCAGGGGTAGCAACTCCTCTCTCCCCAGGGGTAGCAACTCCTCTCTCTCCAGGGGTAGAAGTTACTCTCTCCCAGAGGTAACAGTAGTGGTAGTCGGTGGTGGTGGTTGTAGCTGTGACTGGAGTGAGGCATGTCCAGGGGCTTTTCTAGGATTTGAAGACAAAGACAGTATGGGGGTCCAGGGCATTTCAACAGATAAATGCATGAATTTGATGCACTTTGAGATGAACATTGAGAGATTAGAACATTGAGAGATTAGACATTTCTCAGGTAACGTGCACCTTCCCACCTGCCACAGCAGACACTGTCAGTACTCAATTACAGTTGCTACTGTGGGTCTCTCTACTCTGGAACACTCTCTACTCTGGAACACTCTCTACTCTGGAACACTCTCTACTCTGGAACAATCTCTACCATGGAACACTCTCTACTCTGGAACACTCTCTACCATGGAACACTCTCTACTCTGGAACACTCTCTACTCTGGAACACTCTCTACTCTGGAACACTGTCTACTCTGGAACACTCTCTACCATGGAACACTCTCTACTCTGGAACACTCTATACCATGGAACACTCTCTACTCTGGAACACTCTACTCTGGAACACTCTCTACCATGGAACACTCTCTACTCTGGAACACTCTCTACTCTGGAACACTCTCTACCATGGAACACTCTCTACTCTGGAACACTCTACTCTGGAACACTCTCTACCATGGAACACTCTCTACTCTGGAACACTCTCTACTCTGGAACACTCTCTACCAAGGAACACTCTCTACCATGGAACAATCTCTACTCTGGAACACTCTCTACTCTGGAACACTCTCTACTCTGGAACACTCTCTACTCTGGAACACTCTACTCTGGAACACTCTCTACCATGGAACACTCTCTAGTCTGGAACACTCTCTACTCTGGAACACTCTCTACCATGGACCACTCTCTACTCTGGAACACTCTACTCTGGAACACTCTCTACTCTTGAACACTCTCTACTCTGGAACACTCTCTACTCTGGAACACTCTCTACCCTGGAACACTCTCTACTCTGGAACACTCTCTACCATGGAAAACTCTCTACTCTGGAACACTCTCTACCATAGAACACTCTCTACTCTGGAACACTCTCTATTCTGGAACACTCTCTACTCTGGAACACTCTCTACTCTGGAACACTCTCTACTCAGGAACACTCTCTACTCTGGAACACTCTCTACTCAGGAACACTCCCTACTCTGGAACACTCTCTACTCTGGAACACTCTCTAGTCTGGAACACTCTCTCACTCTGGGACACTCTCTACTCTGGAACACTCTCTACTCTGGAACACTCTCTAGTCTGGAACAATCTCTACTCTGGAACACTCTCTACTCTGGAACACTCTCTACTCTGGAACACTCTATAGTCTGGAACACTTTCTACTCTGGAACACTCTCTACTCAGGAACACTCTCTACTCTGGAACACTCTCTACTCTGCAACACTTTCTACTCTGGAACACCGTCTACTCTGGAACACTCTCTACCATGGAACACTCTCTACTCTGGAACACTCTCTATCATGGAACACTCTCTACTCTGGAACACTCTACTCTGGAACACTCTCTACTCTGGAACACTCTCTACTCTGGAACACTCTACTCTGGAACACTCTCTACCATGGAACACTCTCTACTCTGGAACACTCTCTACTCTGGAACACTCTCTACCATGGAAAACTCTCTACTCTGGAACACTCTACTCTGGAACACTCTCTACCATGGAACACTCTCTACTCTGGAACACTCTCTACTCTGGAACACTCTCTACTCTGGAACACTCTCTACTCTGGAACACTCTACTCTGGAACACTCCCTACCATGGAACACTCTCTAGTCTGGAACACTCTCTACTCTGGAACACTCTCTACCATGGAACACTCTACTCTGGAACACTCTCTACTCTGGAACACTCTCTACTCTGGAACACTCTCTAGTCTGGAACACTCTCTACTCTGGAACACTCTCAACCCTGGAACACTCTCTACTCTGGAACACTCTCTACCATGGAACACTCTCTACTCTGGAACACTCTCTACTCAGAACACTCTCTACTCTGGAACACTCTCTAGTCTGGAACACTCTCTAGTCTGGAACACTCTCTACTCTGGAACACTCTCTACTCAGGAACACTCTCTACTCTGGAACACTCTCTCACTCTGGAACACTCTCTACTCTGGAACACTCTCTACTCTGGAACACTCTCTACTCTGGAACACTCTCTAGTCTGGAACACTCTCTACTCTAGAACACTCTCTAGTCTGGAACACTCTCTACTCTGGAACACTCTCTACTCTGGAACACACTCTACTCTGGAACACTCTCTACTCTGGAACACTCTCTCACTCTGGAACACTCTCTACTCTGGAACACTCTCTACTCTGGAACACTTTCTACTCTGGAACACTCTCTACTCTGGAACACTCTCTAGTCTGGAACACTCTCTACTCTGGAACACTCTCTACTCTGCAACACTCTCTACTCTGGAACACTCTCTACTCTGGAACACTCTCTCACTCTGGAACACTCTCTACTCTGGAAAACGTTCTAGTCTGGAACACTCTCTACTCTGGAACACTCTCTACTCTGGAACACACTCTACTCTGGAACACTCTCTAAGCTGGAACACTCTCTAGTCTGGAACACTCTCTACTCTGGAACACTCTCTACTCAGGAACACTCTCTACTCTAGAACACTCTCTACTCTGGAACACTCTCTCACTCTGGAACACTCTCTCACTCTGGAACACTCTCTACTCTGGAACACTCTCTACTCAGGAACACTCTCTACTCTGGAACACTCTACTCTGGAACACTCTCTACTATGGAACACTCTGTACTCTGGAACACTCTCTACTCTGGAACACTCTCTACCATGGAACACTCTCTACCATGGAACACTCTCTACTCTGGAACACTCTCTACTCTGGAAAACTCTCTACTCTGGAACACTCTACTCTGGAACACTCTCTACCATGGAACACTCTCTAGTCTGGAACACTCTCTACTCTGGAACACTCTCTACCATGGAACACTCTACTCTGGAACACTCTCTACTCTGGAACACTCTCTACTCTGGAACACTCTCTAGTCTGGAACACTCTCTACTCTGGAACACTCTCTACCCTGGAACACTCTCTACTCTGGAACACTCTCTAACATGGAACACTCTCTACTCTGGAACACTCTCTACTCAGAACACTCTCTACTCTGGAACACTCTCTAGTCTGGAACACTCTCTAGTCTGGAACACTCTCTACTCTGGAACACTCTCTACTCAGGAACACTCTCTACTCTGGAACACTCTCTCACTCTGGAACACTCTCTACTCTGGAACACACTCTACTCTGGAACACTCTCTAGTCTGGAACACTCTCTACTCTGGAACACTCTCTAGTCTGGAACACTCTCTACTCTGGAACACTCTCTACTCTGGAACACTCTCTACTCTGGAACACTCTCTAGTCTGGAACACTCTCTACTCTGGAACACTCTCTACTCTGGAACACTCTCTCACTCTGGAACACTCTCTACTCTGGAACACTCTCTACTCTGGAACACACTCTACTCTGGAACACTCTCTACTCTGGAACACTCTCTCACTCTGGAACACTCTCTACTCTGGAACACTCTCTACTCAGGAACACTCTCTACTCTGGAACACTCTCTACTCTGGAATACTCTCTAGTCTGAAACACTCTCTACTCTGGAACACTCTCTACTCTGGAATACACTCTACTCTGGAACACTCTCTACCATGGAACACTCTCTACTCTGGAACACTCTCTCACTCTGGAACACTCTACTCTGGAACACTCTCTACTCAGGAACACTCTCTACTCTGGAACACTCTCTACTCTGGAACACTCTCTAGTCTGGAACACTCTCTACTCTGGAACACTCTCTACTCTGGAATACTCTCTACTCAGGAACACTCTCTACTCTGGAACACTCTCTACTCTGAAACACTCTCTACTCTTGAACACTCTCTACTCTGGAACACTCTCTACTCTGGAACACTCTCTACTCAGGAACACTCTCTAGTCTGGAACACTCTCTACTCTGGAACACTCTCTACTCAGGAACACTCTCTACTCTGGAACACTCTCTACTCTGGAACACTCTCTACTCTGGAACACTCTCTAGTCTGGAACACTCTCTACTCTGGAACACTCTCTACTCTGCAACACTCTCTACTCTGGAACACTCTCTACTCTGGAACACTCTCTCACTCTGGAACACTCTCTACTCTGGAAAACGTTCTAGTCTGGAACACTCTCTACTCTGGAACACTCTCTACTCTGGAACACACTCTACTCTGGAACACTCTCTAATATGGAACACTCTCTAGTCTGGAACACTCTCTACTCTGGAACACTCTCTACTCAGGAACACTCTCTACTCTAGAACACTCTCTACTCTGGAACACTCTCTACTCTGGAACACTCTCTCACTCTGGAACACTCTCTACTCTGGAACACTCTCTACTCAGGAACACTCTCTACTCTGGAACACTCTACTCTGGAACACTCTCTACCATGGAACACTCTGTACTCTGGAACACTCTCTACTCTGGAACACTCTCTACCATGGAACACTCTCTACCATGGAACACTCTCTACTCTGGAACACTCTCTACTCTGGAAAACTCTCTACTCTGGAACACTCTACTCTGGAACACTCTCTACCATGGAACACTCTCTAGTCTGGAACACTCTCTACTCTGGAACACTCTCTACCATGGAACACTCTGTACTCTGGAACACTCTCTACTCTGGAACACTCTCTACCATGGAACACTCTCTACCATGGAACACTCTATACTCTGGAACACTCTCTACTCTGGAAAACTCTCTACTCTGGAACACTCTACTCTGGAACACTCTCTACCATGGAACACTCTCTAGTCTGGAACACTCTCTACTCTGGAACACTCTCTACCATGGAACACTCTACTCTGGAACACTCTCTGGAACACTCTCTAGTCTGGAACACTCTCTACTCTGGAACACTTTCTACCCTGGAACACTCTCTACTCTGGAACACTCTCTACCATGGAACACTCTCTACTCTGGAACACTCTCTACTCTGGAACACTCTCTACCATGGAACACTCTCTACCATGGAACACTCTCTACTCTGGAACACTCTCTACTCTGGAAAACTCTCTACTCTGGAACACTCTACTCTGGAACACTCTCTACCATGGAACACTCTCTAGTCTGGAACACTCTCTACTCTGGAACACTCTCTACCATGGAACACTCTACTCTGGAACACTCTCTACTCTGGAACACTCTCTACTCTGGAACACTCTCTAGTCTGGAACACTCTCTACTCTGGAACACTCTCTACTCTGGAACACTCTCTACTCTGGAACACTCTCTACTTTGGAAGACTCTCTACCATGGAACACATACATCTACAGTGTATTGCCAAAAACCACTCAACAACTTCAAACAAAGACTCTCTCTCTCACACAACAAAACTTAAATATGCCATTTAGCAGACACTTTTATCCAAAGCCATTTACTGTCATGTGCGCATACATACATATTTTTTTTTACATATGCGTGGTCCTGGGGATCGAACCCACTACCCTGGCGTTACAAGCGCCATGCTCTACCAATTGAGCTACAGAGGACCACACAAACAAATCACATCAAACATTTATTATCATAACAGTATGGTGCTTTTAAAACACATCACTGTGATTGATCCATTTGAAGAAAGAAGTTCAACAGGTTGAAACTGAGTGAAAAACATGGTTGTTGTGGATGTTGTATATTATGTATACACATAGGCTATATATGAGCCCAAACCCAAAAAAACGAATGATAAAATAATGATTGAACCATTATCCAATACATAGCCTACAGCATATTACACACGGCAGAAAAAATTTAAAAACAGAAAAAAGATTGAAGATGTCTTCGGTACATAATTGGTCTAGCCTTGACTCCACAATTAAACACATTCTAGTAATGTCCTTTGAGTGATGACTGTATTATTATACATACTGGATGGACTGGTTACCTTATGTTACACTCCACACTTCCTATCCATGAGTCTGGGAGAGAACGTATTGGCCTAGGCCATGCTGTTGGTTCATTGATTGTGCAGGGCAGCTTACAGAGTTAGCCTTCCGGTTTACAGAATCAGATTTTAATATAGTCTAGTAATAGGAAGAAAACAAATATGTTCATAATTAATAGGATGACATATTACCTTTAGCTACAGAATATCTCACCACCGTGCGTTTCCATCTCCTCCCCTCTATCCTTCATTCATTTTTCAAGCGGGCAGAGAGAAGGGCTGTCAACAGTTTAGTGAAATATGTTTCCTTGTGAAAACATGTTACTATTGATGATCCAAAACAGATTCCACCTGGTTTCCCAAATGAAGCACTGGGTAGCTGCAGGAACAGGGTTGGAGAGCCCATGGCATACAGAGTTTGGGCGGAATATCACCTGTCGCGCAGCGAGAGGCTGCATGCTCCTCAAACAGTGGTGGATCTTTGGAGTGAAATAACCAGAGTATACACAGCATATGATTGAAAAACTAAAAACCAACAGGCAGGAAAGCAGCCTCCATTCACTAGTCGAGCTGTTCCCCTGACCCTGTTCATGCCCATTTGATAATCGGACATTATAAATCAAAACCAATTGTAAAATATTAAGGCCAGGCACCACAGGCAAAACATTTTGATTTTGCTTCCATCTGTCAATGTTCCGATTTTGGGATATTTCGGAACTATAACTTCCATACTTTCATAAAATGTCCAATTACATCGGCAATAATGTATATAAATACTTGGTTTGTATCATTTTATCCCAACTCCGTCAACTACACCTAGCATAAATGTCGTTTTTGTTAGCATGTTTCATCTTGTCTATCATACACTTTCCATCTCCAAGAGGAGAAAAACTCCTCAATCGGATTCAGGAAAGGCGAGTATGGAGGGAGGTACAAGTTCAAAAACTGCCCGTTGATGTTAAACCATTCCCTTACCTGAGCAGCTCGGTGGAAACTGACATTGTCCCACACTATCACATAGGTGGGAATGGGATTCTCATTTAGCTCTTGACCCTGCTGCTCTTGAACCTGCTGCTCAAATAAAATATATCTTAGATTGGCAATAGATCTTAGAAGGTGCCGGGTGTTATATGGCCCGAGTGTAACATGGTGATGTAGAACACCATGGTTGCCGATAGCAGCACAGATTGTGACATCGCCACCTCGTTGACCAGGGACTTCAACAACGGCCCGCTGTCCAATCATGTTTCGGGCCTCTCCTTCTCCTATTTGTTAGATTGAAGCCTGCTTCATCGACAAAGATGAACTCATGGGGTCTGTCCAAGGATTCCAAGTCAAATATTGTCTGTGTAGAAATACAATATACTGTATGTAGGATTTTGTAAGTGGTCCAGAGACAGTGCTATACTGTAGAGTACAATTAGGCCTACTGTATGCACTTCTGATTCACATACATTGGATGTACTGAAGAGTAATGTCATTCACATAGTATGTATTAGTACTGTAGACAATCTGGATTACAGTAAATGTTTCTGAATGTACACTTACTGGCACATACTGAGCTCGCAGTTCTTTCACCCTTGGTGAGTTGCGCTCAAAAGGTACTCTGTATACTTGTTTCATTCGCATCCTGTTACGACGGAGGACACGGTCAATTGTGGAAACGCTCACACTGTCGATTCCCTGGAAGTGTGTGTTGTCTTGTATCACTCGTTCCTGGATTTCTCTGAGTCGTATTGCATTATCTTGAAGGACCATGCCAACTTTAACGGCCTCTTGCTCCCCAGTGAATATAGCTGTCCTTCCACCTGCATGTGGCAGCCTTGCAATTCTACAAAAAGTAGTTGTGCAGTTACAAAACATATTCATGCAGTACAATACATACAGTGATTCACTTTACAAACGTCTCTTGAAACAGCTGCATATAGTGTAGTACAGTAAATTTGCAATTACAAAAATACAGTAGTACACTGTACCTGTTCTCTTCTCTGAATGTCCTTACTATGGTGGACACAGAACATCGGCTCAAATTGGGTTGCACTCTAAGTCCTGCTTCCCTCATTGTCAGTCCATGGACAAGAACATGGTCTATGACTGTTGCTTGAATTTCATCATATATTTCCACTCTTTGTCTTCCTCTTTGTCCTCCTCTTCCTCTTTCTTGCCCTCCTCCTCCTCCTCATCGCCCACCTCGCATACGCACTCGTCCTCGTCCTCTCACATTGTTTCTTCTATCCATTCTCAGACTTTCTCCTTCCCACCTTCAACAACCTGTTTGCTCTCTGAACTGCCTTATATTGGTTGTGTCGCATCATTTGAAACAGGTTGAATCCATTTTGAGTGGTTGTGTTCAATCAATGACATGTGTTCTCTATTTGTGTTTGATTGTTGCCACTTGTGTTTACCAGTATGGATGACATGTGCATTAGAGTGCAGAATGTGTTTTGAGAATGAGAACGTGTTTAGAGTTTTGCTGAAAAGTCTAAGTGAGATCTGCATATTGTGTTTTACCATGTGAAATGGTTTAAGGTATTGACAACAGACTGCATAATTAGCTAAATGAGTCCAGGCAACTGAGAACTTTGTTCAGCCAATGGGTTTTAGTGTTTTAGCGATTGAGAAAAACTGTAAGAGCAGGCAGGATTTAGTTTCTCCCTGTCTCTGGCCCACACTCCAGTACAGTAGGTGGCGGTAATGCACACTGTTAACCCACCCCCCCCACCCCTCCGACGAAGAAGAAGAAGAAGAAGAAGAAGAAGAAGAAGAAGAAGAAGAAGAAGAAGAAGAAGAAGAAGAAGAAGAAGAAGAAGAAGAAGAAGAAGAAGAAGAAGAAGAAGAAGAAGAAGAAGAAGAAGAAGCAGCAGTCCACTGTGCAGGACAGGATTTATGGCCGATTTAACATGAAATCGTCAACCCTGTTATGGTCAACCATGTTACTTTATTTGGCACTTCATAGGCACTATATATATTTTTAAAAAATTGACCTCTTGAGATGGAAAACATGTTTATTAACTTCAACATGTACTCTTCATGACAGAAAAATTCATCCCCTTTATAATAAAGCATTGCATGCAAATCATCACATTAGTGTAGTGTTATAGAGCAGTAGAGTAGAGACACTTACAGAAGTTACACACATGGGGAAAAAAACATGTTGCCTAGGGTCCTGGAAATGTTTGGCCTTTTATAAACGCATTTCATGCAATTCTACGTCATTTTACTTGAATGGAGACTCTGGCATAATCTTTATTAGTGCCGTGCTCAAAACAACTGGAAACTCAGAGCTGGGAAATCTCAGACTTCCGACTTTAATGAGTTCAAGACAACTGGGAAATGGTGAAAAATCGAGCTCCGACTGGAAACATTTGTTTTAAACGGTCATCCAACTGGGAATTCTGGCCTCTTTCTAGAGCTCCGACTGGAAACATTTGTTTTTAACGGTCATCCAACTGGGAATTCTGGCCTCTTTCTAGAGCTCCGACTGGAAACATTTGTTTTAAACGGTCATCCAACTGGGAATTCTGGCCTCTTTCTAGAGCTCCGACTTTCCTGATTTGAAGACCACTGATGTCATGATTCTACCTCATTTTTTCCCGAGTTCCCATTTGTCTTGAAAGCGCAATACCGCACAAATGATCGAAATGACAGGCTATTTTGACACTGAAAAACTGAGAATCTGAGATCAATGAAAATGAACTTGAATCCATCAATAGCCTATGCCTAGGTGTGTCAAGACATATTGTATGCTTCAATATGAGGAGGAAATTATAGTCCTAAAAATGTTTTAGTTTCTCTGACAGATTTGCCGCGCGTTCCCCACAGTATGCCTTGTTATTGTGCCACACTCCATTTACATTTTAGTCATTTAGCAGACGCTCTTATCCAGAGCGACTTACAGTTAGTGAGTGCATACATTTTCATACTGGCCCCCCGTGGGAATCAAACCCACAACCCTGGCGTTGCAAACACCATGCTCTACCAACTGAGCTACACGGGGCCTAGGTTATTTTTAAAATAAGCTATTTATCCTCTGTGACTACATTTTAGGCTTTCTCATTGTGTAGTAGGCTGTTTTGAATTATTTCATTTATTTCTGAACAGACAGCAGTAATTCTATAACTTTGTAAAATGTATTTGAATTGATCAGGCGAGCTGCAGCTCCTCCAGAACCCTTGGCGTGGCTCTATAAATGATGGGCAATGCTGGAGAGATGAGAGTTGGAGGCTTATGTCTGTCAGAGCAGAGAGAGTTCTGGGAGAGATTATTAGAATTTTTACATTGCTAAAAGTGACAATTATCTTTCATGCCAGGAGAGGTACCGGATCCGGCCAAATAGGTTCCGGAACGAAACAGTCCAAAACGGAGAGGTGCCGCATCCTGTTCCGGCAGGATCCGGATCAAATTAAGCACTGATAATACACTATAACCATCATATTGAAGTAAACTTGGAGTCACGCGATATGTTGCATGGTCCTCCCACTACGACTCGGGAAAGCATGCAGTTTATTAGGCTACAGATGAAATAAGTTGTGATGAACACAGGTTGGTGAAAGTGCAAGGTGACGAGCTTGATGCTCCTTTCCAATAAATATTAAGGCTCTTATTCAGCTAACATGATGATCGATGCTCAGCTGCCATTTGTGAAATACAAATAATATCGATATAGCCATACCCACACTGTATCTGTGAGTTGTTGGCATGTGCCATGGCCAGAGTGGGCACATTTGCTACATAATGCAACAGCTTTAGTGACAAAACCATCAGTAGAGTTGAAGATGCGATGGAAACCCATTTAACTTGTGTTTTTCATGTGGTACATGGGAATTTAACCACAAAAGTAATTAATTAAGTTATCATGTACAGTCTTTTATCCACAAAAATTCAGTTTGATGGAAAAATCTCTGGAAGGAAAATGTGCATACTGTATTCGCATGTAAACCTTTTGAAAATTGGTTGAAAACCTATCTATTGACCAGATACTCCATTGGCCGCTCTAACAATGAAAATCATTTTCTTAAAAAGTTAAAGGCAGTCGAGAGGAAGCAAGATCAACAGAACCGAAAACCAGAAAACATTTTTTTCAAGGAACAGCAACAGAACCGGAAACGAAGGTGATCGATAGTGTTCTAGAACATAACTGTTATTTTAAAAACAACTGGTTAAAAAGTGTTATTTTACGAGTCACACACAAAAAAACGCTATAAAGTGCTTATGCAAAGCCCTCACTCTGTCACTCAAACTTATTTCAGCTTCTGCCTGCCAGCTGAATGTCTTTACCAGTGGGTGTGTTTAGGCTACCTGCCTGCCAGCTGAAAGTCTTTACCAGTGGGTGTGTTTAGGCTCCCTGCCTGCCAGCTGAAAGTCTTTACCAGTGGGTGTGTTTAGGCTCCCTGCCTGCCAGCTGAATGTCTTTACCAGTGGGTGTGTTTAGGCTCCCTGCCTGCCAGCTGAATGTCTTTACCAGTGGGTGTGTTTAGGCTCCCTGCCTGCCAGCTGAAAGTCTTTACCAGTGGGTGTGTTTAGGCTCCCTGCCTGCCAGCTGAATGTCTTTACCAGTGGGTGTGTTTAGGCTACCTGCCCCTCCCCTCTCTGAAGCAGAGGCTACTGTACTGACCTTACAAGCTTCATTCAGAAGATAGATGGTTTATTTACTAGAGAAGAAAATGGTGGTGTCGGGAAGAGTGGGGTGTGCCGGACACAACAAAAGTTTCAAATGCTTTTGCTTTAGCTTTTAGTGTCTAGTCCACAAGACGTTCAGGCAGGAGGGGGGTTAACTGGCACTCTAGTCCACAAGACGTTCAGGCAGGAGGGGGGTTAACTGGCACTCTAGTCCACAAGACGTTCAGGCAGGAGGGTGGTTAACTGGCGCTCTAGTCCACAAGACGTTCAGGCAGGAGGGGGGTTAACTGGCACTCTAGTCCACAAGACGTTCAGGCAGGAGGGGGGTTAACTGGCGCTCTAGTCCACAAGACGTTCAGGCAGGAGGGGGGTTAACTGGCGCTCTAGTCCACAAGATATTCAGGCAGGAGGGGGGTTAACTGGCACTCTAGTCCACAAGACGTTCAGGCAGGAGGGTGGTTAACTGGCGCTCTAGTCCACAAGACGTTCAGGCAGGAGGGGGGTTAAAGATGGCGGCCACCTGTAGTCTCTTGTGGTGGCATGGCCTCACTGGCAGAGTCCAGAACTCTCCTGATGAGTCAGTGGAAGGAAAGCAGTCTGAACCAGGTTTTCCTCTAGGAATTGTCCTGTGCTTAGCTCTATTCCATTTCTTTTTATCCCCCCCAAAAACTCCCTAGTCCTTGTCGATGACAAGCAGACCCATAACATGATGCAGCCACCACCAAGAAAACAGTGGCACTCAGTGATGTGTTGTGTTGGATTTGCCCCAAACATACAACTTTTTATTCAGGACATAAAGTGAATTTCTTTGCCACATTTTTTAGCAGTTTTACTTTAGTGCTTTATTGCAAACAGGATGCATGTTTTGTAATATTTGTGTCCCGTATGGCTCAGTTGGTAGAGCAAGGTGCTTGCAACGCCAGGGTTGTGGGTTTGATTCCCACGGGGGACCATAGCGTCTTCTAAATGACTGAAATGCGAATGTATTCTGTACAGGCTTCTTTTCACTCTGTCATTTAGGTTAGTGTTATAGAGTAACTACAATGTTGTTGATCCATCCTCAGTTTTCTCTTATCACAGCCATTCAACTCTAACTGTTTTAAAGTCACCATTGGCCTCATGGTGAAATCCCTGAGCGGTTTCCTTCCTCACCGGCAACTGAGTTAAGAAGGACGCCTGTATCTTCGTAGTGACACACCATCCAAAGTGTAATTAATAACTTCACCATGCTCAAATAAATATTCTGCTTTTTATTTTATTTTTACCCATCTACTAATAGGTGCCCTTCTTTGCGAGGCATTGGAAAACCTCCCTGGTCTTTGTGGTTGAATTTGTGTTTGAAATTCACTGCTCGACTGAGGGACCTTACAGATAATTTTATATGTGGTATACAGAGATGAGGTTGTCATTCAGAAATCCTGTTAAACACTAATATTGCACACAGGTGAGTCCATGGAACTTATTATGTGTCTTGTTAAGCACATTTTTACTCCTGAACTTATTTAGGCTTGCCATAACCAAGGGGTTGAATACTTGTTGACTCAAGACATTTCAGCTTTTCATTTTTAATTAATTTCTAAAAACATTACTCCACTTTGACATTATGGAGTATTGTGTGTAGGCCAGTGACACAAAATCTCAATTTAATCCATTTTAAATTCAGGCTGTGTAACAACAAAATGTGGAAAAATTCAAGGGGTGTGACTTTCTGAAGGCACTGTATTATAGACCGTTCAGACATAAGTAGGGGACGTTGTTGGGCATCTCCTTTAGCATACGCATCAGATTCATCTACTGGGTTGTTATCAATCTGTCAAAGGGTGCTGAAGGTGGGTGTGGTGCAGGAATCAAGCGCAGGACGCAGAAGCTCAGTCCAAAAGACTTTAGTGAAATATTCACGTAGTAAATGAGCACAATAAGCCCGGAGGCGAAATAACGGCGCACACAGGCGTCAAACAAACGGCGCACTAACATGTGCGAAAACCTCTCCAAACACTGGAGGGAAGTACGTAGCTCAAACACCAAAACAGAAGAGCAATCACACACAAACACAGACAACGAGAACTAAATAGGACACTAACGAGGACTAACTAGACACAGGTGTACAACATCAAGACAAAACCAAACGAACATGAAACATAGATCGGTGGCAGCTAGTACTCCGGGGACGACGACCGCCGAAGCCTGCCCAAACCTGGAGGAGGAGCAGCCTCGGCCGAAACCGTGACAGTACCCCCCCCCCCTTGACGCGCGGCTCCAGCCGTGCGCCGACCCCGGCCTCGGGGACGACCAGGAGGACGCGGAGCAGGGCGCGCGGGATGGTCCCGTTGGAACTCTGACAGGAGAGATGGGTCTAGGATGTCCCTCCGCGGCACCCCGCACCGCTCCTCCAGGCCGTACCCCTCCCACTCCACGAGATACTGGAGACCCCACATCCGGCGTCTTGAGTCCAAGATGGACCGAACGGTGTACGCCGGAGCCCCCTCGATGTCCAGTGGGGGCGGAGGAGTCTCTCCTATCTCACCTTCCTGGAGTGGACCAGCTACCACCGGCCTGAGAAGAGACACATGGAACGAGGGGTTAATATTCTTATATTCAACAGGTAGATGTAACCTATAACACACCTCGTTCAATCTTCTCAGGACTTTAAAAGGCCCCACAAACCGCCGACCCAGCTTCCGGCAGGGCAGGCGGAGGGGTAGGTTTCTGGTAGAGAGCCAGACTCGATCTACGGGTGCGTACACCGGCCCCTCACTGCGGTGGAGATCGGCGCTCGCCTTGTGACGACGGATAGCCCGCTGCAGGTGGATGTGGGCAGCGTTCCACGTCTCCTCCGAGCGCCTCATCCAATCATCCACCGCAGGGGCCTCGATCTGGCTCTGCTGCCAAGGTGCCAGAACCGGCTGGTAACCTAACACACATTGGAAGGGGGTTAGGTTGGTAGAGGAGTGGCGGAGAGAGTTCTGGGCCATCTCGGCCCAGGGAATGTACCGAGCCCACTCCTCAGGCCGGTCCTGGCAATACAACCTCAGAAACCTACCCACATCCTGGTTGACACGTTCTACCTGCCCGTTACTCTCCGGGTGGTACCCTGAGGTAGGGCTAACCGAGACCCCCAAACGCTCCATGAACGCTCTCCATACTCGGGAGGTAAACTGGGGGCCTCGATCAGACACTATATCCTCGGGTACCCCGTAATGCCGGAAGACGTGGGTAAATAGGGCCTCTGCGGTTTGTAGGGCAGTAGGCAGACCCAACATAGGGAGAAGACGACAGGCCTTAGAGAACCGGTCCACAACGACCAGGATGGTGGTATTCCCCTGAGAGAGGGAAGGTCTGTCACAAAATCCACCGAGAGGTGGGACCATGGTCGTTGTGGAACGGGCAGGGGTTGTAACTTACCCCTGGGCAGGTGTCTGGGCGCCTTACACTGGGCGCACACCGAGCAGGAGGAGACATAAACCCTCACATCCCTGGCTAACGTGGGCCACCAGTATTTAGTGCTAAGCCAATGCACTGTCCAGCCAATACCCGGATGTCCAGAGGAGGGTGACGTGTGAGCCCAGTAAATGAGTCGATCCCGAATCTCGAGCGGAACGTACTTCCGACCCTCAGGACACTGTGGAGGGCTGGGGTCGGTACGCAATGCTCGCTCGATTTCGGCATCGACCTCCCAGACCACCGGTGCCACAAGACAAGACTCTGGTAGTATGGGAGTAGGCTCAACGGACCTCTCCTCCGTGTCATACCGCCGGGACAGCGCATCTGCCTTACCATTCTGGGACCCAGGGATGTACGTGATTTTAAATACGAACCTGGTGAGAAACATACTCCATCGAGCCTGGCGAGGGTTCAGTCTCCTAACAGCTCCCTGTCCCCGACGTCATAATTACGCTCCGCCGGGCTGAGCTTTTTAGAGTAAAAAGCACAGGGGCGGAGTTTAGGTGACGTGCCGGACAGTTGAGAGAGAACGGCCCCTATACCAGCCTCAGACGCGTCCACCTCAACCTGAAAGGGTAATGCGGGATCCGGATGCGCCAGCACCGGAGCCGACGTAAACAGGTCCTTCAGTCTCCTAAAGGCCCTGTCCGCATCAGCTGACCACTGCAGGCGCACCGGACCCCCTTTCAGAAGGGACGTGATGGGAGCTGCCACCTGTCCAAAACCCTGGATAAACCTCCGGTAGTAATTCGCAAAGCCCAAGAACTGCTGCACCTCTTTGACAGTGGTTGGGGTTTGCCAATTACGCACAGCGGACACACGATCCACCTCCATTCTCACCCCTGACGCGGACAACCGATAACCCAAAAAGGAGACCGACTCCTGGAAAAACAGACATTTCTCTGCCTTGACATATAGGTCGTGCTCCAACAGCCTCCTCAATACACGACGCACCAGGGTTATATGCTCGGCTCGGGTAGACGAGTACACCAGAATGTCATCGATGTACACGACCACCCTTTGCCCCTGCATATCCCGGAAAATGTCATCTACGAAGGATTGGAAGACTGATGGAGCATTCATCAACCCATATGGCATGACGAGATACTCGAAATGACCTGACGTGGTACTAAACGCTGTTTTCCATTCGTCGCCCTCCCTAATGCGCACCAAGTTATACGCGCTCCTGAGATCCAGTTTTGTGAAAAACCGCGCTCCATGCAATGACTCCGTCATGGTCGCAATCAGAGGGAGTGGATAACTGTATTTCACAGTAATCTGATTGAGACCACGGTAATCAATGCACGGGCGCAACCCTCCATCTTTTTTCTTCACAAAAAAGAAGCTAGAGGAGGCGGGAGAAGTGGAGGGACGAATGTATCCCTGTCTCAAAGATTCGGCTATGTAAGTCTCCATAGCTTTTCTCTCCTCTTGAGACAAAGGATACACGTGGCTCCGTGGGAGCGCTGCTCCTGCCTGGAGATCAATCGCACAATCCCCCTGTCTATGAGGAGGCAACTGCAACTAGTTTTACTAAACACGAGAGCTAAATCCCCATATTCAGGCGGAATGTGCAGTGCGGGCACTTGGTTTGGACTTTCCACCGAAGTCGCCCCCACGGAAACACCCAGACATCGCCCCTCGCACTGAGCAGACCACCCATCGAGAGCCCTCTGTTGCCACGAAATAGCAGGGTTATGGGTGCTTAACCAGGGAATTCCCAGCACCACTGGGTATGCAGGAGAGTCGATCAGATACAGCTGTATAGTCTCTTCATGACCCCCCTGCGCACACATCCTAAGTGGTGCTGTGATCTCCCTAATCAACCCAGACCCCAACGGGCGGCTATCTAAGGCATGAACGGGAAAAGGTTTGTCAACAGGTAGGAGAGGGATCCCTAAATCTAAACAAAACTTCCGATCAACAAAATTCCCAGCTGCGCCTGAATCTACTAGCGCCTTATGCTGGGAATGAGGTGCAACCTGTGGAAAACAAACAGGTATACAAAAGTGCGCAACAGAGAGCTCTGGGTAAGTGGGGCGTCTACTCACCTGGGAGGGCTCCCCAGTGCGTGGCCTGTTGTCTTCTCCCCCGGAGAACCCTCCCCAGCACCTGGCCGCAGTGTGCCCTCCACGACCGCACTTGGTGCAGGAGACAGGCCCCCTCGGGCTCCTCCTCCTCCTTTCTCTAGCGCCGGCACCCCCGAGCTCCATAGGGCTCGGCTCGGAGGTGCCGGAGGGCGGAATGGACGGACCCCCCTCGGGACGTCCACGGGTGGCCAGCAGGGTGTCCAGACGGATGGACATATCGACCAACTGGTCGAAGGTGAGATTGGTATCCCTGCAGGCCAACTCACGTTGAACGTCTTCCCGTAGGCTACATCGAAAATGGTCGATGAGGGCCCGTTCATTCCACCCTGCGTCCGCCGCTAGAGTCCGGAACTCCAGCGCAAACGCCTGTGCGCTCCTCCTCCCCTGTCTCAGGTGGACTAGACGCTCCCCC
This sequence comes from Coregonus lavaretus, assembly GCF_964263955.1. NCBI lineage: Eukaryota > Metazoa > Chordata > Actinopteri > Salmoniformes > Salmonidae > Coregonus > Coregonus lavaretus. The sequence goes on from NC_139989.1 coordinate 78,692,006, forward strand.
GCCGCTTTGCCCTCAGGTGGATGGTCGAACACGGCCTTGAAGCGACGGGAGAACTCGGCGTAGGAGATGGTGGTGGCGTCCATCTTCCTCCACTCGGCGTTGGCCCATTCCAACGCCTTGCCCGTGAGACAGGAGATGAGGGCGGAAACACTCTCGTGTCCCGAGGGCACCGGGTGTACAGTGGCCAGGTAGAGCTCCACCTGCAGGAGGAACCCCTGACACCCGGCAGCTGTTCCGTCATACGCCCTCGGGAGCGAGAGCCGAATCCCCCTGGGTTCCGGACCTGGGACTGGTGGACCGGCCGATGGGGTTGGCAGGGTAGGTGGAGGTGTGGGTACCCCTCTGGCCTCCCATCGGTGCAGGGTGTTGATGACGTCCTGTAGAGCGGTCCCCAGTTGTCGTATCTGGTCATCCTGGCCGCGGACATGCTCCTCGAGCGACTCAGGCGTGACTGTTGATCCTGCTGATTCCATTCAATTGGTGTGTGATTCTGTCAAGGGGTGCTGAAGGTGAGTGTGGTGCAGGAATCAAGCGCAGGACGCAGAAGCTCAGTCCAAAAGTCTTTAGTGAAATATTCACGTAGTAAATGAGCAAAATAAGCCCGGAGGCGAAATAACGGCGCACACAGGCGTCAAACAAACGGCGCACTAACATGTGCGAAAACCTCTCCAAACACTGGAGGGAAGTACGTAGCTCAAACACCAAAACAGAAGAGCAATCACACACAAACACAGACACACACAACGAGAACTAAATAGGACACTAACGAGGACTAACTAGACACAGGTGTACAACATCAAGACAAAACCAAACGAACATGAAACATAGATCGGTGGCAGCTAGTACTCCGGGGACGACGACCGCCGAAGCCTGCCCGAACCAGGAGGAGGAGCAGCCTCGGCCGAAATCGTGACACAATCTAAATAAATACCATCTAAAATAAATATATTGCTTGATTGAATGCAGTCATGTCTTAAGAATATTTTGTTTCTTATTTTGAATATTTGTATATTTAGAAGTACATAAAATGCATGTAAGGATAAGTTTTATATTATAACCAATCAGCGTTCAGGATTAGACGTTATATAATATTCTACAAAGGCCTACTGAAACATGTTGCATATTTTCGTTTCCCTTACAATAAAAACATGACAATGTAATACATTTGATAAATTGTATTTATAGATTTGATTAGTAATAGAGTTATAGTATGTAATACAGTCCAGTAACAGCTTCTTTTTACAAAGTAAAACGTAAAAGAGAATTATATCAACCTGCAAGGCTCACGGTCATATTATTTGCTGTAAACATGAGTGCCAAAGCTTGATAAATAGTGCAGAAACAATTGTAAAGGATGAATTAGATAAATAAATATCGGTGAAAAGATATCCACACATCCTCAAAATAGTCTGAATGAATCAAGATAACTCAAGAAATCTTGGCAAAATGGGTAAAATTGCAGGACATTTGCTTTAAAACTGCAAAAATGTCTCTCTGCCCCATGTCAAAATCGGTAGAATTGCATGAAATGTGTTATAAAATTGCTACATTTTCTCTCCACCCCAATGCAAAATGTGTAGAACTGCAAAATACTTGATTTAAAATTGCTAAATTTTCTCTCCACCCCAATGCAAAATGTGTAGAACTGCAAAATACTTGATTTAAAACTGCAATATTTTCTCTACACCACATGGCAAAATGTGTAGAACTGCAAAATACTTGATTTCAAACTGCAATATTTTCTCTACACCACATGGCAAAATGTGTAGAACTGCAAAATACTTGATTTAAAACTGCAATATTTTCTCTACACCACATGGCAAAATGTGTAGAACTGCAAAATACTTGATTTAAAACTGCAATATTTTCTCTACACCACATGGCAAAATGTGTAGAAAAATTAACTTTTATTTTTTATTATCTCAGGCCACAATTCTGTTTTTTTCTAATTAAAATATGCTATTCTGTTGACAATGGATGAATTGCCAATAGAAACCAGATACAAACTGATAATGGTGCATGTGACTTTACTTTTGGTTAGCCGCAGATGTCGAAACCAACTTGCTCAGTGTCTTTCCATATCTGGGGAAAGATTAAACCAGGCCAGCAGGTCATTTCACCTGAACTCTGGCTAGTTATATTATTATTATAATACTTTTTTCATTTGTACTTTGTCAAAATAAACTGTAAATCGACTTTATTAACTCTATTACTAATTGAATCTACAAATACAGTTGATCAAATGGTTTACACTGTAATGTTTTTATTGTAAGGGAAACAGAAATAGGCTATAGGCCTATTTTGTAGAATTAACTATTGTTGTTATTTTTTTATTGATATATTTCCACAAATATTTCTTCATGCAATTAATCCTTTACAATATATGATGCACTATTTATCAAGCGTTTATTTAACAAACCATGTTTGCACACCTTGCACCTTGCTGGTTGATATGCATCTGATGCATATGCTAAAGTGGACGCCTGGTAACTTTCTCTAGCGGGTTCTTATATGCTGAAAGAACAGGCGGTTCTAGTGTTAAGGACTGGTAGATGGGTGTTGTCATGCATTCACTCATGCTGACCGGCTCCAGTACTTTGTTCTTGACTAAAGCGTCCAAGTCAGCCTTGACTTATGGTCTGATAGCATAATGTACAGATCCTGCTTTCAGAAACGTTGGTTTGCTGTCTGGCTTAATGCTAAGCTTCCCTGTAATGTCGTTCATACTACCCAGCTGTCCATTAAAGACTTCTCCATGTTTCTTTAAGATGGCAGGTAGGTCTGTGTCTCCATGTGTCATTGTATGCACTGATGGCCAGTCCAGTGTGATTTTCTCCAACTATGAACATCCCAGTAGTGATGCATAGTCTCCTTTCACAACATAGAGTGGCAGCTTTTCAGTTTGTCTGTTTAACTGAACTGTGACATCAGTGATGCCTCTCACAGCGACAGATTCACCTGTGTAAGTCTTTAACACGAGGTGCGCTGGTTGAAGTGGAAGGTGTTTCAGTGTATTTTTTCTGACACAAGAGATACAGCTGCCCCTGTGTCAATCTCCATACCCACCGGCTGTCCCTCTAGCAAGGGGGAGACATAGTAGCCGTGCGGCCCGCCAGGAAAAAGTCAGGATTTTCAGTGTTACTTCCTCGTCTGATGAGTCACTCACCTCAGTGTTCTCTTACTCAACAGTGTGAACATGTCTATGTGTCTTTCGTTGGAATGCCTGTTTCTTGTTTCCCGTTTTTGTGATTTCTCTGTTCTCTTTTTGTTTCTGGAGACTTGTCCGATGTTGCCCTTTTTACCACAGGCTGGACAATCCATGTCCTTACACCAGCATGTGACTTGAATTCCCGGTCTCTGATTTTCAGTTGAAACTGTTGAAACTTTTTATTTATTTTAAAGGAACACAGACAAGAACAAATAGCAGCAGGAATGGTTATACAGCTAGAGACACAATACTGTTAAAATATATATCAGAACAAATAGCAGCAGGAATGGTTATACAGCTAGAAACACAATACTGTTAAAATATATATCAGAACAAATAGCAGCAGGAATGGTTATACAGCTAGAGACACAATACTGTTAAAATATATATCAGTATATTATGGAAACTAGTTATTGCAGATAAATACAATTATAATAAACCACATATACAATCACCCACCTCAGCTGCATCAACCCACCCTCCAACCCCTCCTGGGACCACCCCAACCCACCCTCCAACCCCTCCTGGGACCACCCCAACCCACCCTCCAACCCCTCCTGGGACCACCCCAACCCACCCTCCAACCCCTCCTGGGACCACCCCAACCCACCCTCCAACCCCTCCTGGGACCACCCCAACCCACCCTCCAACCCCTCCTGGGACCACCCCAACCCACCCTCCAACCCCTCCTGGGACCACCTCAACCCACCCTCCAACCCCTCCTGGGACCACCCCAACCCACCCTCCAACCCCTCCTGGGACCACCCCAACCCACCCTCCAACCCCTCCTGGGACCACCCCAACCCACCCTCCAGCCCCTCCTGGGACCACCCCAACCCACCCTCCAACCCCTCCTGAGACCACCCCAACCCACCCTCCAACCCCTCCTGGGACCACCCCAACCCACCCTCCAACCCCTCCTGGGACCACCCCAACACACCCAACCTGATCTCCATTAAATGAAATACTAAATCAAGGTACACATTTGCACAAAAATGATAATTAACGGTCAATCTGTTGGGTAAAACCCACTACAGGAGTTATTTTATGGTTTCAGCTGCATTTGTTGTTTGGCTAGCCCCATGGATCCAAGCAGTGGATAGTTCTAAATACATTATATCTATAAAAGTGCTGATCCAATGAGGTTTGGTGGTTGCCATCTTAGTTCCAACATCTTTTTAGCTGCTGTCCAACCTGACAACATTATACGTCTTCGCTGTAATGACAGTGGTGAATTATCATTCAGTAATAACAGTTAGGGGGAACAAGGTATGAGGATACCTTTTTTTTTGTCATTTAGCAGACGCTCTTATCCAGAGCGACTTACATGAGGAATTAGGGTTAAGTGCCTTGCTCAAGGGCACATCGATAGATTTTTCACCTAGTCGGCTCGGGGATTAGAACCAGCGACCTTTCGGTTACTGGCACAACGCTCTTAACCACTTAGATACCTCTTTCCAAAACATGTCCCCTGGTCACTCCCAGTACATATGATTAAAGGAGCCCAAGGCACCTTGATTACATAGATCACACAGAGGAACGGTTGTGATTTCTATTAAATGATGTTTTCTAGGTGGAAGGTTTACCCTGTGTATGAGATTAAAATTTATCAGCTGATAATTAGGATTGTTAGAAGAACCCACTAAGTTCCTGATGAACTCAACTGGTGAGCCTCTTTAGCAGCTAGTTCCATGGACACACTGATTCCAATGTCCTTTGCCAAGGTCAGATGACTTTCAGTCAACAGTCTCTTTTGTGTAGCTTCACTCCGTAGCCCACATACTAGTCTGTCTCTAATGATGTCATTTAGAACAGCATTAAACTCAGTGTTCTGGTAGTTTCTTTAATGCAGCAGCAAACATTGTTACTGATTCTCCCTCTTCCTGATGTCTCCTGTGGAACCTGAACCTTTCAGCATTAACTAGTGGTTCTGGTGAAAAATGTCCTTTAAGTATCTCCACAATATCCCCATACGTCTTATTACCTGTTCTGTCTGGCTGTAGCAGGCTGCCTAGTAAATTAAATGTCTTTGGCCCCATTACACTAAAACATGTAGGCACAATGTTGTCCTCATCCATGTCATTTACAATAACAAAATATTCAAACTGTTCTGTATATGAGCTCCACTGCTCAATACTTTCATCAAATTGTCCAATGTTTCCAACAATTCCAATCATTTTTCGTTTCTCAATAAGCTCCTGATTGTCACTCACTTCAGTATTGTCCTCAACCACAGCAATATTTTCCTCAGTCATGTGATCTTCATTCACTTCACTCACTGACGTTTCCTCCTAAATTCGCTCATTTAGCAATTTTTTATTCCAAAGTTCATCTTCACAGTTGAATAAATGTACTTTCCTTTAATCACTGTATATTCCTCCATTTTAATCATTTTGTTTTTCCGCTCCGACGTCCGTCTCCAGTCCTTTTCTGCCGTCCATGACGATGTTAACGCTCTTTCTTAGCTAGCTCGACTATGCACTTGCCTCTGCTAGCAATACACTGTGCTAACATTAGCCTAGACTGGACCACAGAAAATAACAGTTTTAAACAGTTGTAAAAACCCACTTCTTCCAGACAGAATAGTTCCTGTAGATTCAGACTTACTCATCACCAATCTGTTGTTATGTCTGGTGGGTTTCATAACCATGTCTGTACAACAATTCAATAATGATGAGACAGGAGACAGGAATCAGTTCAACAATTTATCTGGAACGTGATCATCTCAACACATACAAACCCCCATGATGCTCTGCAGCACAACCCCAATATACAACAAATACATAAAAAAGTAAATGGACACGAAACAAAACTCATAGAGGAATTTAAATGTTCAGTTGTAGAAAGTAGGGCCATGGGATAGGGTCAGAAAGGTCAGTATGTTTGATAACTGGTTCCAGAGGTGACATAACAAGCATAAGGTCCATTATAACACAGTGAAGTAGAGGTGGGAGCTAAAAGCAGACATGGACAGTGAGACGGTGTGAGGAGGTCAGGGGTGAAATACTAGATCAGGACAGGTAGAAATGGCAGGGCTGGAAATAGACACAGAGACACATTCTGATCATGGCTCAGACCTGACCTGAGACACCCAAACAGAAGATGCCATAGCAAAGTCCTGTCCAGCACATGGAAATGTGTCCAGTGTGTGTGTGTCCAGTGTGTGTTGGTCCAGTGTGTGTGTGTGTGTGTGTCCTGTGTGTGTGTGTGTTCAATGTGTGTGTGTTCAATGTGTGTGTGTCCAGTATGTGTGTGTGTTCAGTGTCAGTGTGTGTGTGTGTTCAGTGTGTGAGTGTGTGTGTTTCCAGTGTGTGTGTGTGTGTGTGTGTGTGTGTGTCCAGTGTGTGTCTGTCCAGTGTGTGTGTGTGTCTGTGTTTGTGTGTGTGTGTGTCCAGTGTGTGTGTGTTCAGTGTGTGTTCAGTGTGTGTGTGTCCAATGTGTATGTATGTGTGTGTCCAGTGTGTGTGTGTGTGTGAATCCAGTGTGTGTATGTGTGTGTGTGTGTGTCCAGTGTGTGTGTGTGGATGCGTGTCCAGTGTGTGTGTGTGTCCAGTGTGTGTGTGTCCAGTGTGTGTGTGTGTGTTCAGTGTGTGTGTGTTTGTGTGTGTGTGTGTGTGTGTTCAGCGTGTGTGTTCAGTGTGTGTGTGTATCCAGCGTGTATGTTTAGTGTGTGTGTGTCCAGTGTGTGTGTGTCCAGTGTCCAGTGTGTGTGTGTGTGTGTGTGATCAGTGTGTGTGTGTCCATTGTGTTTGTGTATCCAGTGTGTGTGTGTGTGTGTGTGTGTGTGTGTGTGTGTGTTCAGTGTGTGTGTGTCCAGTGTCCAGTGTGTGTGTGTGTGTGTGTGTGTGTGATCAGTGTGTGTGTGTGTCCATTGTGTTTGTGTATCCAGTGTGTGTGTGTGTGTGTGTGTGTGTGTGTGTGTGTGTGTGTGTGTTCAGTGTGTGTGTGTATGTTCAGTGTGTGTGTGTCCAGTGTGTGTGTGTGTGTGTCCAGTGTGTGTATGTGTGTGTGTGTGTCCAGTGTGTGTGTGTGGATGCGTGTCCAGTGTGTGTGTGTCCAGTGTGTGTGTGTGTCCAGCGTGTATGTTTAGTGTGTGTGTGTCCAGTTTGTGTGTGTCCATTGTGTTTGTGTATCCAGTGTGTGTGTTCAGTGTGTGTGTGTGTGTGTGTTCAGTGTGTGTGTGTGTCCAGTGTGTGTGTGTCCAGTGTGTGTCCTGTGTGTGTGTGTCCAGTGTGTATGTGTGTGTGTCCAGTGTGTGTGTGTGTGTGTGTGTCCAGTGTGTGTGTCCAGTGTGAGTGTGTGTGTGTGTGTCCAGTGTGTGTGTGTGTCCAGCGTATGTGTGTGTGTCCAGTGTGTGTGATTGTGTGTGTAAGTGTGTATGTGTGTGTGTCCAGTGTCTGTGTGTGTGTCCAGTGTGTGTGATTGTGTGTGTCCAGTGTGTGTGTGTGTGTGTGTGTGTGTAAGTGTGTATGTGTGTGTGTCCAGTGTGTGTGAGTGTGTGTGTAAGTGTGTATGTGTGTGTGTCCAGTGTCTGTGTGTGTGTCCAGTGTGTGTGAGTGTGTGTGTCCAGTGTGTGTGTGTGTGAGTCCAGTGTCTGTGTGTGTGTCCAGTGTGTGTGAGTGTGTGTGTCCAGTGTGTGTGAGTGTGTGTGTGTGTGTGTCCTGTGTGTGTGTGTGTCCTGTGTGTGTGTGTGTGTCAGGTGTGTGTGTGTCCAGTGTGTATGTGTGTGGGTCCAGTGTGAGTGTGTGTGTGTGTCCAGCGTATTTGTGTGTGTCCAGTGTGTGTGTCCAGTGTGTGTGTGTGTGTGTCCAGTGTGTGTGTGTCCAGTGTGTATGTGTGTGGGTCCAGAGTGAGTGTGTGTGTGTGTGTGTGTGTGTCCAGCGTATGTGTGTGTGTCCAGTGTGTGTGTGTGTGTGTTTGTGTGTGTCCAGTGTGTGTGTGTGTGTGTGTGTGTGTCCAGTGTGTGTGTGTGTGTGTGTCCAGTGTGTGTGTGTGTGTCCAGTGTGTGTGTGTGTCCTGTGTGTGTGTGTCAGGTGTGTGTGTGTGTGTGTCCAGTGTGTGTGTGTCCTGTGTGTGTTTCCTGTGTGTGTGTGTGTGTGTGTGTGTGTGTCCAGTGTATGTGAGTGTGTGTGTCCAGTGTGTGTGTGTGTGTGTGTGATCAGTGTGTGTGTGTATCCAGTGTGTGTGTCCAGTGTGTATGTGTGTGTGTGTGTGTCCAGTGTGTGTGTGTGTCCTGTGTGTATGTGTGTGTGTGTTTGTCCAGTGTGTGTGTGTGTGTGTCCAGTGTGTGTGTCCAGTGTGTGTGTGTCCTCTGTGTGTGTGTGTGTGTGTGTCCAGTGTGTGTGTGTCCAGTGTGTGTGTGTTCAGTGTGTGTGTGTCCAGTGTGTGGGTGTGTTTGTCCAGTGTGTGTCCAGTGTGTGTGTGTGTGTGTGTGTCCAGTGTGTGTTTGTCCAGTGTGTGTTTGTCCGGTGTGTGTGTGTTCAGTGTGTTTGTTCAGTGTGTGTGTGTGTGTGTGTGTGTGTGTGTGTGTGTGTGTGTGTGTGTGTGAACAGTGTGTGTGTATCAAGTGTGTTTGTGTGTCCAGTGTGTGTCAGTGTGTGTGCCAGTGTGTGTGTGTGTTCAGTATGTGTGTGTGTGTCCAGTGTGTGTGTGTGTGTGTGTCCAGTGTGTGTGTGTGTGTCCAGTGTGTGTGTGTGTCCAGTGTGTGTGTGTGTCCAGTGTGTATGTCCAGTGTGTGTGTGTCCAGTGTGTGTGTGTGAGTGTGTATGTGTGTGTCCAGTGTGTGTGTGTATCCAGTGTGCGTGTGTATGTCCAGTGTGTGTATGTTTGTGTCCAGTTTGTGTTTGTGTCCAGTGTGTGTGTGTGTGTGTGTGTGTGTGTGTGTGTGTGTGTATGTGTGTGTGTGTGTGTCCAGTGTGTGTGTGTGTCCAGTGTGTGTGTGTCCAGTGTTTGTGTTTGTCCAGTGTGTGTGTGTGTATGTCCAGTGTGAGTGTGTCCAGTGTTTGTGTTTGTCCAGTGTGTGTGTGTGTGTGTGTGTGTATGTTTGTGTGTGTCCAGTGTGTGTGTTCAGTGTGTGTGTGTGTGTGTACAGTGTGTGTGTGTGTTTGTTTGTGTGTGTCCAGTGTGTGTGTTCAGTGTGTGTGTGTGTGTACAGTGTGTGTTTGTGTGTACAGTGTGTGTGTGTGTGTTTAATGTGTTTGTGTGTGTGTCCAGTCTGTGTGTGTGTGTCCAGTGTTACCATGGTTATTATTTACAGGGACACTGAGGAGTCAACAACATAAACCCTAAACCCTGGATAGAGGGGCTCAGTGAATGTGGAGTGGAATGTGTTCAGGTGGGTCAGTGTGTCAGAGGAAACTCTGTAGAAGGACAGAGTGCCGGCTGGCCAGTCCAGATACACTCCTACTCTGTGGGAGCTGGAGGAGGGGACGTCTATGGTAGTGGACTTATTATTGTGCCTGGCTAAGTAACTGTTGTCAGAGCAGAACAGACTCCAGGACTTGTCATTACATCCAAGCCAACAGTCATTACCCCATCCTCTCCTGCTGATTCCTTTATTTGTCACTCCTATATCAGCCCCTCTCCCACTCCACTCTACCTCCCAGTAACAGCGTCCAGTCAGACCCTCTCTACACAGCACCTGTTCCCAGTCCTCAAATCTCTCTGGGTGATCAGGATACGGCTGCTCCTCTCTCCTCCATGTCACCTTTCTGTTCTCATCAGACAGAGAGAGGAATCTGTTTACTGTGTTTAGGTCCAGTGTGAGATCACAGACATCTGATGGATGAAACCAGACACAATATTAGAAATCATCATCATTCACATTAGAATGTTAACTCACTTTTCACTAATTCATTTAATGTAGATGTTTCTACGTATCAAAAGGAGAAGTTAAGGTAACTTGAGACTTGTTGAATGATCATATGTTGTACTGTATGGTAATATAAAACACACTTATTCCCATTAATTACACACACACACACACACACACACACACCTGTATGCATGCATGAACACACACACACACACACAAACACACACACACACACACACACACACACACACACAGACAAACAAATTGTCAAAGCAACTCTTTGTAAACTTTGGTGTCCCTGATTTGTGCTTCTGTAGAACTACAGCTGATATTTAATATGACCAAGTAAGTAATGATGGTGGTCTTTGACTTTGACTTCACTTGAATTAAGACTTATTCTTAGTCATATTCTTCACAGCAGTCAACACTCACATTTTCTAAGTCCAGGTTTCATTGTGTTCTCTCCACCATGTTCCACACTGTAGCGGTAAGCAGAAGAACAGACAGTCATTGAGGGATACACCTGAACTCACACACACACACACACACACACTGGACACACACACACACACACACTGGACACACACACAAACACACGCACACAAACACACGCACACACACACACACACACACACACACACACACACACACACACACACACACACACACACACACACACACACACACACACACACACACACACACACACACACACACACACACACACACACACACACACACACACACACACACACACACACACACACACACACACACACACACACACACACACACACACACACACACACACACACACACACACAGTCTTTATATAACTGAGTCCAAGTGGTGGTCAGAATGTTTGTCTTAACTAGCCTGATAACTCCAACATGTTTGATATGAACATTGACATAAACCCTCTATATACTTGAGTTTCTCCAGTCTGCAGTGTGGATCCTCCAGTCCAGCAGAGAGCAGTCTGACTCCTGAGTCTCCTGGGTGATTGTAGCTCAGGTCCAGCTCTCTCAGGTGTGAGGGGTTTGACTTCAGAGCTGAGACCAGAGAAGCACAGCCTTCCTCTGTGACTAGACAGCCTGACAGCCTGCAAAGAGTCAAATCATATTAAAACCACACTGCTATTCTTTGGTGGTGAAAATAGTGGCAGTATATTTTTTCAACATATTCAGATACATCAGTGTCCTGAAACCTGCCATATCTATTCATATATTAATGTATCATTATTAGAAATGACAAATTATCAAAGTATTGCTTGTAGAGAGAAAAATGCATATTACAAATATTTGAGTAGACTGACCAGAGCAGTTTAAAAAGCAGTATCAGTCAAAAGACAGACAGTGAGGTATCAGATTTAGATTGTATTGAGTATACAGTCCACACCATATCTATTTTGACAGTGAAGATAACATTTTAAATGTGGCTCTATACTCCAGCATTTTGGATTTCAGATCAAATGTTTCATATGAGGTGACAGTATATAATGTCACCTTTTATTTGAGGGTATTTTAATACATATCTGTTTCACCGTTTACAAAATGAAAGCACTTTATGTATCTAGTCCCCCCATTTGAAGAAGTCATAAGTATTCTGACCAATTCACTTACAGTGTATTAAAGTAGTCAAAAGTTGAGTATTTGGTCTCAAACTCATTGGTTGCATTCCTCCAGTCCAGCAGAGAGCAGTCTGACTCCTGAGTCTCCTGGGTGATTGTAGCTCAGGTCCAGCTCTCTCAGGTGTGAGGGGTTTGACTTCAGAGCTGAGACCAGAGAAGCACAGCCTTTCTCTGTGACTAGACAGCCTGACAGCCTGCAAAGAGATCATCATGATTTCACAAACACACTGTTAATTTAACACCAGTAGTGTAGAAGGACAATGGCAGATGCATTTGGTTTATTCTCTTAAACTACATATAGATTCATCTTCCGTCTCCTAGAATTGTATGGTCATATTGTTATACTAATGTGAACATCAATGCATTGATTCAATATGTTTCTCAATAATACATATATTTCTCTAAACTGAATATTTCTTCCTGATGATTAGTACTTAAATGTCATTTGATGTACTCACAGAGCAGCTCTGGAGGCTTTGACCACTGGTAGCAGCCTCAGAAGACCTTCCTCTGATCTGGAGTATTTCTTCAGGTCAAACACATCCAGCTCCTTTTCTGAAGTCAGCAACACAAAGACCAGAGCTGACCACTGTGCAGGTGACAGTTCTTCTTCTGAGACACTTCCTGATCTCAGGTAGCTTTGGATCTTCTCCACTAGAGAATGGTCATTCAGTTCATTCAGACAGTGGAACAGATTGATGCACCTCTCTGGAGAGGGATTCTCCCTGATCTTCTCCTTGATGTACTTCACTGTTTCTTCATGGCTGTGTGAGCTGCTTCTTGTTGTTGTCAGTAGACCTCGTAAGTGCTTCTGATTGGACTCCAGTGAGAGGCCCAGAAGGAAGCGGAGGAACAGGTCCAGGTTTCCTGTCTCACTTTGTAAGGCTTTATCCACAGCACTCTTGTAGACAGTAACTTCAGTAACTTGCGGTTCGGCCATTAGATTCTCATCGTTGTTGAAGAATGAGAGGAACACAAATACAGCAGCCAGAAACTCCTGAATGCTCAGATGCACGAAGCAGTACACCTTGTCCTGGTACAGCACACATTCCTCTTTAAAGATCTGTGTGCACAATCCTGAGTACACTGAGGCTTCATTGACATCAATGCCAGCCTCCTTCAGGTCTTCTTCATAGAAAATCAGATTGCCATTCACAAGCTGTTGAAAAGCCAGTTTTCCCAGTGACAGAATGCTCTCTTTATTCCAGTGTGGACCTGTCTCTTCTTTCCCAAGATACTTTTCATTCTTCTGTTTGGTATGAAACTCCACAAGGTGTGTGTACATCTCAGTCAGAGTCTTGGGCATCTCTTCTCTCTGGTCTGTACTCAACATGTGTTCAAGGACTGTTGCAGAAATCCAACAGAAGACTGGAATGTGGCACATGATGTGGAGGCTCCTTGATGTCTTTATGTGTGAGATGATTCTGCTGGCCAGGTCCTCATCACTGAATCTCTTCCTGAAGTACTCCTCCTTCTGTGGGTCATTGAACCCTCGTACCTCTGTCACCTGGTCAACACATTCTGAAGGGATCTTATTGGCTGCTGCAGGTCGGGTAGTTATCCAGAGGAGAGCAGAGGGAAGCAGATTTCCCTTGATGAGATTTGTCAGCAGAACATCCACTGAGGTTGACTTTGTGACGTCACAACAGATCTTGTTCTTCTGGAAGTCTAAGGGCAGTCGGCACTCATCCAGACCATCAAAGATGAACATAACTTTGTACTTGTCGTAGTTGGAGATTCTTGATTCTTTGGTTTCCTTTGAGAAGTGATTGAGAAGTTCAATGAAAGTGTGTTTTTCCATTTTCATCAAATTCAGCTCCCGAAAAGGGAATGAAAATACAAATTGGACATCTTGATTTGCTTTTCCTTCAGCCCAGTCCAGAATGAACTTCTGCACAGAGACTGTTTTTCCAATGCCAGCAACTCCCTTTGTAAGCACAGTTCTGATAAGTTTGTCTTGTCCAGTTAAGGGTTTGAAGATGTCGTTACATTTGATTGCAGTCTCTGGTCTTGCTTGTTTCCTGGTTGTTGTCTCAATCTGTCTCAGCTCATGTTCATTATTGACCTCTCCTGTTCCACCCTCTGTGATGTAGAGCTCTGTGTAGATCTTATTGAGAAGTGTTGGGTTTCCTTGTTTAGCGATCCCCTCAAATACACATTGAAACTTCTTCTTTAGATTGGATTTGAGTTCACGTTGGCAAATCACAGCACGCTCATCTGAATCTAGAAATAACACAGAACATATTAATATTACGTCTGTTTTAATGCCTACAGTATTCTAGGACTGTTATAACATTTTAAATGATAATACTTTATTCTCTTAACTGACTGTATAAATGTGTAAATGTTTTCATAATGCATTACAGACTGGTGTGACTGATTATATTATTATGATCTTTCTCTCTCTCTCTCTCTCTCTCTCTCTCTCTCAATTAATCACCACAACACATCCCTGCTGCTACTTGATGAGGTCATTAGGTATTGAGTTAAGGCTGCTACAATATCACTGAGTTACACAGCTACTTTAGCTGTACTTTAGCTACAGCTTTTAAATGTTCTAAAACAGCATTCAACATGAGGCAGACAGCTCTTACTTTTCTCCAGTGTGTCAGCAAGCTCCTTCTGGTTCATTTTCCTCAGGACGTGCAGTGTGATCTTCAGAGCCCCCTCTCTGGCACTGCTCTCCTGCTTCTCATCTTCAGCATCCACCACTTCCTTATCCTGCTTCTGACTCTCAAAGCCTTCTGGGAGTTCTGGACTAAGAATCCTCTTGAACATCTTCAGCTCGTTCTTCACAAATGTCATAATATTGTCTTCAAGCAACTGAAATGAATCAAGTCAATAAGTTAAGCAAGAGACTAAATGCTTTCTCATTAACACATGAATGAATGATTGACAGATCAACTTTACTTGAGGTAAACAAAAACAAATGTACATAACAAGACCACATACACTGAGATTACATCTCCTCATCCAGGGAGTGCACACACACACACACACACACACACACACACACACACACACACACACACACACACACACACACACACACACACACACACACACACACACACAGGGAGGGAATGTTGTGTTTGTTTAATATTGTTTCAGGACTATGAAAATGGAAAAAAGGATTAGCCTATGGATTATGACAACAACAAAAATAAATGGTAAAATGACTAGAGACAGTGTTGTTTAACTCACTGACCATGACCCATGAGTTCTTCTTACCTTTGTTCACTAGAAAAGTCTCCCTCTCTAAACTTTATAGGAGGTTTCATAGACCAGTCACTCTTCATGGACACACAGCTGGGTACAGGGGAGGCTGGTCTCTCCTTCTTGATTGGGCTTCAACACAACAGAGACAAACATTACATCTCTCATCTACTCTGAGCTCAGATGAGGAAACAAGAGTTTCATTCCAAAACGCTATATATACATTTTCAGAAATGTTCATAAATTAGCTTTTATTGTTTAAAGAAATTATGAAAGAGATTGGTGTGTTTTTTCACCATCTAGTCATGGTATGGGGTTGTTCAATGACAGACATGTATTTGTTTAAAATCTATCACTTGATGGTTTCATTTCAGAGACAAATAATGTGTTTCTTTTGTAAAATGCTATATATCTGCCTCACTCTCAGAGAAATCAGAAGTATTGCTAGGTTTTACACAGTAATAAATGTAACAAATAACCACATTTGTAATAAAGTACTGTACACATGTACAACATTCAATACAGTAATATGAGATCTGTATGTAAAACATTTACATTTTACATTTTAGTCATTTAGCAGATGTTCTTATCCAGGACTGGTTTCCCAAAAGCATCTTAAGGCTAAGTTCATTGTTAGAATCTTCCTATTAGCATCATAGATGCTTTTTTGCCCTTCCGCATGACTTTATACACAGAAGATCTCCAGTAAACATAGAATCACATGGTTTATCCGTCTCTTTGTGACCGCAGATAAATTCAGAACAAAGTTGAGTACAAATACAAAGTTGCCAATGTCTTTGCAATTGATTCAAACAAGGGACGTATACAAATTTGTTTCAAATGAACACCAAGATGACTGCATTAAAATATAAACAGTAGGCTATAGGCCTATTTCAATCAAATTGAAATACATTTAATGTTCAATCAATTGAGTTCTATTTTTCTACTTGTAGACTACGGTCTGTAATTTGTCTCAATATATTTCATGATGTGTAGCCTAACATGTGCCCAATGATGTGCCAAATCTGTGATTTAGAATTAGCAGCCTCAATACTTGCAGCCGTAGGTGGTAATATCTCTCTAGGAGCTGATCTGTCATCAGTATTGGGAAATAATTATAAGATAAGATTTTAATGGGGAAAACTGATCCGAGAGCAGCGCTCCCCTTCTTTCGATCCTATCAGTATCGATACATGCTCCACCGGACGTGATACCTTGTCATGCTGCTTATCCAGTTTCTACTGGTCTGCCTGCGGATATGGAACTCTGACCTGTTCACCGGACGTGCGACCTTGTCCCGAACCTGCTGTTTCGCCCCTCTCTCTCCTTCTCTCTCTCTCTCTCTACCACACCTGCTGTCTCAACCTCTGAATGCTCGGCTATGAACAGCCAACTGACATTTACTCCTGAGGTGCTGACGTGTTGCACCCTCTATAACCACAGTGATTATTATTTGAACCTGCTGGTCATCTATGAACATTTGAAAATCTTGAAGAACGATCTGTACTTAATGGCCATATCCTCTTATAATCTCCTCCCAGCACAGCCAGAAGAGGACTGGCCACCCCTCAGAGCCTGGTTCCTCTCTAGGTTTCTTCCTAGGTTCCTGCCTTTCTAGGGAGTTTTTCCTAGCCACCGTGCTTCTACATCTGCATTGCTATCTCTTTGTGGTTTTAGACTGGGTTTCTATATAAGCACTTTGTGACAACTGCTGATGTACAAAATGTCTTCTGGGAATACATATGAATCAGACAAGGCCAGGGTTTGGGGTTTGAGAAGTCAATGAGAGGTAAAAATCACTTCCTTAGTTGTTCATTTTGAAAATGTTCTGTCTTAAGTAGTTAAACAAACGGACACATTTTCATGTTAGTCAAAAACAACTTTTTATCGAAGGAGTGCCTTTGATTTGACATCCAGCACATGTGCAGTTCGGCACAAGACGACCATTAGACTCAATGACGTATTTCTGCGCATGAGCTTCAAATCAAATCAAATTGTATTTCTCACATGCACCGAATACAACAGTGGTACACTTTACCGTGAAATGCTTACTTATGAGCCCTTTCCCAACAATGCAGAGTTCAAAAGTCACAAAAATTCACTAAATAAAAAAAGGAAATAGTAACATAATAAAATAACAATAATGAGGCTATAAGGAGTACCAGTACTGAGTCAATGTGCAGGGTACCAGGTAGTTGAGGTAATAACTAGACTATATACAAGGAGTACCAGTACTGAGTCAATGTGCAGGGGTACCAGGTAGTTGAGGTAATAACTAGACTATATACAAGGAGTACCAGTACTGAGTCAATGTGCAGGGGTACCAGGTAGTTGAGGTAATAACTAGACTATATATAAGGAGTACCAGTAATGAGTCAATGTGCAGGGGTACCAGGTAGTTGAGGTAGTAATGAGGCTATATACAAGGAGTACCAGTACTGAGTCAATGTCCAGGGGTACCAGGTAGTTGAGGTAATAACTAGACTATATACAAGGTGTACCAGTACTGAGTCAATGTGCAGGGGTACCAGGTAGTTGAGGTAATAACTAGACTATATATAAGGAGTACCAGTACTGAGTCAATGTGCAGGGTACCAGGTAGTTGAGGTAATAACTAGACTATATACAAGGAGTACCAGTACTGAGTCAATGTGCAGGGGTACCAGGTAGTTGAGGTAATAACTAGACTATATACAAGGTGTACCAGTACTGAGTCAATGTGCAGGGGTACCAGGTAGTTGAGGTAATAACTAGACTATATATGAGGAGTACCAGTACTGAGTCAATGTGCAGGGTACCAGGTAGTTGAGGTAATAACTAGACTATATACAAGGAGTACCAGTACTGAGTCAATGTGCAGGGTACCAGGTAGTTGAGGTAATAACTAGACTATATACAAGGAGTACCAGTACTGAGTCAATGTGCAGGGGTACCAGGAAGTTGAGGTAATAACTAGACTATATACAAGGAGTACCAGTACTGAGTTAATGTGCAGGGGTACCAGGTAGTTGAGGTAATAACTAGACTATATACAAGGAGTACCAGTACTGAGTCAATGTGCAGGGGTACCAGGTAGTTGAGGTAATAACTAGACTATATATGAGGAGTACCAGTACTGAGTCAATGTGCAGGGTACCAGGTAGTTGAGGTAATAACTAGACTATATACAAGGAGTACCAGTACTGAGTCAATGTGCAGGGTACCAGGTAGTTGAGGTAATAACTAGACTATATACAAGGAGTACCAGTACTGAGTCAATGTGCAGGGGTACCAGATAGTTGAGGTAATAACTAGACTATATACAAGGAGTACCAGTACTGAGTCAATGTGCAGGGGTACCAGGTAGTTGAGGTAATAACTAGACTATATACAAGGAGTACCAGTACTGAGTCAATGTGCAGGGGTACCAGGTAGTTGAGGTAATAACTAGACTATATACAAGGAGTACCAGTACTGAATCAATGTCCAGGGGTACCAGGTAGTTGAGGTAATAACTAGACTATATACAAGGAGTACCAGTACTGAGTCAATGTGCAGGGGTACAAGGTAGTTGAGGTAATAACTAGACTATATACAAGGAGTACCAGTACTGAGTCAATGTGCAGGGGTACCAGGTAGTTGATGTAATAACTAGACTAAATACAAGGAGTACCAGTATTGAGTCAATGTGCAGGGTACCAGGTAGTTGAGGTAATAACTAGACTATATACAAGGAGTACCAGTACTGAGTCAATGTGCAGGGGTACCAGGAAGTTGAGGTAATAACTAGACTATATACAAGGAGTACCAGTACTGAGTCAATGTGCAGGGGTACCAGGTAGTTGAGGTAATAACTAGACTATATACAAGGAGTACCAGTACTGAGTCAATGTGCAGGGTACCAGGTAGTTGAGGTAATAACTAGACTATATACCAGGAGTACCAGTACTGAGTCAATGTGCAGGGTACCAGGTAGTTGAGGTAATAACTAGACTATATACAAGGAGTACCAGTACTGAGTCAATGTGCAGGGGTACCAGGAAGTTGAGGTAATAACTAGACTATATCCAAGGAGTACCAGTACTGAGTCAATGTGCAGGGTACCAGGTAGTTGATGTAATAACTAGACTATATACAAGGAGTACCAGTACCGAGTCAATGTCCAGGGGTACCAGGTAGTTGAGGTAATAACTAGAATATATACAAGGTGTACCAGTACTGAATCAATGTGCAGGGTACCAGGTAGTTGAGGTAATAACTAGACTATATACAAGGAGTACCAGTACTGAGTCAATGTGCAGGGGTACCAGGTAGTTGATGTAATAACTAGACTATATACAAGGAGTACCAGTACTGAGTCAATGTGTAGGGTACCAGGTAGTTGAGGTAATAACTAGACTATATATAAGGAGTACCAGTACTGAGTCAATGTGCAGGGTACCAGGTAGTTGAGGTAATAACTAGACTATATACAAGGAGTACCAGTACTGAGTCAATGTGCAGGGTACCAGGTAGTTGAGGTAATAACTAGACTATATACAAGGAGTACCAGTACTGAGTCAATGTGCAGGGGTACCAGGTAGTTGAGGTAATAACTAGACTATATACAAGGAGTACCAGTACTGAGTCAATGTGCAGGGGTACCAGGTAGTTGAGGTAATAACTAGACTATATACAAGGAGTACCAGTACTGAGTCAATGTGCAGGGGTACCAGGTAGTTGATGTAATAACTAGACTATATACAAGGAGTAAAAGTACTGAGTCAATGTGCAGGGTACCAGGTAGTTGAGGTAATAACTAGACTATATACAAGGAGTACCAGTACTGAGTCAATGTGCAGGGGTACCAGATAGTTGAGGTAATAACTAGACTATATACAAGGAGTACCAGTACTGAGTCAATGTGCAGGGGTACCAGGTAGTTGAGGTAATAACTAGACTATATACAAGGAGTACCAGTACTGAGTCAATGTGCAGGGGTACAAGGTAGTTGAGGTAATAACTAGACTATATACAAGGAGTACCAGTACTGAGTCAATGTGCAGGGGTACCAGGTAGTTGATGTAATAACTAGACTAAATACAAGGAGTACCAGTATTGAGTCAATGTGCAGGGTACCAGGTAGTTGAGGTAATAACTAGACTATATACAAGGAGTACCAGTACTGAGTCAATGTGCAGGGGTACCAGGAAGTTGAGGTAATAACTAGACTATATACAAGGAGTACCAGTACTGAGTCAATGTGCAGGGGTACCAGGTAGTTGAGGTAATAACTAGACTATATACAAGGAGTACCAGTACTGAGTCAATGTGCAGGGTACCAGGTAGTTGAGGTAATAACTAGACTATATACCAGGAGTACCAGTACTGAGTCAATGTGCAGGGTACCAGGTAGTTGAGGTAATAACTAGACTATATACAAGGAGTACCAGTACTGAGTCAATGTGCAGGGGTACCAGGAAGTTGAGGTAATAACTAGACTATATCCAAGGAGTACCAGTACTGAGTCAATGTGCAGGGTACCAGGTAGTTGATGTAATAACTAGACTATATACAAGGAGTACCAGTACTGAGTCAATGTCCAGGGGTACCAGGTAGTTGAGGTAATAACTAGAATATATACAAGGTGTACCAGTACTGAATCAATGTGCAGGGTACCAGGTAGTTGAGGTAATAACTAGACTATATACAAGGAGTACCAGTACTGAGTCAATGTGCAGGGGTACCAGGTAGTTGATGTAATAACTAGACTATATACAAGGAGTACCAGTACTGAGTCAATGTGCAGGGTACCAGGTAGTTGAGGTAATAACTAGACTATATATAAGGAGTACCAGTACTGAGTCAATGTGCATGGTACCAGGTACTTGAGGTAATAACTAGACTATATACAAGGAGTACCAGTACTGAGTCAATGTGCAGGGTACCAGGTAGTTGAGGTAATAACTAGACTATATACAAGGAGTACCAGTACTGAGTCAATGTGCAGGGGTACCAGGTAGTTGAGGTAATAACTAGACTATATACAAGGAGTACCAGTACTGAGTCAATGTGCAGGGGTACCAGGTAGTTGAGGTAATAACTAGACTATATACAAGGAGTACCAGTACTGAGTCAATGTGCAGGGGTACCAGGTAGTTGATGTAATAACTAGACTATATACAAGGAGTAAAAGTACTGAGTCAATGTGCAGGGTACCAGGTAGTTGAGGTAATAACTAGACTATATACAAGGAGTACCAGTACTGAGTCAATGTGCAGGGGTACCAGATAGTTGAGGTAATAACTAGACTATATACAAGGAGTACCAGTACTGAGTCAATGTGCAGGGGTACCAGGTAGTTGAGGTAATAACTAGACTATATACAAGGAGTACCAGTACTGAGTCAATGTGCAGGGGTACCAGGTAGTTGAGGTAATAACTAGACTATATACAAGGAGTACCAGTACTGAGTCAATGTCCAGGGGTACCAGGTAGTTGAGGTAATAACTAGACTATATACAAGGAGTACCAGTACTGAGTCAATGTGCAGGGGTACCAGGTAGTTGAGGTAATAACTAGACTATATATAAGGAGTACCAGTAATGAGTCAATGTGCAGGGGTACCAGGTAGTTGAGGTAGTAATGAGGCTATATACAAGGAGTACCAGTACTGAGTCAATGTCCAGGGGTACCAGGTAGTTGAGGTAATAACTAGACTATATACAAGGTGTACCAGTACTGAGTCAATGTGCAGGGGTACCAGGTAGTTGAGGTAATAACTAGACTATATATAAGGAGTACCAGTACTGAGTCAATGTGCAGGGTACCAGGTAGTTGAGGTAATAACTAGACTATATACAAGGAGTACCAGTACTGAGTCAATGTGCAGGGGTACCAGGTAGTTGAGGTAATAACTAGACTATATACAAGGTGTACCAGTACTGAGTCAATGTGCAGGGGTACCAGGTAGTTGAGGTAATAACTAGACTATATATGAGGAGTACCAGTACTGAGTCAATGTGCAGGGTACCAGGTAGTTGAGGTAATAACTAGACTATATACAAGGAGTACCAGTACTGAGTCAATGTGCAGGGTACCAGGTAGTTGAGGTAATAACTAGACTATATACAAGGAGTACCAGTACTGAGTCAATGTGCAGGGGTACCAGGAAGTTGAGGTAATAACTAGACTATATACAAGGAGTACCAGTACTGAGTTAATGTGCAGGGGTACCAGGTAGTTGAGGTAATAACTAGACTATATACAAGGAGTACCAGTACTGAGTCAATGTGCAGGGGTACCAGGTAGTTGAGGTAATAACTAGACTATATACAAGGAGTACCAGTACTGAGTCAATGTGCAGGGGTACCAGGTAGTTGATGTAATAACTAGACTATATACAAGGAGTACCAGTACTGAGTCAATGTGCAGGGTACCAGGTAGTTGAGGTAATAACTAGACTATATACAAGGAGTACCAGTACTGAGTCAATGTGCAGGGGTACCAGATAGTTGAGGTAATAACTAGACTATATACAAGGAGTAACAGTACTGAGTCGATGTGCAGGGGTACCAGGTAGTTGAGGTAATAACTAGACTATATACAAGGAGTACCAGTACTGAGTCAATGTGCAGGGGTACCAGGTAGTTGAGGTAATAACTAGACTATATACAAGGAGTACCAGTACTGAATCAATGTCCAGGGGTACCAGGTAGTTGAGGTAATAACTAGACTATATACAAAGAGTACCAGTACTGAGTCAATGTGCAGGGGTACAAGGTAGTTGAGGTAATAACTAGACTATATACAAGGAGTACCAGTACTGAGTCAATGTGCAGGGGTACCAGGTAGTTGATGTAATAACTAGACTAAATACAAGGAGTACCAGTATTGAGTCAATGTGCAGGGTACCAGGTAGTTGAGGTAATAACTAGACAATATACAAGGAGTACCAGTACTGAGTCAATGTGCAGGGGTACCAGGAAGTTGAGGTAATAACTAGACTATATACAAGGAGTACCAGTACTGAGTCAATGTGCAGGGGTACCAGGTAGTTGAGGTAATAACTAGACTATATACAAGGAGTACCAGTACTGAGTCAATGTGCAGGGTACCAGGTAGTTGAGGTAATAACTAGACTATATACCAGGAGTACCAGTACTGAGTCAATGTGCAGGGTACCAGGTAGTTGAGGTAATAACTAGACTATATACAAGGAGTACCAGTACTGAGTCAATGTGCAGGGGTACCATGAAGTTGAGGTAATAACTAGACTATATCCAAGGAGTACCAGTACTGAGTCAATGTGCAGGGTACCAGGTAGTTGATGTAATAACTAGACTATATACAAGGAGTACCAGTACCGAGTCAATGTCCAGGGGTACCAGGTAGTTGAGGTAATAACTAGAATATATACAAGGAGTACCAGTACTGAATCAATGTGCAGGGTACCAGGTAGTTGAGGTAATAACTAGACTATATACAAGGAGTACCAGTACTGAGTCAATGTGCAGGGGTACCAGGTAGTTGATGTAATAACTAGACTATATACAAGGAGTACCAGTACTGAGTCAATGTGCAGGGTACCAGGTAGTTGAGGTAATAACTAGACTATATATAAGGAGTACCAGTACTGAGTCAATGTGCAGGGTACCAGGTAGTTGAGGTAATAACTAGACTATATACAAGGAGTACCAGTACTGAGTCAATGTGCAGGGTACCAGGTAGTTGAGGTAATAACTAGACTATATACAAGGAGTACCAGTACTGAGTCAATGTGCAGGGGTACCAGGTAGTTGAGGTAATAACTAGACTATATACAAGGAGTACCAGTACTGAGTCAATGTGCAGGGGTACCAGGTAGTTGAGGTAATAACTAGACTATATACAAGGAGTACCAGTACTGAGTCAATGTGCAGGGGTACCAGGTAGTTGATGTAATAACTAGACTATATACAAGGAGTAAAAGTACTGAGTCAATGTGCAGGGTACCAGGTAGTTGAGGTAATAACTAGACTATATACAAGGAGTACCAGTACTGAGTCAATGTGCAGGGGTACCAGATAGTTGAGGTAATAACTAGACTATATACAAGGAGTACCAGTACTGAGTCAATGTGCAGGGGTACCAGGTAGTTGAGGTAATAACTAGACTATATACAAGGAGTACCAGTACTGAGTCAATGTGCAGGGGTACCAGGTAGTTGAGGTAATAACTAGACTATATACAAGGAGTACCAGTACTGAGTCAATGTCCAGGGGTACCAGGTAGTTGAGGTAATAACTAGACTATATACAAGGAGTACCAGTACTGAGTCAATGTGCAGGGGTACAAGGTAGTTGAGGTAATAACTAGACTATATACAAGGAGTACCAGTACTGAGTCAATGTGCAGGGGTACCAGGTAGTTGATGTAATAACTAGACTATATACAAGGAGTACCAGTATTGAGTCAATGTGCAGGGTACCAGGTAGTTGAGGTAATAACTAGACTATATACAAGGAGTACCAGTACTGAGTCAATGTGCAGGGGTACCAGGAAGTTGAGGTAATAACTAGACTATATACAAGGAGTACCAGTACTGAGTCAATGTGCAGGGGTACCAGGAAGTTGAGGTAATAACTAGACTATATACAAGGAGTACCAGTACTGAGTCAATGTGCAGGGGTACCAGGTATTTGAGGTAATAACTAGACTATATACAAGGAGTACCAGTACTGAGTCAATGTGCAGGGTACCAGGTAGTTGAGGTAATAACTAGACTATATACAAGGAGTACCAGTACTGAGTCAATGTGCAGGGGTACCAGGTAGTTGATGTAATAACTAGACTATATACAAGGAGTACCAGTATTGAGTCAATGTGCAGGGTACCAGGTAGTTGAGGTAATAACTAGACTATATACAAGGAGTACCAGTACTGAGTCAATGTGCAGGGGTACCAGGTAGTTGAGGTAATAACTAGACTATATACAAGGAGTACCAGTACTGAGTCAATGTCCAGGGGTACCAGGTAGTTGAGGTAATAACTAGACTATATACAAGGAGTACCAGTACTGAGTCAATGTGCAGGGGTACAAGGTAGTTGAGGTAATAACTAGACTATATACAAGGAGTACCAGTACTGAGTCAATGTGCAGGGGTACCAGGTAGTTGATGTAATAACTAGACTATATACAAGGAGTACCAGTATTGAGTCAATGTGCAGGGTACCAGGTAGTTGAGGTAATAACTAGACTATATACAAGGAGTACCAGTACTGAGTCAATGTGCAGGGGTACCAGGAAGTTGAGGTAATAACTAGACTATATACAAGGAGTACCAGTACTGAGTCAATGTGCAGGGGTACCAGGAAGTTGAGGTAATAACTAGACTATATACAAGGAGTACCAGTACTGAGTCAATGTGCAGGGGTACCAGGTAGTTGAGGTAATAACTAGACTATATACAAGGAGTACCAGTACTGAGTCAATGTGCAGGGTACCAGGTAGTTGAGGTAATAACTAGACTATATACAAGGAGTACCAGTACTGAGTCAATGTGCAGGGGTACCAGGTAGTTGATGTAATAACTAGACTATATACAAGGAGTACCAGTATTGAGTCAATGTGCAGGGTACCAGGTAGTTGAGGTAATAACTAGACTATATACAAGGAGTACCAGTACTGAGTCAATGTGCAGGGGTACCAGGAAGTTGAGGTAATAACTAGACTATATACAAGGAGTACCAGCACTGAGTCAATGTGCAGGGTACCAGGTAGTTGATGTAATAACTAGACTATATACAAGGAGTACCAGTACTGAGTCAACGTGCAGGGTACCAGGTAGTTGAGGTAGTAATGAGCCTATAAGGAGTACCAGTACTGAGTCAATGTGCAGGGGTACCAGGTAGTTGAATTAATAACTAGACTATATACAAGGAGTACCAGTACTGAGTGAATGTGCAGGGGTACCAGGTAGTTGAGGTAATAACTAGACTATATACAAGGAGTACCAGTACTGAGTCAATATTCAGGGTACCAGGTAGTTGAGGTAATAACTAGACTATATACAAGGAATAACAGTACTGAGTCAATGTGCAGGGGTACCAGGTAGTTGATGTAATAACTAGACTATATACAAGGAGTACCAGTACTCAGTCAATGTGCAGGGGTACCAGGAAGTTGAGTTAATAACTAGACTATATACAAGGAGTACCAGTACTGAGTCAATGTGCAGGGTACCAGGAAGTTGAGGTAATAACTAGACTATATACAAGGAGTACCAGTACTGAGTCAATGTGCAGGGTACCAGGTAGTTGAGGTAATAACTAGACTATATACAAGGAGTACCAGTACTGAGTCAATATGCAGGGTACCAGGTAGTTGAGGTAATAACTAGACTATATATAAGGAGTACCAGTACTGAGTCAATGTGCAGGGGTACCAGGTAGTTGAGGTTATAACTAGACTATATACAAGGAGTACCAGTACTGAGTCAATGTGCAGGGTACCAGGTAGTTGAGGTAATAACTAGACTATATACAAGGAGTACCAGTACTGAGTCAATGTCCAGGGGTACCAGGTAGTTGAGGTAATTTAGGAAATATGTACATGTAGGTAGGGGTAAAAGTGACTAGGCAATCAGGATAGAGATTACATCTCCTCATCCAGGGAGTGCACACACACACACACACACACACACACACACACACACACACACACACACACACACACACACACACAGGGAATGTTGTGTTTGTTTAATATTGTTTCAGGACTATGAAAATTGAAAAAATATTTAGCATATGGATTATGAAAACAACAAAAAGAATTGGTAAAATGGGAGAGGAGAAATGACTAGAGACAGTGTTGTTTAACTCACTGACCATGACCCATGAGTTCTTCTTACCTTTGTTCAGTAGAAAAGTCTCCCTCTCTAAACTTCATAGGAGCTTCCATAGACAGGTCACTCTTCATGGACACACAGCTGGGTACAGGGGAGGCTGGTCTCTCCTGCTTGATTGGGCTTCAACACAACAGAGACAAACATTACATCTCTCATCTACTCTGAGCTCAGATGAGGAAACATAACAAGAGTTTCATTCCAAAATGCTATATATCCATTTTCAGAAATGTTGGTAAATTAGCCTTTATTGTTTAAAGAAATTATTAAAGAGATTGGTGTGTTTTTTCAGTAGCTAATCATGGCATGGGGTTGTTCGATGACAGACATGTATTTGTTTAAAATCTATCACTTGATGGTTTCACTTCAGAGAGACAAATAATCATGTTTTTTTGCACAATGCTATATATCTGCCTCACTCTCAGAGAAATAAGTAGTACTGCTAGGTTTTACACAGTAATAAAATATATATCTGCCTCACTCTCAGAGAAATAAGTAGTACTGCTAGGTTTTACACAGTAATAAAATATATATCTGCCTCACTCTCAGAGAAATAAGTAGTACTGCTAGGTTTTACACAGTAATAATATATATATATCTGCCTCACTCTCAGAGAAATAAGTAGTACTGCTAGGTTATACACAGTAATAATATATATCTGTCTCACTCTCAGAGAAATAAGTAGTATTGCTAGGTTTTACACAGTAATAATATATATCTGCCTCAGTAGTACTGCTAAGTTTTACATAGTCAAATGTGACCGATCAGCTCAATTTTATGTAGCAAAATTTGACATTTGTGTTTTTGACATTGGATAAAAGTAGAGACTCAGCTAGAAAAAGGTATATCATACACTACAGTTGAGGAACAATGGGAAAGTAATTCTGCTTTGAAAGATGATAAACTTGTAACCTCAATTTTGAGAAAATGGTCTTTGAAAGTTTTGGTTCACCTACTGGAGAGCTCTTCTTTATCTACAGTGGTGTTACTTTGGCAGATAATGTCACCCATCTAAATAAATAGTATATAACTAAATGTATGGTGTTTTTGGTTTATGTCAGTTTCATTGTTTGTTCTGCTATAAATTGTTATTTTATGGTCGTAAGTGGTAAAATGAACTAGAAAATGTCATATTTTGCAATTCTGAGTAATTACTACTTTAGTAAGGATATACTTTATTCAGTACTACTGCAGTTACTAAATAATTCCAAAAGATGGAGGCATAAGATCACGAATGACATTTCAGAAGGTTAGTTTAGTTTTCTCCCTGGATACACCACCACTCCTCCTCACAGGAAAACTCCTGCACATGCATTTTACTGTTCCTTTCCACACTGCTAACGCAAGAGGAACGACTGAAAAAGCATTTAACAGATTTCTGTGAAATAATATAATGATGATTCATGTTTATTATTACCTGTTTTTATACTCATGTTTTGAAATTATACTTCATTACTATAATGATTATCAATAAGCCTAAACATTAATTTAGTCACCTCTGGTCGAGAAAAACGTATTTTCCTAGTACATTCATTGTCAGATTCATCAACCAGCAGCGAGCACTCTGCCTTCTAGCACAAGCGAGGGGCATGTTGAGGTACATTTGCTAACCGCAAGGGTTGCATGATGTAATTTATTGGTGGGCTGGAAGACGCACTCTTGTCTTTTCTATTCCGAGGTTGTTTAATCGCAATATTAGATATTTAAAAATGCATGTATACTAGGGTTGAGGTTGGAGCATCTGACTAGTGATTATTTACCTGGGGTTCAACACCTGCTATAGTCACTATTTAATTGCTCTTCCAAAAGCATCACAGGCCTAATACGAGATATATAGCTAACTAAAGTAATGAGTGACCATTTCAGAAAATCATGGGACACATAGTATTTGGTTGCATGCGGGCGGCAGGTAGCTTAGTGGTTAAGAGCGTTGTGCCAGTAACCGAAAGGTTGCTGGTTCTAATCCCCGAGCCGACTAGGTGAAAAATCTGTCGATGTGCCCTTGAGCAAGGCACTTAACCCTAATTGCTCCTGTAAGTCGCTCTGGATAAGAGCGTCTGCTAAATAACCTATTATATATTTATATATGCTATTTTATGTCAATCATATTGCTGCTTGTAGCCTATAACTGATGCTTCGTGGTCTTATGCTGCCATCTATTGGAAATATTTAGCTATTAAAAGTTATTAATTCACGTTCAGACGTTGGTGAGGCAGCTGAGAAATAAAGTGTATTAGATCAGTCTCAAACCTGCCCCACGCCAATTGCTGGTCACCCAATTCAACCACATTTGAAAAATAAAACAAATGTGTCTTATTTATCAAGTGTTCTGTCTTGCTATTATACATATAATAAAATAACAACAAAATAATTAAAACACTATTTAATACTATAATTGTATTTACTAAGATAATATTATTACTAAAATAGTTTCTAAAAGTGTTCTAGGCTACCCTACCCTAGAATTAGGGGTTAGGGTTACGGCTAAAATAGGTTATAAGTAGGGTAAGAGTTTCTGTATAGCACTTTGTGACATCTGCTGGTGTAAAAAGGGCTTTATAAATACATTTGATTGATTGTTAGGTTTAGGGTTTATAAGGCAAAAAACAGTATGGGTTTATAGCTCTTCCTCTTTATGCGCCTCCCTTTGGCCATCTGTGGGTACTACATAACTCATTCATTAAATTTTTTACATTTACATTTTACATATTTAGCAGACGCTCGTATCCAGAGCGACTTACAGTTAGTGAGTGCATACATTTTCATACTGGCCCCCCGTGGGAAACGAACCCACAACCCTGGCGTTGCAAGCTCCATGCTGTACCAACTGAGCTATATGACACTTGCTAGGCTCATAATCTGAGGTAGCAACTGTGTCAGATCTACAAATCCATTAGCTAGACCACCCGATTAGACAACAATCACCCCATTATACCCATTTGGTTATAACTCAGTGAACCTGCGCAGCATTCGCTCAATTTGATGCCTATGAACGAAGATTTCGATGCATATTAAATTACCCAGCGGCCATTTAGAAACAACAAGTCATCAGAATTTTTTTATTTCTTCATAAAAAAATGTATTCTGGCTGTTTAAATCTGCCACATCTTGAAAAGGAGGACAGGGACATGAGTTTTGTTTAGATTGTACACTTTTTTCTTAAAACAAATATGTTTAACCATGACCAGAAATTTGATGGCTTTGCGCCAGACAACACCTCTTAGACTGTGGCTCACCACAACATGTACTCAGGTTAACATTGAGCGCGCTCACCAAGTAACAGTAACCGTAACCGTAACCGTAACCTTTTTAATAATACGTTACCTGAGGTAAACCTACAGTAGAACTAATAGGAGCTGGCAGGGTGAAAAATGCCCAAACATAAGGCCTGTTTTATCGCGATTACTTCATAACCAGGGACAGAAGGTAATATTATGAAACTGGGCTCCATGGCGGATGCAATGTACTAATTTTATCAGAAATAAACTTTGTAAAAAATGTAACTTGAGGCGCCCAGAAAATAATATTCAAAAAGTTCAGTCCTTGGACACAGAGGGGTTAAACACTAAAGTTACCGTCCATCTAGTGAAGAGGAGAACCGGACAGAGGGATGGTAGGTAGCCAGCATCCGTCAACGAGAGAGGGAGAAGCCCTCCACGGTATTTAACAGGTGGAAGAAACAACCCGGGAGCTCCATCGGTCCACAAGAAATGCAGGCAGCCGGTGATGATGTAGTGGTAGCTAGCTTAGCTAGCTGTACCGACTAGCTTGGCTAGCTAGCAGGTCGTTCGTCTGTCCCTCGAGGATGATGACGAATCCGGTGAACCACACAATTAAACAAGAATAGCGAGTGAAAAGGATCTGGCTACACTCATACTGTCACTAACCATTACGCAAAAAAGCTAATTGAACAATAAACTTCGGCGTCTCAACACTGTAACGAACTCCGTCGTTATTTCCCAACATCACCTCAGACCACTCTGCGCGTAACTGGACAATATGCTTGGCGCCAAACCGTACGTGGACGCGGACAGTTCTGTACGTGGACGCGGACAGTTCCAGAACGCGGACATGAGCAGAGCAACACAATACATTTACATTTACATTTTAATCACTTAGCAGACGCTCTTATCCAGAGCGACTTACAGTTAGTGAGTGCATACATAACCCAGTCTTTACACTGGCTTACATTAGTAATATTCATTTATTTATTTTTATATGTAAAACAAACATTCAACGTTTTTTTATAACAATATTTTGAGATCTGGGCCCATATCCACAAAGTGTCTCAGAGTAGAACATTGGTCGTATAAGTGCTGAGAATAAAGACATTTTACACTTATGGGTATAAATTAAAGCTATTCATGAAGCCTCTAGTCCCACCTAGTCGGCAGATATTTAGGACACCTCATGAGCTGTCCTAACCAGTTAAGAGTTAACAGCAGGTGTCTTGATAATACTATAGAATAATGCAGCGAGTCAGTGGTTCCTGCGCCACATGTAATTGCTTTGGAGTAGTTAAAATAATGTTTCTATATTTCTATATGATCAATCCATAAATAATATTGACCTACATGCAACAGTTTCTCTTCAGCTTTTGACAATGATTTCTGTATAATAATGATGTATAATAAGTGTTGGTGATTCAATAGCCTAGTTAATCATTACATGTCTTTTAACACACTCTCTATGTTTTGCTCAGTCTGGCAGTTACCCAGAACTATCAGAGGCTCTCTCTCTTGTGGCTGCTGCTGATGACAACTGCATCTATGTTATCATAATAATGATGTCTGCATAACATTTTGTCTTCATTTTGGCAGATTAACTCATGCTTATTTCTGAATATTAACTCAGGTTTTCGCCCAGGGGCAAATGAGTTGGAGCTGTGGCAGGCGTTGGACCTGTGGCCGAAAAGTGTCCAGTTTGAATCCCGGGCCGGGCGCTGGAAAGAACGGACGGAATTGATCTGACCCCTGGAGGGCTGCTGGGTCCACGTCCTCAAAACAATCACCTTTCGTTGGGCCCTTGAGCAAGGCCCTTAACCCCACAACATGCTCTCCATCCAGGGGCGCTGCACTGCAGCTTGAACCTGTGCTGGTCTCAACTGTATGTGTGAGGTCTGCTGTTTGGGGGGGGCTATGAACGGAGCAGAAAATACATTTTTGTTGTTTGCTGGAACTAATGGACAAAGTTGTACTGTATTGTAATGTATTGTATTGTAAAGAAGTCAGCCAGAGTTGGGCCATCGTTCGAACAAAGAGATGCCTCCCTGGCCACCAGTGTGTTTGAATATAACGAAGATAAATTCTACCCCCCATACAATACTTTCATACACAGTAATTACTTTTTTTATATATATAATAATAATAATTAATTATACACATTACATTTTGGATAGATAGTACTCAGACATCTATAGTGTTTACAGTAATGACTATTACCGATCATGATCTTTTTTAATCCCACCCCTCTGCTACTCTCAGCCCCGCCCACCTATCTCCGTAGAACATCCTCTTTTGATTTCCACCTGCCATATTTTTTTCAGCTGCGCTGTGATGTCATACATGCATTTTTAACCTTTCTAGTCGCATAGTATCCACAGACTGTAAGTTAAAGATCAATATTTTTCATAAGAGTATTGTTCTATTGTTGATTGACTGACTATGGCTTTCCAAACCCCCAGCACTGCTATTTCTAAGGATAATTTTAATGAATATTGGGATTTTTCAACCATTCCTATTTTCCTATAAATTATATTCTTAGCTAAAAATATTCCTATTTAATAGTAGTAGCCATAATTCATAAATGACACCATGCAGGGTTCTACATGGAACCATTTTGGTTCAGGGAAGAAGAACCTCTAGAGTTCTGATTAAAGAACCCTATAAAAGGTTTCTATATAGAACTTTTAGTGGTTCCATATATTAAGCAAGCGATATAACCCTTTTTGGTTTAAACAGGAGTGAAGAGTGTGTTGATTTGACGGTAGTATTGTCAAAATTCCGCTTGTAACAACGATCAGAATTAGTAAAAACAATAAGGTTCTGCATGACAACATATTAGACAATAACTAAGAGTAGGCTAAATGATTGTGTCATGCAAAACTTCTATAGATGTGTGTGTATGCTGGTAAAGATGTGTCTGTGTGTGTGTGTGTGTGTGTGTGTGTGTGTGTGTGTGTGTGTGTGTGTGTGTGTGTGTGTGTGTGTGTGTGTGTGTGTGTGTGTGTGTGTGTGTGTGTGTGTGTGTGCTGGTGAGACAACCACATATCACAGTCAAATATACAGGATACAAACATTTCATTCCAGCTATATAGCGTTTTGCTTAACAAAAATTAATACGCAAAAATCGATTAATTAAAATCTTAGAACAACAATATTTTACAGACACATGAAGGTACCCATAAGCAATCATTCCTGATGTAAAATAACAAACGTGAAAAAATTGTGGATATAACGTTTTAGAAATAAACTCCTTATAAATTCTTAAACAACATTGTCATCTCACCTCTTAGCTTTGGTGTCATGTTCTCCAGAGAGACTTGTTTTAGAGGCAGGGACCCCCTCCTCTCTCCCCAGAGAGACTCATTTTAGAGGCAGAGCCCCCCTCCTCTCTCTCCCCAGAGAGACTCATTTTAGAGCACTGACCCCTAAACAGAGAACCAACAGTTTGGTTGTGGTTAACACAGTGACAACTAATTATTGAAGGTCAATTGTTCTATTTTATTCATCATCTCTTAGAAATAAAACATTTACTAACAGACACGTCCAAACAGTCAGGTGATTTAATGCAATCACATCAACACGTAGTTTAGTGAGCAGGTATCTTAGTGGGTAAGAGCGTTGTGCCATTAACCGAAAGGTCGCTGGTTCTAATCCCCGAGCCGACTAGGTGAAAAATCTGTCGATGTACCCTTAAGCAAGGCACTTAACCCTAATTGCTCATGTAAGTCGCTCTGGATAAGAGCGTCTACTAAATGACTAAAATGTAAATGTCATGACTGATATTGTTAACCTTTTCTCCATGTAGTGGAACTAATAATAATAATAGTAATAATAATAATAATGGGGGATTGATGGAAGTTACAATCTATCTGAAATATTAAAGCTGATCTAAAACTAAAATAAAATAAAATAAAAATGATAATAATGTCTCACTTTCTCTTGTAATAATTCCACTCATTCTAGTGTGTTGCTTTGTTCAACAGGTCTGCTATAATTATGATATTATTGAATTTAATTCATAATATCAATGTTAAGAAAAGTACGTTCAGGTTTCATACCAAATTACACAGGAAGTAGGAGCTCATTGTAATTTTGAAAACAACAAATGTTCTGATATTTTGAAATATGATTTAGAACTATGATACATCAACATTTGTACAAATTGTAAAATAACCACGATATACGAATCCTATAATACGAGATATGAACAATATGTTTTTGAATTTGACTTGCCTACGCCCAGTTAGCGCCATTTTGTATGATTGAACTGTCACGTACCTGTCCCAGGTGAAATGGACTGTTAGATCTGAGTGTTTTACTGTCATTCTCTATACTATAATAACACCATATATTTAATTTCCCTACACACTTTACAATAATCCCTTGGAAGATTCTTACCTTGTAGCCTGTATTCACAACCAGAACATGTCAAGTCATTGAGATATTTTCCGTTGTGCTGAGAGAGCACCTTCCTTATGACAAGTGGCTCTGTATCTATGTTCTAGGTACAGTTGATCTTTGGATGCAATAATATCTGGTCAAAGTCTAGTGGCACAACACCATAGTATAGCATTAACATAACAGTAGTTTAACCTTTGGCCAGTAAAGGCCATGGCATACTATAAAATGTTGAATCATTATGATGGATCCAGTTTCAACATATCTCTAACTTTGAACCATACAGTGGGGTCCCAAATTATTGACTCCCTTGATAAAGATGAGTAAAAATTACTGTATAAAATAAATAATTCAAATACTGAGCTATATTGTATGCCAAATTTTTTTTGAAATTAAATTATTTTATACAATTGCTAAGAGAAATTGCTCAGAGAAAGAGATTTTGTTTAACAAAAAAAAAAAAGTTCTCAAAAAGGTAGGGGTCAAATTTGACACTCCCTTTCAATACCTTGTTGTGTCGCGTCGGCGGCTGGTGTGGCCATTGCTGTCAAACACAGAGACCTCTTACGCTGTACCTTGATTTGAAGTCTTTATTCATTATCACAGCTTACAGCATAAGTTTACAGACTCGCGAGGTCTGGAGAGCAGTGACCTCGAATTATAATAACCGCTCTGACTCTCTTTGTCTCGCCCCTTACTTATAACCAATGCTGCCCCCTCTTCTGGCCAATCACCAGTCTCCCCTGGGGCGTCACCCTAAAACATTCCCTTTTGATACTAACATAACCAACATTCCTTGTTCCTCCAAAACAGTCATAATCTCAATACACAACATATTCCCCCCTTCGAGACGAACTAAACGTCTCGAAACCAAACAGAATAGGATTATGACTAGTAACAATTTATCTTATTGAGTATGTTTAACATTAAACCAAAACATTCTCCTCTATAGTGTAAATATCTTTCTATGAAATATGAATAACTGTTTATGAAGTGTGAATACATTACTATGAATTATGAATAAATCTTTATGGAGTGTAAGAGCGAAAAAACTGTCCGGCAACCTTCCATCCATCAATCAAGACAGTAAAATTCTCTCACGGTCCCTCTGCCCCAGGCAACCACCTCGGTACTCCAGATAACCTCATAAACCATGTAAATGCATTTGAATGCCATTAAATACACATGTAAGCCCCTGCAAACAAAATCCTATCCAAAAACATCCACTGTAAGGCTGGTCAACCCATTGGACCTTACAGTGAATCTCTCCCTGCCTAGCCTCTCTATCCCTTTCCATCACGAAATAAACAAAAACATCTAAGATCCTCACATGTATCCAATTACATCAAATATCATTCTACAAAAATTAATCCCTAAGGCTATTACACAAATTATGTATTACACATGTCTATATTTCATTGCAGACACTGGAATGTAGTCCACTACACTTCATCTCCCCATAGTCTCCTCTTCCAATGGACTTGTTGATGATGGAATCGGCCACACCCTCCTTGTTTCATCTCCTCCAGTCATTGTCGTTTCATATTGTCCCTTCATATTCTCCTTGTTTGAGTATTTGAATCTCTACTCTTCCCCCAAATGCTTCTGGAAGAAAAGAAAATAAACGACCAAACAGTATCTTTTGCAAAACAAACACTTTCAAATTAAACATCAATATCCACTAAGAATATAAAAATGATATATAAATGATGCATGAATCACATTATCCATTCCCCCCTTTGATTCATAAATCATACTAAAAATCACACTAATATTGATTTTTTTTTTGAAAAATCATCAAATAATCAAAAATGATATTTATCCATCAGTTCCACTTGTCCATCTTTATCCAGATCAGGAACAGTCAACACCGGCATCTGAGTGTTGTCTCCAGGCATCACTCTCCAACCTATCTCAATATCATAGCTTTCTCAAATGTCAGTAACAAATTACAAACATCACACAGTGTTATCAAAGTTGCCATTAAATGTAACCCATCACTGCCCCTACTGGCCTACCTGATTTTGCAACCAAGATTTCTCAGATCTCCCAAACGCATCCCTTATATTTTCAATGCATATATAACTATCTGAACTATCTGGACTCAAAGTATAACTAATATTTATCAATATGATCTTCCCAAATGTTACACCATACCATGGAAAAAGTCCCCCCTTCTCCCTTAGATTTATTCGTCAATGATAGGCTTGAAGACTATGACATGTAGCCATGTCACCCTTTTAACCTGTCACGGTTTCGGCCGAGGCTGCTCCTCTTCCTTGTTCGGGCAGGCTTCGGCGGTCGTCGTCTCCGGAGTACTAGCTGCCACCGTTCTATGTTTCATGTTCATTTGGTTTTGTCTGTTCATAACACCTGTCCCTTATTTGTGTCTTAATTGTTCCCTTATTTAGTTTCGTGTGTTTGGGTCAGGTGTTATGCGTGATTGTCTTGTTGTCAGCGGTTGCTCGACATCTTTCAGTCTCTCGTATGTTTTACGAGAGTTCGCACTGCGTGCGCTTTTTCTTGTTTTTCTCCGCACAGTGTTTCGTGCGTAATCTGTTTGCGCCACCCGGTTGGGTTGACGTTATTTATCGTGTCAGACTTGACTAAAGTGCTGTTAAAGTCCTCCTGGTTTCCTGCGCTTGATTCCTTCCTCATCTACACACACACCACTCTGACAGAATCACGCATCAACCCATGGAATCAGCAGGAGCGACCGCGCCAACAGCCGAGATGGCTGAACGTCTTCGTGGTCAGGAGGACCGCATCAACCAGGTCTGTCATGCCCTGGAGGGGGTGATGAATACTCTGCACCGATGGGAGACTAGCGGGGTTCCCACACCTCTACAAACCGAACCAGCCCCATCGGTCAGCCCCCCTGTCTCATCTCCGGAACCTAGTGGGATTCGGCTCTCGCTCCCGAGGGCGTACGACGGCTCCACTGCCGGGTGTCAAGGGTTCCTGCTGCAGGTGGAGCTCTACCTCGCCACCGTACATCCGGCGCCCTCGGGACACGAGAGCGTCTCAGCCCTCATCTCCTGTCTCACCGGCAAGGCGTTGGAGTGGGCCAACGCCGAGTGGAGGAGAATGGACGCCGCGACCACGAACTATGCGGAGTTCTCCCGCCGCTTCCGTGCTGTGTTCGACCATCCACCGGAAGGGAAGGCGGCGGGGGAACGTCTATTCTACCTCCGACAGGGGATGAGGAGCGCCCAGGACTTTGCCTTAGAGTTTCGGACCCTAGCGGCTGATGCAGGGTGGAATGAGCGGGCCCATATCGACCATTTCCGCTGCAGCCTCCGGGAGGACGTCCAGCGAGAGTTGGCGTGCAGGGACACGTCGTTGACGTTCGACCAGCTGGTCGACATGGCCATCCGGCTGGATACCCTGCTCGCCACCCGTGGGCGTCCCGGAGGGGGGGGTTTGCCCATTCCACTCTCCAGCACCTCCGAGCCGAGCCCTATGGAGCTCGGAGGTGCTGGCGCTAGGGAACGGAGGAGGAGGAGCCCGAGGGGACCCGGCCCTTGCACCAACTGTGGTCGTGGAGGGCACACCGCGGCTAGGTGTTGGGGCGGGTCCTCCAGTGAGGGAGATGGCAGGTCACGCATTGGGGGGTCCCCCCAGGTGAGTAGGCGCCCTGCTTACCCAGAGCTTTCTGTCGTGCACCTAACCTTGCCTGTTTGTTTCCCACAGGTTGCACCTCGTTCCCAGCATAAGGCGCTGGTAGATTCAGGCGCAGCTGGGAATTTTGTAGATCGCCAGTTCTGTATAGAGTTAGGGATTCCCCTCCTTCCTGTGGATAAACCTTTCCCCGTCCATGCCCTAGATAGCCGTCCGTTAGGGTCTGGGTTGATTAGGGAAGTCACAGCACCCATTCAGATGACGGCGCAGGAGGGTCATGAGGAGAGAATTCAGCTCTATCTGATTGACTCTCCTGCGTATCCGGTAGTGCTGGGTCTTCCCTGGTTGATGACTCATGACCCTATTATTAGGTGGCGAGAGAAAGCTCTTAAAGGGTGGTCTGCTCAATGTGAGGGGCGGTGTCTGGGTGTTTCCATAGGGGCGACCTCGGTGGAGAGTCCGAATCTAATGCCAGCACTGCAGATTCCCCCCGAGTATGAGGATTTGGCACTGGCGTTCAGTAAGACTAGGGCGGCGCAGCTGCCGCCTCATAGACGGGGGGATTGTGCGATAGATCTCCAGTCAGGTGCAGCTCTCCCGCGGAGCCATGTGTATCCCTTGTCTCAAGAGGAGAGAAAGGCTATGGAGACATACATCTCTGAGTCTCTTAGACAGGGATACATACGGGCCTCCGTTTCACCCGCTTCCTCAAGTTTCTTTTTTGTGAAGAAAAAGGATGGAGGTCTGCGCCCGTGTATTGATTACCGCGGTCTCAATCAGATCACAGTGAAGTACAGCTATCCACTTCCTCTGATTGCGACTATGACGGAGTCACTGCACGGTGCGCGGTTCTTTACAAAATTGGATCTTAGGAGCGCATATAACTTGGTGCGCATTCGAGAGGGCGATGAATGGAAGACAGCGTTTAGCACGACTTCCGGACACTACGAGTATCTAGTCATGCCATATGGGTTGATGAATGCTCCCTCAGTCTTCCAATCCTTCGTTGATGAGATATTCCGGGACATGCAGGGACAGGGAGTAGTTGTGTACATCGACGACATTCTGGTGTATAGTCCTACCCGTGCTGAGCATGTAGCCCTGGTGCGCCGAGTATTGAGGAGGCTGTTGGAGCATGACCTATATGTCAAGGCAGAGAAATGTCTGTTTTTCCAGAAGTCGGTCTCCTTTCTGGGGTACCAGTTATCTGCGTCAGGGGTGAAGATGGAGGTAGACCGGGTGACAGCTGTGCGTAATTGGCAGACCCCAACCACTGTGAAGGAGGTGCAACGGTTCTTGGGTTTTGCGAATTATTACCGGAGGTTTATCCGGGGTTTTGGACAGGTGGCAGCTCCCATAACGTCTCTGTTAAAGGGGGGTCCGGTGCGCTTGCGGTGGTCAGCTGAGGCGGACAGGGCATTTGGGAGACTAAAGGACCTGTTTACCTCGGCGC
This sequence comes from Coregonus lavaretus, assembly GCF_964263955.1. Lineage (NCBI taxonomy): Eukaryota > Metazoa > Chordata > Actinopteri > Salmoniformes > Salmonidae > Coregonus > Coregonus lavaretus. The sequence continues at coordinate 78,731,413 of NC_139989.1, forward strand.
CGGTGTTGGCGCATCCGGATCCCTCTTTACCGTTCCAAGTAGAGGTGGACGCGTCAGAGGCCGGGATAGGGGCCGTTCTTTCCCAGCGTTCTGGCACTCCACCTAAACTCCGTCCCTGTGCGTTCTACTCTAAGAAGCTCAGTCCGGCGGAGCGGAATTATGACGTAGGAGACAGGGAGCTGTTAGCCGTGGTACAGGCCCTAAAGGTGTGGCGGCATTGGCTCGAGGGGGCTCAACACCCTTTCCTCATTCTAACTGACCATCGTAACCTGGAGTACATCCGGGCAGCTAGGAGACTGAATCCTCGCCAGGCTCGCTGGACTATGTTCCTAGCCCGGTTTGTGTTTAAGATCACATACATCCCTGGGTCCCAGAACGGGAAGGCAGATGCGCTGTCTCGGCGGTATGACGCAGAGGAGAGGTCAGTTGAGTCCACGCCCATACTACCGGAGTCTTGTCTGGTTGCTCCGGTGGTGTGGGAGGTTGATGGTGAGATCGAGCGGGCGTTACGCACCGACCCGAGTCCTCCACAGTGTCCTGTGGGTCGGACGTACGTTCCGCTCGAGGTACGCGATCGCCTCATTTGTTGGGCTCATACGTCCCCCTCCTCTGGCCATCCGGGTATCGGCCGGACAGTGCACTGCCTTAGCACGAAGTACTGGTGGCCAACGTTAGCTAGGGATGTGAGGATTTATGTCTCCTCCTGTTCGGTGTGTGCCCAGTGTAAGGCGCCCAGACATTTGCCCAGGGGTAAGTTACAACCCCTGCCTATTCCACAACGACCCTGGTCCCACCTCTCGGTGGATTTTGTTACCGACCTTCCCCCCTCACAGGGGAATACTACCATCCTGGTCGTTGTGGATCGGTTCTCTAAGGCCTGTCGTCTCCTTCCCATGCCGGGTCTACCCACTGCCCTACAGACCGCTGAGGCTCTGTTCACCCATGTCTTCCGGCATTACGGGGTACCCGAGGATATAGTGTCTGACCGAGGCCCCCAGTTCACCTCTAGAGTGTGGAGAGCATTTATGGAACGGTTGGGGGTTTCGGTAAGCCTTACCTCGGGGTACCACCCGGAGAGTAATGGGCAGGTTGAACGTGTCAACCAGGATGTGGGTAGGTTTCTGAGGTCATACTGTCAGGGCCGGCCGGAGGAGTGGGCGAGATATGTGCCCTGGGCCGAGATGGCACAGAACTCTCTTCGCCACTCCTCCACCCAACTAACCCCTTTTCAGTGTGTGTTAGGGTACCAGCCGGTTCTGGCACCATGGCATGAGAGCCAGATCGAGGCCCCCGCTGTGGATGAGTGGGTGCGGCGCTCGGAGGAGACGTGGGACGCTGCACACGTCCATCTGCAGCGTGCCATACGTCGACAGAAGACGAGCGCCGACCTACACCGCAGTGAGGGGCCAGTATACGCACCTGGAGATCGAGTCTGGCTCTCAACCAGAAACCTGCCCCTCCGCCTGCCCTGCCGGAAGCTGGGTCGGCGGTTTGTGGGGCCATTTAAAGTCCTGAGGAGATTGAACGAGGTGAGTTATAGGTTAGAACTACCTGTTGATTACAAAAATATTAACCCCTCGTTCCATGTGTCTCTCCTCAGGCCGGTGGTAGCTGGTCCACTCCAGGACTTTGAGATTGAGGAGACTCCTCCGCCCCCGTTGGACATCGAGGGGGCTCCGGCGTACACCGTGAGGTCCATCCTGGACTCTAGACGCCGGATGGGGGGTCTTCAATATCTCGTGGAGTGGGAGGGGTACGGCCCGGAGGAGCGGTGCTGGGTGCCAAGGAGGGACGTATTAGACCAGTCCCTACTGACCGATTTCCATCGGGGTCATCCTGCGCGCCCTGCTCCGCGTCGTCCGGGTCGTCCCCGAGCTCCGGGTCGGCGCACGGCTGGAGCCGCGCGTCAAGGGGGGGGTACTGTCACGGTTTCGGCCGAGGCTGCTCCTCTTCCTTGTTCGGGCAGGCTTCGGCGGTCGTCGTCTCCGGAGTACTAGCTGCCACCGTTCTATGTTTCATGTTCATTTGGTTTTGTCTGTTCATAACACCTGTCCCTTATTTGTGTCTTAATTGTTCCCTTATTTAGTTTCGTGTGTTTGGGTCAGGTGTTATGCGTGATTGTCTTGTTGTCAGCGGTTGCTCGACATCTTTCAGTCTCTCGTATGTTTTACGAGAGTTCGCACTGCGTGCGCTTTTTCTTGTTTTTCTCCGCACAGTGTTTCGTGCGTAATCTGTTTGCGCCACCCGGTTGGGTTTACGTTATTTATCGTGTCAGACTTGACTAAAGTGCTGTTAAAGTCCTCCTGGTTTCCTGCGCTTGATTCCTTCCTCATCTACACACACACCACTCTGACATAACCCTAGATTTAGCTGTGTCCGGTGCTATCCCTCTTATAATAGTAGAAACCTCATATGGAAGCTTCAACGTTGACATGTAACAAAATCCTATCCCTCCATAGGGTAAGAATATATACGCTTTATCACCACAAACCCTCCAAATATCTCTAAAATTTCCCCATAGTTACATTGTCAGTCAAAAGCTAATCTTTTAATCTTCAAAGTCCTGCTTTTCTTACTAACTGGTACCTAAAAAGTAACATATTTCTCATTACTACCCTTAAGGTCATGCATATAACATCATATAACATCACACTCTGATATTCCCATAAACATACCCTTTACACCATATGTTTTATTAGAACAAAAACAACTTTTAACCCTCAATGGTTACACCTCAAATGCTTCAGAGTTCGCGGTTACCTGATTTTACTTTCCCTCTAACAAATGCACCCACGTTAATTCACTTAACCCAATACCACCTAACCCTAGGCTTAAACAAATGTTTTGACAACGACATTACTTTATCTGTCAATGACTGTTGCTAATACCACAGTCATGACAAAGCATAAGACTGACCCAAACCTGATAGAGGTCGCGCGACCGTCTCTAACATGTTCGGTGGAATTCTCAACAGACATGGACCCTCAAGATTCCTCACTGATCTTACAGAATGAGTTAATCTATCTCTAATTTCCACAACAGAAGAACGAGCGGTACTGATCAGATACCTCTCCTTGTCCGTCATCAAAATCAAAGACCTCATCCTGCAGCTCCATGATGAATCTATATTCTCTATTTCAGATGAATCTATATTGCTCTCTACCACTATCTGCTCTCCTATTTTAACCCTATTCGTCTTGCTACCCCCTTTAATTTCAGAAAAGTTGTCGGTGTCATACTTCCTATATTCGCTATTGCCATCGTATCATTAATCCCTTCCAAAGTTACCATTAAAGTAGCTGACTTAGTTGAGGTATTAACACTCTTCACTACCGATATACTATGTGTATTATTCACTGTTGGAGTGACTACTGTAATCTACTTCTCCTGAACTCCCTCGGTGTCTATGGAAGCTTCAACAGATTTCACATTTTAATGCTTGCACTAGATAAGTACACACATATTCTCCCTGATCTTTATCTGTAACATTACGCAAAATAATACCCCCCTTGACTAGGTGCAACAGCTTCTACTTCTGGTCCTGATAACAATACTTCTTCTCCCTAATTATCTCTCTATGTGGGAGGAACGTCACCATCCTAACCCTAATAACAGTATTTTCCCCCTATAATTGGTGCTGGACCCTTATAATCAAATGCGATATATTTATGACTTTAATAACTATCAATGTTGAAAGAGTTAAATTGCTTCTCACTGTTCTTTTAATAGACTGAAGTGTTGATGTCATGAGTTTTCTCAAAGAAAAAAGTTGTCTTTGCTTGTACTTCCATCTATCCCCACTAGTGTCACTTTCTCTCTCTCTCTTACTACTAACTTTGAAACTTAGCTTACTGTCTTAGAGTTCCTTCAACCTAGTCCTCCTAACTTATTTTAATGTAATCTTTTCTCTCATAACCTTTAAAAACTTTCTCCACTGATTTATTCACAAAATCCCTTTACCACCAAATTTTTTGAATATGTGATTGGGAAAGTTCCCCACCTGCCTCTGACTTCTTCACACAGACTTGGCTTTACACACAGACTTGGCAAATGACTAAACACCTTTTTAGCCTAGCCTGAAATCTCTTGGTGTAAGAATGTAACCCCGAATAACAGTCTCCCCTTTTAACTTTATTTTTCAGACAGATTGTCTAATCGACAGTCGTCTAGTGTACATCCTATTGTACAATTCAATTTAAACAATGCATCTCTTCCCAACACTGCAATAACAGTATCTTCTAATATTAGTATGTCTATTTTGATTTCTCTCTGAGTTCTATAGCAGAGATCCATTAGTTCCCTAAGAGTAATTAACTGTTTTACTACCTCAAATCCCTATCCTAATTAGTTATCAATTAGTGAGATGTTTAACCTCTTTAGGCTGAACCCAGATAAGTTTTTCCACTATTCACCATTATTTCTCATAGTCCTGTTTTTACTTCAATTGTTAGCTATTTTCTCTTCTTCTCTAATCGAGGCTATCAGCTGACACCCCCCTTCCGAATATTCTAGGCACTCTAGAATATTTAGGGTTCACCTGAAGAACAGGTGATCTTCACTTGCTCCTTTATCTTCCTCTGTTGTTTCCTCTCCAATTCTGTGTCTGTCCAGAAACTGACAGTGGATATGGATAACCTGGTACCCCCCTTGGCTGGTACAATTGCATTTGATATTGTTCAGTTGAAGCTGTAACAGTGATTGTTGATTTGGTTCACTCTGATTCTTCATAACCAAAGCTTCTCTTCTCCACCAGTTGTATGATTGAGTTTTCAGAGTTTCTTCGTCCTGTTCTTTCTCCTTCTCCAATTCTTGGGATCCTTTTCTCAGCAGTTTCTCCTCTTCTGTATCTTCAGCTGTGTTAGTTCTAAACTATTTGCTTTATCCAGGCATGATAAGCATCGGTCTAAATCTCCATTTCTTCTTTGCTAGTCATTGTAGGATAAAATCCTCTTGAACATAAAGCACCTTTAATCTCCAAATCTTCATCTTCAACTTCCATCAGAGATCAAATCTCGTGTATCCTTCTTCCTTCAATCTGATCACAGAGTCATATCCACCCATGCATGACCTCTTCATCATCACTCTCATCTTCATCATCCTCGTCTTCTTTAACCTCACTCTTCTCTTCCAGACATCTCATTTTCTTCCTTCTGGAGTTTTGGATTCACCTTTATCGTCGTTTCTGCTTGTCCTCTATCTATTATTCGTCTTCATCTCTGATGTAACAATCACCCTCCTGGATGATCACTGAAAGCTTCCTTCTCATAAGGTGGGTGTCTTTTTGCTGAATCCGTATGTGAGAAAGGTGTACTAACATCTACCATTAGTTTCTCCTAACACTACTTTAGTTAAAGAACTATCCTAATTAGTCAATTTTCCCCTATATCAACCCTTTTATATTCCTTTATTGTGAACTATCTTATTTTAGACTGTATAGCCCCTGGCTTCCCCCCCTGTAAATATTTTTAAATAAATCAATTAAAAATCATGAATAATTAAAACCAATTTTTATTCCTCTATCCTATGTCACCAATTTATCAATTAGTGTCTATCTTACCACAATCCATCAGGAAAGTAAGTTAGTCAACTTCAAAGCAATCCCCAAAAACAAAGCCTCTAACCCTAGAAGACTACAATTCCCATAACCCCTTGCTCTATAGGCCCTTGCTCTATAAGCACCTAATTATCTTAATTTTTACAGAATAATGTCAGTCTTTGATTCCCAACACAACTCCAATCAAACCCCAGTGATGCACATAGACTCCAAAATGCAAATTTTATTCAAATCAGTATTTGCCAAGCCTATGTGAAATTGTCATACCACATATTTTGAATTGGAAGATTCTGTAACCTAGCCTGATATCTGATCCTCTGCCTGCGTCACACCTTGTCACGTGACGCACGTCAGTCACACGTTAGCCCCTCCTCTCTCCTGTCGTATCGTATTGCTCCTCTCATGCCAGAAAAACAGAGACACAGAATCACATTTTAGTAGTTAATGCAATCACTGAGTATTTCCAACCATTCAATATTCGTTCGTTCTACATTATTCACTCTACGACTAAAATCAGAACTAAATAGATCGCTCAAAAACATTTATTTTAATCCGTCATTTAATTATTTAATTCAATTTATTATAATCCGTTACCATATATCTAATGTATAAATTCAATAGGTCACAAAACAAGTTTCCTCTTTAACCAACCGCCGTTTAAACTAGAATGCTCATGCTAAAATCTATCTTCTCTTTGTCCGTGTGTTTCTCTGTCTGCCCCTGCAGCTCCAAAATGGGACCTATGACCTTAACCAACCATTTTGTTTTGTAGGCTGAACACAACCGCATGTCGTAGTTTTAGCCCCGTAAAATCATGCACATGCGCACATCCCCTTTAATCCCATGCTTGCCATACAATAGAACGATAGCATTACGCTACAGCGTCACTATTTTATACCTTATAATCACACAATTACACATAACAGAGCTCACATTTGCGTAGAACTTTCAGTTCCACCACATACAAACAAGTTTAAGAGGCTTGAATCCATCGCAGTGGACCTCTAAGGTTAAAATTATCATGTAGCACGCAACACAATTAGCATTTAGCAATTAGCATTTAGCATTAGGTACACTGTGACAACACACATTTAGCATTTAGCATTAGCCTTTAGCTAACTGCGGCCTACAACATGTAACAAAACCCGCATTGCGTCTTTAATTGATTACTGTTTCGTTTGCCCTAAATTTATTCTGCCGTGGGTATGGCTATTTAAGTGAGCGATCCCCCCCAATGCAAATATCCCGTCGGACAGAAGCTGAGCAAGCCATCCCCAATAAATTTTCAACCAAACCCCAGTCCCAGACTGACCTGAAAAGTCCTAATGCATTTCCAGGATTTTGGCACACCCTGTGGTCGCCTCGTGTGTCACGAGGGCTTATCTAAACCTGCAATGCTCTAAAATTGTATACATATCTTGGCCCCGACTGTTCTTGACTTACTATTCAAGCAACACATCTCTATAAACAATCCATAAACTCTAACCACTTTTGCGCTGTTTTTAAAATTTCATAATGATTAGCCAGACCCCAGTCATCAGCAAAAACACCACCTGAGGCACGGTCATAATGGTACATTCCTCCAGTGTACACAAGCAGTAACAAAACCAACAACTTAGCTGTGTTTGGTCGGGTCATGACTCCAGACCGAAGTTAGCTTGAGTTAGCTTGGCGACTTCAAATGCAGCAAAGAAGGATTGCAGAACCACTCCTGGCAATCTCGCCATTTGTCGTATCGAGTGAGTGGTGGCAATTATTGCTGATGAACAAAAGGAGTCTGCTCATACTGAACGTTGATCATAAGGTTTATTCAGATCAGAAGCTTCAGCATGAGTGACAGGTGACATGACACCCGGAGAGTGACGCCTCAGAATGGCTGCTCGTTCTGACTTTCTTCTTCGTTTTCCCCCCTATTTATAAACAATGATGCCCCCTCTTCTGGCCAATCACCAGTCTCCCCTGTCTACAACACACCTCCTGTCTGTTGTATGTGGCGTTACACCTAAAACATTCCCTCTTGATACTAACACAAACAACATTCCTTGTTCCTCCAAAACAGTCATAATCGCAATACACAACATCACACTTCAGGTAAACAGATAAACTGAAAAGCTGCCACTCTATGTTGTGAAAGGAGACTATGCATCACTACTGGGATGTTCGTAGTTGGAGAAAATCACACTGGACTGACCATCAGTGCATACAATGACACATGGAGACACAGACCTACCTGCCATCTTAAAGAAACATGGAGAAGTCTTTAATGGACAGCTGGGTAGTATGAACGACATTACAGGGAAGCTTAGCATTAAGCCAGACAGCAAACCAACGTTTCTGAAAGCACGACCTGTACATTATGCTATCAGACCATAAGTCAAGGCTGACTTGGAGGCTTTAGTCAAGAACAAAGTACTGGAGCCGGTCAGCATGAGTGAATGCATGAGCAACACCCATCTACCAGTCCTTAACACTAGAACCGCCTGTTCTTTCAGCATATAAGAATCCGCTGGAGAAAGTTACCAGGCGTCCACTTTAGCATATGCATCAGATGCATATCAACCAGCAAGGTGCAAGGTGTGCAAACATGGTTTGTTAAATAAACGCTTGCTAAATAGTGCATAAACTGTTGTAAATGATTTATTGCATGAAGAAATATTAGTGGAAATATATCAATAAAAAAATAACAACAATAGTTAATTCTACAAAATCGGACAATAGCCTATTTCTGTTTCCCTTACAATAAAAACATTACAGTGTAAACCATTTAATCAACTGTATTTGTAGATTCAATTAGTAATAGAGTTAATAAAGTCGATTTACAGTTTATTTTGACAAAGTACAAATGAAAAAAGTATTGTAATAATAATATAACTAGCCAGGTGTTCAGGTGAAATGATTTGCTGTATTCCTAAACAAAAGCACCAGTGCATGAACAATTGTAAAGGATGAATTGCATAAATAAATATTTGTGGAAATATATTGATGACAAGATGTAAAAACAATAATGTGTTGATTGTATCAGACACTGTACCGCGCCTTTACACATGAACCAATCACGTCTTCACTTTATGGTTCGGGTCCACAAACAAATCAAATCGGTTGCCTGCACACAGTTTTCATGGGCCTTGTTCTGTGTGCACCTGCCGACTTGACATTGTGTATTTTTCCCCAGTGGGAGCTGTGGTTCTTGGGGAAGAGGGAGAACAGGACCTGCTGTCTTGGCATTGTGTCTTTTTCCCCAGTGGGAGCTGTGGTGCTTGGGGAAGAGGGAGAACAGGACCTGCTGTCTTGACATTGTGTATTTTTCCCCAGTAGGAGCTGTGGTGCTTGGGGAAGAGGGAGAACAGGACCTGCTGTCTTGACATTGTGTATTTTCCCCAGTGGGAGCTGTGGTGCTTGGGGAAGAGGGAGAACAGGACCTGCTGTCTTGGCGGCCTGCTTGGTGACTGTAGCTTCTTTCTCTGCGTTCATGTGGTTCTCACCAAGCTCACATGCCAGATCCATGATGAAATGTCTCCTGCTGACTGTCTTGTCAAGGCATTGCTTGTACAACACGTGTTGATAGCAGTCATGTCGAGCACATTGTAGAACACCTCAACAGGCCAGCGGAGAGTACCCCCTTTTACAGAGTACAGTCAACAGGCCAGAGGAGAGTACCCCCTTTTACAGAGTACAGTCAACAGGCCAGAGGAGAGTACCCCCTTTTACAGAGTACAGTCAACAGGCCAGAGGAGAGTACCCCTTTTTACAGAGTACAGTCAACAGGCCAGAGGAGAGTACCCCCTTTTACAGAGTACAGTCAACAGGCCAGAGGAGAGTACCCCCTTTTACAGAGTACAGTCAACAGGCCAGAGGAGAGTACCCCCTTTTACAGAGTACAGTCAACAGGCCAGAGGAGAGTACCCCTTTTTACAGAGTACAGTCAACAGGCCAGAGGAGAGTACCCCCTTTTACAGAGTACAGTCAACAGGCCAGAGGAGAGTACCCCCTTTTACAGAGTACAGTCAACAGGCCAGAGGAGAGTACCCCCTTTTACAGAGTACAGTCAACAGGCCAGAGGAGAGTACCCCCTTTTACAGAGTACAGTCAACAGGCCAGAGGAGAGTACCCCCTTTTACAGAGTACAGTCAACAGGCCAGAGGAGAGTACCCCCTTTGACAGAGTACAGTCAACAGGCCAGAGGAGAGTACCCCCTTTTACAGACTACAGTCAACAGGCCAGAGGAGAGTACCCCCTTTTACAGAGTACAGTCAACAGGCCAGTGGAGAGTACCCCCTTTTACAGAGTACAGTCTGGACATCTGGTCGAGTGCATCCACACCAAGCTTTAACATAAAATAAAATAGAATAGAATAGGTTATAATTATATAGAATGATAATACTAATAGTAATAATATGAATGTAATATAATAAAAGGGGATCCTATTTGGTGTTTGGTAGATGGGAAGGCTATCTGTATATGGTAGAGATACTGTATATACCTTTGTGTGATTGTAGTCTGTCACTGTCTTCGGTTTCTTCTTCTGGTCACTGCCGGTGGCAACAGTGGGGTGCATGGTGCTGAGGAAGCTAACACTTATTTATTTTACATCTGTACACCGTGAGTGTTGCTTTACCACTCTCCATCACACCGTGAGTGTTGCTTTACCACTCTCCATCACACCGTGAGTGTTGCTTTACCACTCTCCATCACATCGTGAGTGTTGCTTTACCACTCACCATCACACCGTGAGTGTTGCTTTACGACTCTCCATCACACCGTGAGTGTTGCTTTACGACTCTCCATCACACCGTGAGTGTTGCTTTACCACTCTCCATAACACCGTGAGTGTTGCTTTACCACTCACCATCACACCGTGAGTGTTGCTTTACCTCTCTCCATCACACCGTGAGTGTTGCTTTACCACTCTCCATCACACCGTGAGTGTTGCTTTACCACTCTCCATCACACCGTGAGTGTTGCTTTACCACTCTCCATCACACCGTGAGTGTTGCTTTACCACTCTCCATCACATCGTGAGTGTTGCTTTACCACTCTCCATCACACCGTGAGTGTTGCTTTACCACTCTCCATCACACCATGAGTGTTGCTTTACCACTCTCCATCACACCGTGAGTGTTGCTTTACCACTCTCCATCACACCGTGAGTGTTGCTTTACCACTCTCCATCACACCGTGAGTGTTGCTTTACCACTCTCCATCACACCGTGAGTGTTGCTTTACCACTCTCCATCACACCGTGAGTGTTGCTTTACCACTCTCCATCACACCGTGAGTGTTGCTTTACCACTCTCCATCACACCGTGAGTGTTGCTTTACCACTCTCCATCACACCGTGAGTGTTGCTTTACCACTCTCCATCACACCGTGAGTGTTGCTTTACCACTCTCCATCACACCATGAGTGTTGCTTTACCACTCTCCATCACACCGTGAGTGTTGCTTTACCACTCTCCATCACACCGTGAGTGTTGCTTTACCACTCGCCATCACACCGTGAGTGTTGCTTTACCAGCAGCTTCTGCCTTTGTTTGTTCACTGTTCTGAGCAGGATAGTCTTCTTTACGTTCTGGTTCAGCTCAACCGTCTCCCCACCCTGATAATAAAGTGTTTTATTGGTATCTTCCACTAGATGGCAGTAAACACCTGCTGTAACTAGACTACGACTATGTGTTCGGTTTCATACATGCAGTTTCCCAGAGGAGGAGTGCTGATCTAGGATCAGGTCCCCCCTGTCCATTTAATCTTATTCATTATGATCTAAAAGGAAAAACTGATCCCAGATCAGTACTCCTACTCTTTATGAATACTGTCACAGGTGACTCCTCAAGATGAGGCTCATGATTTAAAAGTTATATTCTTTAAGAATCAATTAACATCATTAATTGAACTGCTTTGCCATGAACAGATCTGTGAGGTCTTAACTTAAAGGAACTATATAGACTTTATGGTCATTTTAATGGGGTTGAACATTCATCCCATCAGATTGTGTAAAGGATTTTATGAGTTCAGAAAAATACTGACTTGGAAGCATCTCTCTGACCTCACCCTGCTGAAACACACTCAAGTATACAGTTATATGCTTGTCTGGTTTTACCCACTTTTAAAGCCAATGTGTGCACTGGCATCCATATGAATCAGTGGAAAATACAGACTAGTTAGCCATCTCCCAATAGATGGACGCCACGCAGAACTTTCAGCAATGCAGCATCTTCAGTAAGTGAGTATTCCAGACACTCTCTTCTTATGAACCAGTTGCTATTAAATGAAGGTTTTTGGACAGAAAACCTGCGGCTACGGTAGGATTCTAGGCTAATCTGGGCTGGCACCTCTGTTCCAAGATAGTCAGGAACAGTCGGAGGTGGAGGGGGCTGTGGAGCCATTATCCTGGCGGTGCTTGTGGAAGGGTGGGTAGGCTCTGCACACGGAGCTAACTGGAGCTCGGCAGCATCATCACTGTTGGGCTTGCCGGCGGCCTCGCTGGTTTGATGATGCTGCTGCTGCTCATCACTCTCCTTTGGCTTTGTTTGGCAACTTTTTGTACCATTGTCTGAAGAAAACTATTGTGGTGAAACGTCAGGAGCGCATTTTTAACCCTCCCGTTGTCCTAGGATCAAAATGACCCGCCACTGTGTTGAACCAACTTTATTTAATTTTTATATTTTGGGGATAATTTGTGAGAAGGAGGCAGTGAGACTTTGAGGCAGTGAGAAGGAGGCAGTGAGACTCCTTCTCACAAATGATCCAAAAAATATAAAAATTAAATAAAGTTGGTTCAACACAGTGGCGGGTCATTTTGACCCTAGGACAATGGGAGGGTTAAAATGTACGTTTTTTTTTTAATAGAAACTTTTAAATGAATCACATGGATGCTAACTGGGTACTCAGCTAAAACTAGACAAATACACCTTTTTATTTTGGTATTTTGGGGACCAAATAAATGTACACCAACAGTGGACAATTCCCAGCAAAAGCATGGAGCTCCAACTCTCTAGTGGAGAATAGAGGGAGTATTCCCCTTGGAGAATCCAGAGTGGCTCACTGAAGAAAAACATATTGGAGAATAACAACAATCTCAATCTGAAGCTTTAAAGAAAAAAGGGGAATTCCTCTGAAAATCAGGAACACCATTCTTCCTCCTGCCCCACCTATTGTCCCTGTATGAATATTAGTTGGCATCTAATTGAAGAACATACTGCTTTATAGATCCCAGCCTGACAAACAATTGTTTGGGCCTTACTTTGAGCACTTGCACTGTGCCTCCATTGAGTCTCCATGTGTCAAGCAGTACAGAGAAACGCCCTCTAGATGACAGCAGAGGCCTGCTCTTGGATCTACCCTGTCTAACCACCAGTTTAGTGACCTTGTTCCATCAATATGTCCATACTACTTCACAACCGATTTGTGGTCTTGACCAACAATGTCCCATTGGGCTCAACCAAGCCGAGAGTGAGGTTCTAGAAAGAGGACTGACTTTCATACCAACTCCTAAACAGGTGGACTGCAGGGAGCTCCGGAGGGATCTACACTTCTATCATAGAAGATTGAAGTTATTAGATCATTTTCAATATGAAACAGATTTTCCTCATATACTATTTCCAAACCCCTCACATTGGGAACCTCAGTTGGAGTCAGTGTCAGAAACTATACAGACTGTTATACGTAGGGATGTGGCTTCCTTTTCACAATTCAGAACCAGACCTGTATATCAGCTTAACCTTACACATTTTTCAAAAAATCAAGCTCTAGAAACATTGAACATCAGAATATAGTGATTAAACCAGCAGATAAGGGGGCTCAGATTGTTTTAATGGATAAAGTGAATATCTTCTTGAAGCCAATAGCCAATAGGATAATGGTAAACACTATGTTCCATTGTCCCACTCAACACAACCGGAAAACACAAAGATTAATCCAGGAGATAGTGAGTAAACTATATGAGGATAAGTACATTACAGATAAACAGATCGTCTATCTTTTTGGGGCAGATTCTCCAAGGCCTAGGCAGTTTTACTTACTGCCTAAAATACATATCTCCTGAGACGTTGGCGGTTCCCTACGGCTGACCAATAGTAAGTGATTGTGTCTCAGAATCTTCCTGTATTGCTGATTATATTGACTTTTATATCAACCCTCTATCCCAGAAACACCCCAGGTAGGTTAAGGATAGTTATGAATGCAAGGTTTATTACTATTGTATTACTCTTTATATTAACTTAGCTACTGACTTGTTCTATTGTTGTTGTCAAGAGGTTAACCTGCTAGTCAGCATTTCATTGCACTGTTAACTCCATGTATATGACAAACAAACCACCTTGAACTTAGACGGGAAGGGGGAGGACAGGCAGAAAGGGAGGGGAAAAGATGGCCAGCTAAATTACAGTATGTGTCCTCAAATGTTATGTCATCTAAACATCTCACATTAGCTGGAAGAACTGACAAATGAAATGAATCATAAAGGTCCAGCATCCACTCAGAGCTTATGCATCTAATGCATTCCTCAAATACTGCAGAGTAGTTAAGCAAGTCACATCTTCATCCACATGTATTTGCTTATTTGTAAGATGAAACCTGAGGGGATCACTGTAGTGTGTCATGAATGCATCAAAAATGGTTCTGAGGTCCTCAACAATGCTATTCTATACCGTAGCTGGGATGCAGTGTTCTTCACTGATGTTCAAAATTAAAAGACAGATATTGTTTTTGAGACCTTCAATTAGCTGCTCAGTGTTGATCTCTGTGGCTTGAACATATTCAGCCTCTGGCAGACTCTCTACATCGCTCATGTCATCTTCAATGGGATCAGTCCCAGTCTCAAATTCATCATGAGGGCAATTCTCATCTAAGTTGGAGCTTAAAAGCTCTGTGGTTTTGGTAGATGTGTGACCGATAGGCGCTAAAACATCTATTTGCTTTCCCACACCCATTAATTCCACAGGTAATTAGAAAATGTGGTTCATGCTGGTGATAGATGCCAATATGTGTGAGTCGTCTGGACACAAAGACAGTACGCTCGTTGCAAAGTGGACAATTGAAGAGAGTTGGTATTCTTCAGAAAGATTGTGAACCTTGGAATGATGGGATGGAATCATGGAGATCATTGGTACTCAGCCACTTGCAGACATCATCAAGGGACCAGTCTTCCACAGCCACACTCAAATTAAAGTTGACACATGAAGCAAAAGTGAAATGTATTAGTGTTGAGGCTAAAACAAAACCTATCCCACTCTTTCCAGACAACCACCTTTCCTCCTAATTTGTATTTATGGTTGTTCCATAAAGAAGCAGAGCTTGTCAGGAAAGGTGAAGATGTCTGTCTCTTATTTATCTGACGCCATATTTCTTAGCATGGGACATTATGGGATTCTGCAGTCCCACATTTAAGTGTTGACTCAGATAATATGATGATCCAAATGGGGCATTAGGTTCTTCTTCCATGTCAACCCAAATTGGCCTATTAGAGTTCTCAATAAAGAGAGCCTATCGGGGCAGTTATAAAGGCTTCTTGCTATAATTACATGTTAGGAAGCTTTAATCCTCCCTTCTAAATCTTTACCTGTAGTCTAGCTTGGTTCATCCTGGCCCTTTTAATAGTCCAAATGAATCATTTTGTCTATGGTGTTAAAGGTGTAGGCAGGTATGGACAGTGGAAACATGCTGATGATGTAATTCAGTTTAGGAGCTTTAACCATCTTCATAACATGTGGCCTACCCCACAATGAGATTTGTAGCTTGTCCCAGTTCTTCAACTGGAGTTGAATTTTGTTCAAACACTGTATTGATTGATTGCTTGACTGCAAATACATTCATTCACCATTCAGTTAGTGTTGGAAAAGACAAAGGAAATACACAGAACACACTATAATCAAACTGTATTGATTGATTGATTCACTGTAAATACATTCATTCACTATTCAGTTAGTATTGGATTGACAAAGGAGTAACACAGAACACACTATAATCACACTTCAAATACATCCAAATACTTTATAGAGGCTAACCTGTTAGTAGATCCATAGTGAGCTTTAAACATTGTCTTGCTTTGGTCTGAAATACAGAGGACAGAACAATCCGCCCCAATACACCAACCTGAAAGACATCAATTAGACACAAACACAACATAAACAACATGAATATTCAATATCAAATGCATCTAACTAATCTGATCTGCTTTATGTATTCTTCTTTTTGTCAAGTCGAACATAATCTACATTGGGTCATCTGTGTGTGTGTGTGTGTGTGTGTGTGTGTGTGTGTGTGTGTGTGTGTGTGTGTGTGTGTGTGTGTTACCTGTTCGTGGTGGTTGATACATTTCTCTATCAGAGCTCACAGCTCCCAAACTCTCCACCACTTAACTGGACAGGGGCAGGATAAGCCAGGTACTAAAGGGAGGAGGATGGAAGGAGATGGTGAGAAAGTATATCATGGGTTTAAATGACTACAATTTCTCAATATTGAGTCTAGCTAGCTAAAGTTAGCTAACGTTACAGTAACTTTAACTAGCTAGCTACTGTAGCTAACGTTAGCTAAAACGTACCAACATTTATACAACAATTACCAGCTAACATTACAGGCTATGTAGTTTGGATAGCTAATGAAAAACCAAGAGTACATTACATTATGTATTGTTTTTAAGTTATTTGATAGTAGTTTGATGAATTATCCGCCTCCGAGGAGCAACACCCACCCAGCCCTCCCCTATTTGGGGTTTTGAGGCGCGGTCGCAGTCCGCGCCTTTAGGGGGGGGTACTGTCACACTCTGGCTCTGGGACTTTTATGTTTAGTCAGGGTGTGTAGATTTCCGTGTGTTTTGTACTGTGTGTAGTGTCTAGGTGTTCGCGTTCTATGTTTGGTCAGTGACTCCCAATCGGAGGTAACGAGTGTCAGCTGTCGGCTCGTTATCTCTGATTGGGAGCCATATTTAAAATGTATGTGTTCACCTTGTGGTTGTGGGTTTGTGTTCTATGTTCAGTCGGTGTACTGAGGACGTTACGGATCGTGTTTTGTCGTGATTTCAACATTAAAGTCATCATGTTCACTCCCAACGCTGCGCTTTGGTCCTACTTTATTGGCGATCGTGACACCATGGCCATCTGCCTATGTTCTGATGCCACTAGAGGACATGTTAACAGGTTGAGGGTCGGCAATGATACCCAGATCATGAAGTGGAAGAAACAGGCTGAGGTAAGTGTGAGTCTTAAACATATGTAAACACAATTTGATTCATTGATTCATTGATTCAACACAACAATTTCATAATTCTATTATTTCATTGAATTTCTCATCTCAGTCAGGATGCTCTCGAATAGGCTTTGTCGTGCCCTCTCCACATCTTATACTTTTCTCATATTTTGTGTGTTCTTTCTTCCATATGGGAATGAATGCTGACAAATAAATGCTCATATTATTTTATTGATGAAGTATTCCACTAAATGAAAGAAGATAGAAATGAACTTTTGACCAATGCTAGCTGATAATATTTACTCTTCCATATGCGTTGTGTTCTTACATCTTCTTCAGTATGAGGTCTGGGATGTACACCATGTGATTTTCTTTGCCATATGCCTTTTTCAACAGCTTTTCTCTTTCTTTCTCCCTCTGTTTCTTTTCGTTATAGTTCCTTGCCACCTCGTCCAGGTGGGCTTTCACCCTCTCCTTATTCTTCCTCACTTCTTCCTTACTCTCTGCTTTTCTAGCTCGGAGCAGTTCTTTTACTTTGTTCTTCTCCAACAAGTCTCTTTCTTTCCTCTCCTTTTTCTCCTGCTTTGCCCTGACTCTCTGGGCGCGTTTAGTTTCCATCTGAAAGAGAAAGTCCATACATGTTGGTCAGTGATCTGAAATATTATTATTACTCCTTCTCTAGCATGCAGTCAACTTAATCTGTTGAATCTGATAGTATAACCATTAGGAGGTGACTTATGACCTCCCTGAACTGTGACTGGTTAAATGGAGTACTGTACCTGTGCCTGCTCTTGCTCTCTGAACCTCAGGACAGTCTGCATCTGGTACAGCTTTATGTATGCCTCCTTCATCCTCTCCACCACATCCCTCTTCTCTATTGCCCATCTCTCTTTGTCCCTTTGCATTTTCTCAATTTCACTACTCTTTCTCTCCCGCTCCTCTGTAATCTTCCAGTTCTCCTTCTCCATCTCTCTCTTTTCCATCTCCCATCCCTTCTTCTCTTGTCCATTCAGGCACAGAATCCTCATCTTTTCTCTTTCCAGAGCCTCTATCGCTCTCTCCTTCTCTCTCAGCTCAATTATCCACTCCTCTGCTGCCTGCGTGCTCCTCCTCTTAATCTCCTCCTTCTCCTTCATCCATCTTTCCCCCC
>NC_139989.1:78754296-78791796 GCF_964263955.1 Coregonus lavaretus
CACTGGACACATATACACACACACACACACACACACACACACACACACACTGGACAAACACACACACACACACACACAGGACACACACTCATACACACTGGACACACACTCATACACACTGGACACACACACATACACACTGGAAACACACACAGGACACACACATACACACTGGACACACACACACACCTGACACACACACACACACACAGGACACACACACACACACACACACTGGACACACACACTCACACACACTGGACACACACACACACCTGACACACACACACACACACACACAGGACACACACACACACTGGACACACACACACACACACTGGACACACACACACACACATGACACACACACAGGACACACACACACACACACTGGACACACACACTAGACACACACACACACACACACACACTGGACAGACACACTGGACACACACAAACACTGGACACACACACTGGACACACACACATACACACTGGACACACACACACACTGGACACACAAACACTGGACACACACACACACACACACACACACTAGATTCACACACACACACACTGGACACACACACACACTGGACACACACAAACACTGGACACACACACACACACACACACACACACACACACACACTGGACACACACACACACACATACTGAACACACACACACACTGGACACACAATGACACACACTGAAAACACAAACACACTTGATACACACACACACTGTACACACTCACACACACACACTGAACACACACACACCGGACAAACACACACTGGATACACACACAGACACACAGGACACACACACACTGATCACACACACACACACTGGACACACACAGGACAAACACACCCACACACTTGACACACACACACACAATGGACACACACACACTCTGGACACACACACACACTGGACACACACACACACACACTGAACACACACACACTGGACACACACACACTGGACACACACACTGGACACATATACACACACACACACACACACAGGACACACACACACACTGGACAAACACACACACACACACACACAGGACACACACTCATACACACTGGACACACACTCATACACACTGGACACACACACATACACACTGGAAACACACACAGGACACACACATACACACTGGACACACACACACACCTGACACACACACACACACACACAGGACACACACACACACACACACACTGGACACACACACTCACACACACTGGACACACACACACACCTGACACACACACACACACACACACAGGACACACACACACACTGGACACACACACACACACACACTGGACACACACACTCACACACACTGGACAAACACACACACACATGACACACACACAGGACACACACACACACACACTGGACACACACACTAGACACACACACACACACACACACACACTGGACAGACACACTGGACACACACAAACACTGGACACACACACTGGACACACACACATACGCTGGACACACATACACACACACTCACAGATGGACCCACACACATACACACTGGACACACACACACACTGGACACACACACACACAATGAACACACACACACACACAGGACACACACAAACACAATGGACACACACACACACACACACACTCACACACACACTGGACACACACACTCACACACACTGGACACACACACATACACACTTACACACACACACACTCACACACACTGGACACATACACACACACTGGACACACACACACTGGACACACACACTCACACACACTGGACACACACACACATACGCTGGACACACACACACCTGACACACACACACATAGGACACACACACACAGGACACACACACACACACACTGGACACACACACACACACTGGACACACTCACACACACACACACACTGGACACACACACTCACACACACTGGACACACACACACACTGGACACACACACATACACACTTACACACACTCACACACACACTGGACACACACACTCACACACACTGGACACACACAAACACATACACACACTGGACGCACACACTGGACACACACACATACGCTGGACACACACACACTGGACACACACACACACGCACACTGGACCCACACACATACACACTGGACACACACACACACGACACACACACATACACACTGGACACACACACCTGACACACACACACACAGGACACACACACTGGACACACACACACACACACACACACTGGACACAAACACACACACTGGACACACACACTCACACACACTGGACACACACTGGACACACACACACACACACACACTGGACATATTTCCATGTGTTGGATTTTGATGAAAGGAAATCCCATATAGCCTACTGGACAGGACTTTGCTATGGCATCTTCTGTTTGGGTGTCTCAGGTCAGTTCTGAGCCATGATAAGAATGTGTCTTCCAGCCCTGCCATTTCTACCTGTCCTGATCTAGTGTTTCACCCCTGACCTCCTCACACCGTCTCACTGTCCATGTCTGCTTTTAGCTCCCACCTCTACTTCACTGTGTTATAATGGACCTTATGCTTGTTATGTCACCTCTGTAACCAGTTATCAAACATACTGACCTTTCTGACCCTATCCCATGGCCCTACTTTCTACAACTGAACATTTCAATTCCTCTATGAGTTTTGTTTAGTGTCCATTTACTTATATATGTATTTGTTGTATATTGGGGTTGTGCTGCAGAGCATCATGGGGGTTTGTATGTGTTGAGATGATCACGTTCCAGATAAATGGTTGAACTGATTCCTGTCTCCTGTCTCATAATTATTGAATTGTTATACAGACGTGGTTATGAAACCCACGAGACATAACAAAAGATTGGTGATGAGTAAGTCTGAATCTACAGGAACTATTCTGTCTGGAAGAAGTGGGTTTTTACAACTGTTTAAAACTGTTATTTTCTGTGGTCCAGAATAGGCTAATGTTAGCACAGTGTATTGCTAGCAGAGGCAAGTGCATAGTCGAGCTAGCTAAGAAAGAGAGTTAACCAGTGGTGTAAAGTACTTAAGTAAAAATACTTTAAAGTACTACTTAAGTAGTTTTTTGGGGTATCTGTACTTTACTTTACTATTTATATTTTTGACTACTTTTACTTTTACTTCACTACATTCCTAAAGAAAATAATGTACTTTTTACTCCATACATTTTCCCCTGACACCCAAAAGTACTCGTTACATTTTGAATGCTTAGCAGGACAGAAAATGGTCCAATTCACACACTTATCAAGAGAACATCCCTACTGCCTCTGATCTGGGGGACTCAGTAAACACAAATGCTTTGTTTGTAAATTGTCTGAGTGTTGGAGTGTGCCTCTGGCTGAACGTACATTTTAAAAACAAGAAAATTGTCTGGTTTGCTTTATGTAAGGAATTTTAAATGATTTATACTTGTACTTTTACTTTTGATACTTAAGTATATTTTAGCAATTACATTTACTTTTGATAATTAAGTATATTTAAAACCAAATACTTTTAGACTTTTACTCAAGTAGTATTTTACTGTGTGACTTTCACTTTTAGTTGAGTCATTTTCTGTTAAGGTATCTTTACTTTTACTCAAGTATGACAATTGGGTACTTTTTCCACCACTGGAGTTAACATCGTCATGGACGGCAGAAAAGGACTCGAGACGGACATCGGAGTGGGAAAACAGTATACAGTGATTAAAGGAAAGAACATTTATTCAACTGTGAAGACAAACCTTTTAATTAAATCTGCTAAATGAGCGAACTTAGGAGGAAATGTCAGTGAGTGAAGTGAATGAAGATCACGTGACTGAGGAAAATATTGCTTTGGTTGAGGACAATATTGAGTGACAATCAGGAGCTTACTGAGAAACGAAAAATTATTGGAATTGTTGGAAACATTGGACAGTTTGATGAAAGTATTGAGCAGTGGAACTCATATACAGAACGGTTTGAATATTTTGTTCTTGTAAATGACATGGATGAGGACAACATTGTGCCTACATGTTTTAGTGTAATGGGGCCAAAGACATTTAATTTACTAGGCAGCCTGCTACAGCCAGTCAGAACAGGTAATAAGACGTATGGGGATATTGTGGAGATACTTAAAGGACATTTTTCACCAGAACCACTAGTTAATGCTGAAAGGTTCAGGTTCCACAGGAGACATCAGGAAGAGGGAGAATCAGTAACAATGTTTGCTGCTGCATTAAAGAAACTACCAGAACACTGAGTTTAATGCTGTTCTAAATGACATCATTAGAGACAGACTAGTATGTGGGCTACGGAGTGAAGCTACACAAAAGAGACTGTTGACTGAAAGTCATCTGACCTTGGCAAAGGACATTGGAATCAGTGTGTCCATGGAACTAGCTGCTAAAGAGGCTCACCAGTTGAGTTCATCAGGAACTTAGTGGGTTCATCTAACAATCCTAATCACCAGCTGATACATTTTAATTTCATACACAGGGTGTACCTTCCACCTAGAAAACATCATTTAATGAAAATCACAACTCGCTCCTCTGTGTGATCTATGTAATCAAGGTGCCTTGGGCTCCTTTAATCATATGTACTGGGAGTGACCAGGGGACATGTTTTGGAAAGAGGTATCCTCATACCTTGTTCCCCCAAACTGTTATTACTGGCTGTATAACTAGTTTCCATAATATACTGATGTATATTTTAACAGTATTGGGTTTCTAGCTGTATAACCATTCCTGCTGCTATTTGTTCTTGTCTGTGTTCCTTTAAAATAAATAAAAAGTTGATCACAAAAAAAGGAAAAGTGTACAGAGTTTCAACTGAAAATCAGAGACAGGGAAATCAAGTCACATGTGGCAAGGTGGGACATCAAGTATCTACATGCTGGTGTAAGAACATGGATTGTCCAGAGACATTCCAACAAATGAAAAAGAGATGTTCACAGGGGGAGGAGGAGGAGAGAGAGGGATGGAGACAGGGGGAGGAGGAGGAGAGAGAGGGGTGGAGACAGGGGGAGGAGGAGGAGAGAGAGGGATGAGACAGGGGGAGGAGGAGGAGAGAGAGGGGTGGAGACAGGGGGAGGAGGAGGAGAGAGAGGGGTGGAGACAGGGGGAGGAGGAGGAGAGAGAGGGGTGGAGACAGGGGGAGGAGGAGGAGAGAGAGGGGTGGAGACGGGGGGAGGAGGAGGAGAGAGAGGGATGGAGACAGGGGGAGGAGGAGGAGAGAGAGGGGTGGAGACAGGGGGAGGAGGAGGAGAGAGAGGGGTGGAGACAGGGGGAGGAGGAGAGAGAGAGGGGTGGAGACAGGGGGAGGAGGAGAGAGAGAGGGGTGGAGACAGGGGGAGGAGGGCAAGAGAGAGGGGTGGAGACAGGGGGAGGAGGAGGAGAGAGAGGGATGGAGACAGGGGGAGGAGGAGGAGAGAGAGGGGTGGAGACAGGGGGAGGAGGAGGAGAGAGGGGTGGAGACAGGGGGAGGAGGAGGAGAGAGAGGGATGGAGACAGGGGGGGAGGAGGAGGAGAGAGAGGGATGGACACAGGGGGAGGAGGAGGAGAGAGAGGGGTGGAGACAGGGGGAGGAGGAGGAGAGAGAGGGGTGGAGACAGGGGGAGGAGGAGGAGAGAGGGGTGGAGACAGGGGGAGGAGGAGGAGAGAGGGGTGGAGACAGGGGGAGGAGGAGGAGAGAGAGGGATGGACACAGGGGGAGGAGGAGGAGAGAGAGGGGTGGAGACAGGGGGAGGAGGGGGAGAGAGAGGGGTGGAGACAGGGGGAGGAGGGGGAGAGAGAGGGGTGGAGACAGGGGGAGGAGGAGGAGAGAGAGGGATGGAGACAGGGGGAGGAGGAGGAGAGAGAGGGGTGGAGACAGGGGTGGAGGAGGAGAGAGAGGGATATAGACAGGGGGAGGAGGAGGAGAGAGAGGGATGGAGACAGGGGGAGGAGGAGAGAGAGGGGTGGAGAGTGAAAACTCAAGACTATGAGGGGTCCAAACAACCCAACTCTTAACAGAGATGGAGCCTGATGGTTTATGACAAGTCTCTACTTTTCATTTAAAATGGGTTTTGTTCAGAATTGTTTCCTTAAAGGACCAGTGCTGTCAAAAATGTGATTTTCCTGTTTTTTGATACATATTTCCAAGCTATGAGGTTGGAATAATACTGTGAAATTGTGAAAATTATGATAATGCCCTTTTAGTGTAAAAGCTGTTTGAAAAGACCTCCTGAAAAATCAACGTGTTTTGGTGGGATGGAGTTAATAGCCAATAGCCAATAACAACTCGTTTTCAGTTTTCCCCTTCACACTCAGACCACTCCCAGACAGTCCTAGCAAAATACTTGCTTGACAAATTGCTCTTTGCTAAGAGAAGCTATTTTTTTAAACCATTTTAATTCAAACCAATCACAGTAAGGTACTTAATTGTTACGCTGAAATTATTTGATATTGATATAAAAATGGCTGCATTCGTTTTTTTTTATATATACTGTATATAATTTACCTCCACAGCAACATGGACATCAGCATACTGGCACGTACACACCAGAGGAGGCTGGTGGAGGAGCTATAGGAGGACGGGCTCATTGTAAAGACTGGAATGGAATCGTGGAATGGTATTTAACACATCATTTATTAATTCCATTCCAGCCATTACAATTAACCTGTTCTCCTATAGCTCTTCCCAACAGACTCCTCTCGGAAACTTCTCGGTTCTGGTAAAAGAGAAGTTGAGAGTATCACATCATGTTTTCTCTCAGCGAAGCTGTACAACAGCATATTTAAGAAGCATAAACTGCAACCATGTGATGTTGTTTTGAGAACTTACTCAGCTCAGCCTATTCAGTTATTGGGAAAGCTGGAGGTTAAAGTGAAATGTGGTGCTCAGGTGTTACCACTACCCCTATTAGTGTCAAAAGGGAAGGGGTCCTACGATAATGTGGAGAAACTGGATTCAGCACCTAAAATTAGATTGGTCAAGAGTGAACCATGTGTCAGACCCAGTTGCACAGCTGTGCGGTAAATATGCTGAGGTGTTTAGTGGTGAAATGGGTGTGGTAAAGGGAGTTAAAGGTGTTTAGTGGTGAAATGGGTGTGGTAAAGGCAGTTAAAGGTGTTTAGTGGTGAAATGGGTGTGGTAAAGGGAGTTAAAGGTGTTTAGTGGTGAAATGGGTGTGTTAAAGGGAGTTAAAGCCAAAAAATGTGTCAGAGAAAGCTGTTCCAATGTTTTGTAAGGTTAGACCTTATGCACTCAGAGAGGCAGTAGACAAACAGCTTACAGAGATAGAAAAACAAGGAGTGATCACACCATTAGAATATAGTGAATGGGCAGCACCTATAGTTTGCCTTCCAAAGACAAAACGGGGGTGTCAGAATATGTCATGATTACAAGGTGACTGCAAATGCATGGGTGGATGTGGACCAGTACCCCTTACCAAAGACCCAGGACTTGTTTGCTACTCTAGCCAGGAGGTAAACAGTTCACAGAGTTAGACCTTAAACAGGAACTACCAGCAAGTGGAGGTAGATCAAGAGTCAAAGCATTTCCTGACTATAAACAAGGGTTTCTACCAGATGAATAGACTGCCTTATGGAGTATCAAGCACTCCAGCTATATTCCAATGTATTATGGACCAGGTCTTACAGGGTTGACCTGGGGTTGGGTGCTTTCTGGATCACATTCTTATCACAGGGAAATCGGCAGAGGACCACTTCCAGAACGTAGAAGCAGCAGTGTTACAGAGACTGCAAGAGCCTGGGTTAAGAGTAAAATGGGAAGTTTATGGAGAATCTCTCTACTCTCATCAAACCTGTGACAGAGCTCTTCCAGAGAGATAGACCTTGGGTGGGGTCAGAACAATGTCAGCAGGCATTTGAAACAACGAAGACGCAGCTGGAGTGGGTGCTGTCATCTCACATACAATGCCCCACGGTAGTGAGAGGCCTACTGCATATGCTTCACCCACACTCAAATAGAGAAGACAGAGGTGAAGTATGCCCCAATAGAGAAGACAGAGGTGAAGTATGCCCAAATAGAGAAGTGGGAGGTGAAGTTAATATAATTAATTAATATGCCATTTAGCAGACGCTTTTATCCAAAGCGACTTACAGTCATGCGTGCATACATTTTTGTGTATGGGTGGTCCCGGGGATCGAACCCACTACCTTGGCGTTACAAGCGCCGTGCTCTACCAGCTAAGTATGCCCCAATAGAGAAGACAGAGGTGAAGTATGCCCCAATAGAGAAGACAGAGGTGAAGTATGCCCCAATAGAGAAGACAGAGGTGAAGTATGCCCAAATAGAGAAGACATAGGTGAAGTATGCCCCAACAGAGAAGACAGAGGTGAAGTATGCCCCAACAGAGAAGACAGAGGTGAAGTATGCCCCAATAGAGAAGACAGAGGTGAAGTATGCCCAAATAGAGAAGACAGAGGTGAAGTATGCCCCAATAGAGAAGACAGAGGTGAAGTATGCCCCAATAATAATAATAAATAATAATATGCCATTTAGCAGACGCTTTTATCCAAAGCGACTTACAGTCATGAGTGCATACATTTTTTTGTGTGTGTATGGGTGGTCCCGGGGATCGAACCCACTACCTTGGCGTTACAAGCGCCGTGCTCTACCAGCTGAGCTACAGAGGACCAATAGAGAAGACAGAGGTGAAGTATGCCCAAATAGAGAAGACAGAGGTGAAGTATGCCCCAATAGAGAAGACAGAGGTAAAGTATGTCCCAATAGAGAAGACAGAGGTGAAGTATGCCCCAATAGAGAAGACAGAGGTGAAGTATGCCCCAATAGAGAAGACAGAGGTGAAGTATGCCCCAATAGAGAAGACAGAGGTGAAGTATGCCCCAATAGAGAAGACAGAGGTGAAGTATGCCCAAATAGAGAAGACAGAGGTGAAGTATGCCCCAATAGAGAAGACAGAGGTGAAGTATGCCCCAATAGAGAAGACAGAGGTGAAGTATGCCCCAATAGAGAAGACAGAGGTGAAGTATGCCCAAATAGAGAAGACAGAGGTGAAGTATGCCCCAATAGAGAAGACAGAGGTGAAGTATGCCCCAATAGAGAAGACAGAGGTGAAGTATGCCCCAATAGAGAAGACAGAGGTGAAGTATGCCCCAATAGAGAAGACAGAGATGAAGTATGCCCCAATAGAGAAGACAGAGGTGAAGTATGCCCCAATAGAGAAGACAGAGGTGAAGTATGCCCCAATAGAGAAGACAGAGGTGAAGTATGCCCAAATAGAGAAGACAGAGGTGAAGTATGCCCCAATAGAGAAGACAGAGGTGAAGTATGCCCCAATAGAGAAGACAGAGGTGAAGTATGCCCCAATAGAGAAGACAGAGGTGAAGTATGCCCAAATAGAGAAGACAGAGGTGAAGTATGCCCCAATAGAGAAGACAGAGGTGAAGTATGCCCCAATAGAGAAGACAGAGGTGAAGTATGCCCCAATAGAGAAGACAGAGGTGAAGTATGCCCCAATAGAGAAGACAGAGGTGAAGTATGCCCCAATAGAGGAGGAGGCCCTAGGGATCATATTTGGGTTAATGAAGTTCCATGACTACCTATATGGTGGTAAGTTTACATTGACAGACCATCAGCCTCTTGTGAAAATACTAGGACCAACAACAGACGACCCAGCTCCAGCAGCAGCCAGACTCCAGAGGAGGGCGTTAATACTAGCTGCATATCAGAATGACATACAATACAAGTCCTCTCAGCTGCATATCAGTATGACATACAATACAAGTCCTCTCAGCAGCATATCAGTATGACATACAATACAAGTCCTCTCAGCAGCATATCAGTATGACATACAATACAAGTCCTCTCAGCAGCATATCAGTATGACATACAATACAAGTCCTCTCAGCAGCATATCAGTATGACATACAATACAAGTCCTCTCAGCTGCATATCAGAATGACATACAATACAAGTCCTCTCAGCTGCATATCAGAATGACATACAATACAAGTCCTCTCAGCAGCATATCAGAATGACATACAATACAAGTCCTCTCAGCTGCATATCAGTATGACGTACAATACAATTCCTCTCAGCAGCATGCTATCCAGTGTCAAACTATCCAGTGTCATTTATAGATGTACTTCCCATTTCAGAGCAATCCAAACTATCCAGTGTCATTTGTAGATGTAGTTCCCATTTCAGAGCAATCCAAACTATCCAGTGTCATTTGTAGATGTACTTCCCATTTCAGAGCGATCCAAACTATCCAGTGTCATTTGTAGATGTACTTCCCATTGTAGCTAAGGACACAGCCAGGGAAACTACCAAGGACAAGGGTTTGGCTAAAGTGAAGCACTTCCCACTTACAGGGTGACCTAACCACGTTACTGATCCTGAACTAAAGCCTGATTGGGTGAGAAGGGATGAGCTCACTGTAGACAGTGATTGTGTGTTATGGGGTATGAGAGCGGTGGTGCCGGCTACTCTACAGAGGAACCTACTGAAGGAGCTACATGGAAACCACTGGAGCCTGGTTCAAATGGAAGCTCTGGCAAGAAATACTTTTAGTGGCCCAGGATTGACTCAGACATAGAAGACATGGTAAGGAGATGGCCCAGGTTAGACTCAGACATAGAGGACATGGTAAGGAGATGGCCCAGGTTAGACTCAGACATAGAAGACATGGTAAGGAGATGGCCCAGGTTAGACTCAGACATAGAAGACATGGTAAGGAGATGGCCCAGGTTAGACTCAGACATAGAAGACATGGTAAGGTGATGGCCCAGGTTAGACTCAGACATAGAAGACATGGTAAGGAGATGGCCCAGGTTAGACTCAGACATAGAAGACATGGTAAGGAGATGGCCCAGGTTAGACTCAGACATAGAAGACATGGTAAGGAGATGGCCCAGGTTAGACTCAGACATAGAAGACATGGTAAGGAGAAGGTCCAGGTTAGACTCAGACATAGAAGACATGGTAAGGAGATGGCCCAGGTTAGACTCAGACATAGAAGACATGGTAAGGAGATGGCCCAGGTTAGACTCAGACATAGAAGACATGGTAAGGAGATGGCCCAGGTTAGAATCAGACATAGAAGACATGGTAAGGAGATGACCCAGGTTAGACTCAGACATAGAAGACATGGTAAGGAGATGGCCCAGGTTAGACTCAGACATAGAAGACATGGTAAGGAGATGGCCCAGGTTAGACTCAGACATAGAAGACATGGTAAGGAGATGGCCCAGGTTAGACTCAGACATAGAAGACATGGTAAGGAGATGACCCAGGTTAGACTCAGACATAGAAGACATGGTAAGGAGATGGCCCAGGTTAGACTCAGACATAGAAGACATGGTAAGGAGATGGCCCAGGTTAGACTCAGACATAGAAGACATGGTAAGGAGATGGCCCAGGTTAGAATCAGACATAGAAGACATGGTAAGGAGATGACCCAGGTTAGACTCAGACATAGAAGACATGGTAAGGAGATGGCCCAGGTTAGACTCAGACATAGAAGACATGGTAAGGAGATGGCCCAGGTTAGACTCAGACATAGAAGACATGGTAAGGAGATGGCCCAGGTTAGACTCAGACATAGAAGACATGGTAAGGAGATGGCCCAGGTTAGACTCAGACATAGAAGACATGGTAAGGAGATGGCCCAGGTTAGACTCAGACATAGAAGACATGGTAAGGAGATGGCCCAGGTTAGACTCAGACATAGAAGACATGGTAAGGAGATGGCCCAGGTTAGACTCAGACATAGAAGACATGGTAAGGAGATGGCCCAGGTTAGACTCAGACATAGAAGACATGGTAAGGAGATGGCCCAGGTTAGACTCAGACATACAAGGATATCACTGGTTAAACCCAGCTTTTCAGCTGACATGCAGTCTAAGATACAGGACAAGGGGTTGGGCAAGAGTCTTCGTTTTTTACAGTCGGAACAAACAGTGCTTGTCCCAGATTACCGGGGAGGAGAGAGAGAGAGAGAAATGGAGACCCGGGGTTGTGAAAAGGCTACTTGGTCCTGTAACCTACTTAGTGCAGACTGAGGGAAAAACTGTGTAAGAAGCATGTGGATCAAATGATGATGCAACCCAATGAAAGAGAAGAGCTGAATGTGTCAGAGTGAAACATCTCTGATTGGGACTTGGACACTACGACTGGGACGGGCACCAATACAGACACACAGATGGTTCCAGGCCGTGAGCCTGAGGGTCATGAGAGGCCAAAAAGGGTCAGAAGGCCTCCGGACCGATTGGATCTGTAAACAGGTTGTATATGAGTTGAGAAGTGAAAGACTGTTTTGGAAAACTCATGATGTTCGTCAAGGATGTTTTCAGAGGAAGTGAGAATTTCCTGGGGAGGAGTGTGGTGTATTGAGAAATGTATTATGTGTTAATGAGTTTAGATTTAAAATGGTTGCAAATAGCCAATGGGATTTGTATGCAGGAGTTTATTTGAATTAACAAATGACATTGGGTTTTCCATTCTTGCATTGAAGTGATTGGATTACGAGATGCAAGGGCAGTAAAAAGTTTAATGATGTATTGGTTGGGCTGAAGACACTGTAGAGAGTGGTCCACTGGAATGTGTTAAGGAGAACATGAAATAAATCTGTTCAGTTTATTATAAGTACGCCTCGGAGTCTTCAGTAAAATAACCCAGCATCTTAGGATGCAACAATGATCCTTTATCACGTTTACAAAATAACAGATTGAAAGACAACAAATAGACTACTTTTAATTAATTAAAAATATATTCGAGACATGGGACATGGCCTTGTGTTGCTGCACTGTCTAAATATGTTAGAGACATGGGACATGGCCTTGTGTTGCTGCACTGTCTAAATATGTTAGAGACATGGGACATGGCCTTGTGTTGCTGCACTGTCTAAATATGTTAGAGACATGGGACATGGCCTTGTGTTGCTGCACTGTCTAAATATGTTAGAGACATGGGACATGGCCTTGTGTTGCTGCACTGTCTAAATATGTTCGAGACATGGGACATGGCCTTGTGTTGCTGCACTGTCTAAATATGTTAGAGACATGGGACATGGCCTTGTGTTGCTGCACTGTCTAAATATGTTAGAGACATGGGACATGGCCTTGTGTTGCTGCACTGTCTAAATATGTTTGAGACATGGGACATGGCCTTGTGTTGCTGCACTGTCTAACTATGTTAGAGACATGGGACATGGCCTTGTGTTGCTGCACTGTCTAAATATGTTAGAGACATGGGACATGGCCTTGTGTTGCTGCACTGTCTAAATATGTTCGAGACATGGGACATGGCCTTGTGTTGCTGCACTGTCTAAATATGTTCGAGACATGGGACATGGCCTTGTGTTGCTGCACTGTCTAAATATGTTAGAGACATGGGACATGGCCTTGTGTTGCTGCACTGTCTAACTACCTTAACAAACAGTGACACATTATGTTATTATTAATATTATTATTGACATTTAACATGGAAAAAAGGTGACCCCTTGACTTTTTCCACATTTTGTTAGGTTACGGCCTTATTATAAAATTGATTAAATAAAATAATGTCCTCATCAATCTACACACAATAACCCATAATGACAAAGCGAAAAACAGGTTTATAGAAATGTTTGCAAATGTATAAAAATTCAAAATGAAAAATAACGTATATGTACATAAGTATTCAGACCCTTTGTTATGAGACACTAAATTGAGCCCAGGTGCATCCTGTTTCCATTGATCATCCTTGAGATGTTTCTACAACTTGATTGGAGTCCATCTTTGGTAAATTCAACTGATTGGACATGATTTGGAATGGCACCTGTCTATATAAGGTCCCACAGTTGACACACCCCTCACTATAGTCATTGGTTGCACTAATTGCATTTGTCTACATAACCTGGTTCAATAATTCATGACATCAGTTGATATACAGAGTGTGAGACTCTCTCTATATATTTATATATTCCAGTTTATTCTCCGTTAGTCAGCACCTCTACACTAAATAACGTTCTCTGGGGGTGTGCCAGCTCATGCTTTTTATTAGAGACTTTAGTCCCCAGAGGTCTTAACCTGGAAAAGGACTATAGTATGTTTTAGAGACTTTAGTCCCCAGAGGTCTTAACCTGGAAAATGACTATAGTATGTTTTAGAGACTTTAGTCCCCAGAGGTCTTAACCTGGAAAAGGACTATAGGATGTTTTAGAGACTTTAGTCCCCAGAGGTCTTAACCTGGAAAAGGACTATAGTATGTTTTAGAGACTTTAGTCCCCAGAGGTCTTAACCTGGAAAAGGACTATAGTATGTTTTAGAGACTTTAGTCCCCAGAGGTCTTAACCTGGAAAAGGACTATAGTGTGTTTTAGAGACTTTAGTCCCCAGAGGTCTTAACCTGGAAAAGGACTATAGTATGTTTTAGAGACTTTAGTCCCCAGAGGTCTTAACCTGGAAAAGGACTATAGTATGTTTTAGAGACTTTAGTCCCCAGAGGTCTTAACCTGGAAAATGACTATAGTATGTTTTAGAGACTTTAGTCCCCAGAGGTCTTAACCTGGAAAAGGACTATAGTATGTTTTAGAGACTTTAGTCCCCAGAGGTCTTAACCTGGAAAAGGACTATAGTATGTTTTAGAGACTTTAGTCCCCAGAGGTCTTAACCTGGAAAAGGACTATAGTATGTTTTAGAGACTTTAGTCCCCAGAGGTCTTAACCTGGAAAAGGACTATAGTATGTTTTAGAGACTTTAGTCCCCAGAGGTCTTAACCTGGAAAAGGACTATAGTATGTTTTAGAGACTTTAGTCCCCAGAGGTCTTAACCTGGAAAAGGACTATAGTATGTTTTAGAGACTTTAGTCCCCAGAGGTCTTAACCTGGAAAAGGACTATAGTATGTTTTAGAGACTTTAGTCCCCAGAGGTCTTAACCTGGAAAAGGACTACAGTATGTTTTAGAGACTTTAGTCCCCAGAGGTCTTAACCTGGAAAAGGACTATAGTATGTTTTAGAGACTTTAGTCCCCAGAGGTCTTAACCTGGAAAAGGACTATAGTATGTTTTAGAGACTTTAGTCCCCAGAGGTCTTAACCTGGAAAAGGACTATAGTATGTTTTAGAGACTTTAGTCCCCAGAGGTCTTAACCTGGAAAAGGACTATAGTATGTTTTAGAGACTTTAGTCCCCAGAGGTCTTAACCTGGAAAAGGACTATAGTATGTTTTAGAGACTTTAGTCCCCAGAGGTCTTAACCTGGAAAAGGACTATAGTATGTTTTAGAGACTTTAGTCCCCAGAGGTCTTAACCTGGAAAAGGACTATAGTATGTTTTAGAGACTTTAGTCCCCAGAGGTCTTAACCTGGAAAAGGACTATAGTATGTTTTAGAGACTTTAGTCCCAGAGGTCTTAACCTGGAAAAGGACTATAGTATGTTTTAGAGACTTTAGTCCCCAGAGGTCTTAACCTGGAAAAGGACTATAGTATGTTTTAGAGACTTTAGTCCCCAGAGGTCTTAACCTGGAAAAGGACTATAGTATGTTTTAGAGACTTTAGTCCCCAGAGGTCTTAACCTGGAAAAGGACTATAGTATGTTTTAGAGACTTTAGTCCCCAGAGGTCTTAACCTGGAAAAGGACTATAGTATGTTTTAGAGACTTTAGTCCCCAGAGGTCTTAACCTGGAAAAGGACTATAGTATGTTTTAGAGACTTTAGTCCCCAGAGGTCTTAACCTGGAAAAGGACTATAGTATGTTTTAGAGACTTTAGTCCCCAGAGGTCTTAACCTGGAAAAGGACTATAGTATGTTTTAGAGACTTTAGTCCCCAGAGGTCTTAACCTGGAAAAGGACTATAGTATGTTTTAGAGACTTTAGTCCCCAGAGGTCTTAACCTGGAAAAGGACTATAGTATGTTTTAGAGACTTTAGTCCCCAGAGGTCTTAACCTGGAAAAGGACTATAGTATGTTTTAGAGACTTTAGTCCCCAGAGGTCTTAACCTGGAAAAGGACTATAGTATGTTTTAGAGACTTTAGTCCCCAGAGGTCTTAACCTGGAAAAGGACTATAGTATGTTTTAGAGACTTTAGTCCCCAGAGGTCTTAACCTGGAAAAGGACTATAGTATGTTTTAGAGACTTTAGTCCCCAGAGGTCTTAACCTGGAAAAGGACTATAGTATGTTTTAGAGACTTTAGTCCCCAGAGGTCTTAACCTGGAAAAGGACTATAGTATGTTTTAGAGACTTTAGTCCCCAGAGGTCTTAACCTGGAAAAGGACTATAGTATGTTTTAGAGACTTTAGTCCCCAGAGGTCTTAACCTGGAAAAGGACTATGGTATGTTTTAGAGACTTTAGTCCCCAGAGGTCTTAACCTGGAAAAGGACTATAGTATGTTTTAGAGACTTTAGTCCCCAGAGGTCTTAACCTGGAAAAGGACTATAGTATGTTTTAGAGACTTTAGTCCCCAGAGGTCTTAACCTGGAAAAGGACTATAGTATGTTTTAGAGACTTTAGTCCCCAGAGGTCTTAACCTGGAAAAGGACTATAGTATGTTTTAGAGACTTTAGTCCCCAGAGGTCTTAACCTGGAAAAGGACTATAGTATGTTTTAGAGACTTTAGTCCCCAGAGGTCTTAACCTGGAAAAGGACTATAGTATGTTTTAGAGACTTTAGTCCCCAGAGGTCTTAACCTGGAAAAGGACTATAGTATGTTTTAGAGACTTTAGTCCCCAGAGGTCTTAACCTGGAAAAGGACTATAGTATGTTTTAGAGACTTTAGTCCCCAGAGGTCTTAACCTGGAAAAGGACTATAGTATGTTTTAGAGACTTTAGTCCCCAGAGGTCTTAACCTGGAAAAGGACTATAGTATGTTTTAGAGACTTTAGTCCCCAGAGGTCTTAACCTGGAAAAGGACTATAGTATGTTTTAGAGACTTTAGTCCCCAGAGGTCTTAACCTGGAAAAGGACTATAGTATGTTTTAGAGACTTTAGTCCCCAGAGGTCTTAACCTGGAAAAGGACTATAGTATGTTTTAGAGACTTTAGTCCCCAGAGGTCTTAACCTGGAAAAGGACTATAGTATGTTTTAGAGACTTTAGTCCCCAGAGGTCTTAACCTGGAAAAGGACTATAGTATGTTTTAGAGACTTTAGTCCCCAGAGGTCTTAACCTGGAAAAGGACTATAGTATGTTTTAGAGACTTTAGTCCCCAGAGGTCTTAACCTGGAAAAGGACTATAGTATGTTTTAGAGACTTTAGTCCCCAGAGGTCTTAACATGGAAAAGGACTATAGTATGTTTTAGAGACTTTAGTCCCCAGAGGTCTTAACCTGGAAAAGGACTATAGTATGTATTAGAGACTTTAGTCCCCAGAGGTCTTAACCTGGAAAAGGACTATAGTATGTTTTAGAGACTTTAGTCCCCAGAGGTCTTAACCTGGAAAAGGACTATAGTATGTTTTAGAGACTTTAGTCCCCAGAGGTAAAACCTGGAAAAGGACTATAGTATGTTTTAGAGACTTTAGTCCCCAGAGGTCTTAACCTGGAAAAGGACTATAGTATGTTTTAGAGACTTTAGTCCCCAGAGGTCTTAACCTGGAAAAGGACTATAGTATGTTTTAGAGACTTTAGTCCCCAGAGGTCTTAACCTGGAAAAGGACTATAGTATGTTTTAGAGACTTTAGTCCCCAGAGGTCTTAACCTGGAAAAGGACTATAGTATGTTTTAGAGACTTTAGTCCCTAGAGGTCTTAACCTGGACAAGGACTATAGTATGTTTTAGAGACTTTAGTCCCCAGAGGTCTTAACCTGGAAAAGGACTATAGTATGTTTTAGAGACTTTAGTCCCCAGAGGTCTTAACCTGGAAAAGGACTATAGTATGTTTTAGAGACTTTAGTCCCCAGAGGTCTTAACCTGGAAAAGGACTATAGTATGTTTTAGAGACTTTAGTCCCCAGAGGTCTTAACCTGGAAAAGGACTATAGTATGTTTTAGAGACTTTAGTCCCCAGAGGTCTTAACCTGGAAAAGGACTATAGTATGTTTTAGAGACTTTAGTCCCCAGAGGTCTTAACCTGGAAAAGGACTATAGTATGTTTTAGAGACTTTAGTCCCCAGAGGTCTTAACCTGGAAAAGGACTATAGTATGTTTTAGAGACTTTAGTCCCCAGAGGTCTTAACATGGAAAAGGACTATAGTATGTTTTAGAGACTTTAGTCCCCAGAGGTCTTAACCTGGAAAAGGACTATAGTATGTATTAGAGACTTTAGTCCCCAGAGGTCTTAACCTGGAAAAGGACTATAGTATGTTTTAGAGACTTTAGTCCCCAGAGGTCTTAACCTGGAAAAGGACTATAGTATGTTTTAGAGACTTTAGTCCCCAGAGGTCTTAACCTGGAAAAGGACTATAGTATGTTTTAGAGACTTTAGTCCCCAGAGGTCTTAACCTGGAAAAGGACTATAGTATGTTTTAGAGACTTTAGTCCCCAGAGGTCTTAACCTGGAAAAGGACTATAGTATGTTTTAGAGACTTTAGTCCCCAGAGGTCTTAACCTGGAAAAGGACTATAGTATGTTTTAGAGACTTTAGTCCCCAGAGGTCTTAACCTGGAAAAGGACTATAGTATGTTTTAGAGACTTTAGTCCCTAGAGGTCTTAACCTGGACAAGGACTATAGTATGTTTTAGAGACTTTAGTCCCCAGAGGTCTTAACCTGGAAAAGGACTATAGTATGTTTTAGAGACTTTAGTCCCCAGAGGTCTTAACCTGGAAAAGGACTATAGTATGTTTTAGAGACTTTAGTCCCCAGAGGTCTTAACCTGGAAAAGGACTATAGTATGTTTTAGAGACTTTAGTCCCCAGAGGTCTTAACCTGGAAAAGGACTATAGTATGTTTTAGAGACTTTAGTCCCCAGAGGTCTTAACCTGGAAAAGGACTATAGTATGTTTTAGAGACTTTAGTCCCCAGAGGTCTTAACATGGAAAAGGACTATAGTATGTTTTAGAGACTTTAGTCCCCAGAGGTCTTAACCTGGAAAAGGACTATAGTATGTATTAGAGACTTTAGTCCCCAGAGGTCTTAACCTGGAAAAGGACTATAGTATGTTTTAGAGACTTTAGTCCCCAGAGGTCTTAACCTGGAAAAGGACTATAGTATGTTTT
Source organism: Coregonus lavaretus (assembly GCF_964263955.1). Classification (NCBI taxonomy): domain Eukaryota; kingdom Metazoa; phylum Chordata; class Actinopteri; order Salmoniformes; family Salmonidae; genus Coregonus; species Coregonus lavaretus. Next base: position 78,773,414 of record NC_139989.1, read on the forward strand.
AGAGACTTTAGTCCCCAGAGGTCTTAACCTGGAACCACTAAAACAATTTGGGAGACAGGGCAATCATATTTTTTGTGAAGAATCCATTCACTTGGTAGTCCAGTCCCCCCCCCTCCCATGTTTTGATTACCCCATATGTAACTCTGTGTTGTTGTTTTTATCGCACTGCTTTGCTTTATCTTGGCCAGGTGGCAGTTGTAAATGAGAACTTGTTCTCAAATGGTTTACCTGGTTAAATAAAGGTGAACAAAATAAAAAAATAAAATGTGTTTTAGTGGTTCCATTTGTGTAATTGACCACTAGGTGGAGACATTGACCACAGTACCGCTCACCCTGAGGACCAACCTGTATAGTCCACCACACCCTCTCTCATTAGCACCACCAGCTGAAGAGAGTTTCTCCCTCACTGTGTTCCCCATGCAGGCCCTGCGCCACGAGGGGGCAAAAGGGGGAAATGGCATTGTGTCCATGGAGCACTTTAACAATTCCATGTCCAAGGAGGTCTGGGTGCAGTGTTGGGAATGATGGGCTCACCAAGCCTGAACCCCAGGACAGCCATACCACTGTCACCAAGCCTGAACCCCAGGACAGCCATACCACTGTCACCAAGCCTGAACCCCAGGACAGCCATACCACTGTCACCAAGCCTGAACCCCAGGACAGCCATACCACCAAGCCTGAACCCCAGGACAGCCATACCACTGTCACCAAGCCTGAACCCCAGGACAGCCATACCACTGTCACCAAGCCTGAACCCCAGGACAGCCATACCACTGTCACCAAGCCTGAACCCCAGGACAGCCATACCACTGTCACCAAGCCTGAACCCCAGGACAGCCATACCACTGTCACCAAGCCTGAACCCCAGGACAGCCATACCACTGTCACCAAGCCTGAACCCCAGGACAGCCATACCACTGTCACCAAGCCTGAACCCCAGGACAGCCATACCACTGTCACCAAGCCTGAACCCCAGGACAGCCATACCACTGTCACAACTGTGACTCTGATTAAATGAACATGTCCAACATTCAGTCACAGACACACACACACACATACACGCACATACAGACACACACACACACACATACAGACACACACAGACACACACACAGACACACACACACACACACACACACACAGACACGCACATACAGACACACACACACATACAGACACACACACACACAGACACGCACATACAGACACACACACACACACATACAGACACACACAGACACACACACAGACACACACACACACACACACACACACACACACACACACACACACAGACACGCACATACAGACACACACACACACATACAGACACGCACATACAGACACAGACACACAGACACGCACATACAGACACACACACACATACAGACACACACACGCAGACACACACATACAGACACACACACATACACACAGACACACACACACAGACACACACATACACACACACAACAAAAGGTGTTTAGTTTTGCCTAGATGTTGTTTGGTTGAGAAAGACCATTTAGTGGAGGGGGAAATAATACAACATTTATTTTTTATATTTATTATTATTTCTGCCAAATGAAATATTGAACATGGCAATGTTGCTCTCATGGTCTCAATAAAGTTGTACAATATTTAGTTGCATCTCATGATCTATGCCCTTTTTCATTCTGTTCCAATTCAGCCCAAGCACTGTCCAATTCAGCCAGACCATGGGGTAAACTGGAACACTTCACTCCTTGTAGTTAAGACAACACCATTCATTTGCAGTTTGATTTACATATATAATAACCACACCAATTTGTAAAGGACAGATGTAGGTTGTTTGTATCAAGTTTTGGACACACCACCATAAAGGATCTCTGAGAAACTGACAAAAAGGTGAAAAGTGTTACAACCATCTCCGGTCTCCCCTACATGTTCAACTTAATAGACATGTTTTCCATCTCAAGAGGTCAAATACAGTTTTTTACAATGACTTTGGCACTAATTTCAGAACCTTGACGTCATTTTTCAAAACTCTAGACACAAAACTCAAAACGGTCATCACTTGTAACACAGGCTGTCCAATGTTCAAAACATTGCATTGTGCATTCATATCTTTAAAGAAATCTCGCACTTGCACAATCATTGGTTCAAAAAACTAATTTATTGTGAAATACCAATTAAACGTTAATTTAGATCACCCACACACAAGCAACCGATAGTTTCACTGTGTCATTGTTCGTACGATCATTAAATATTGTAGTACAAAATAGGTGATACATGTTTCATTATGGTACTACATGTAAATACATCCCTGTAAAAGTACTGCAGTAGTAGAGAGAATACTACAGACACAGTGGAATCATTGAACAAAATCTGAAATATATTGATGAAAAACAATACAGTACTGTAAAACATCAAATGCAGTGTTCCTCAACTTGCTTGCTTGTACTGTAAAAAGCAAAACATAGGAGTGATTACTGTACTTCTACATTTTCATCAACTCTGTCTTGTGGATTTGGCCACAGGTTCTCATCTATTCTCATCTACATCACAATGGATGTTTTCATTAGCCAAACATCTTGGAAAAAACCTTTGGCCATGGCGAATCCAGGCCTGACACTGGTCTGCCGTGATGTCATTGCATGCGTCATCCATGGCCTGGAGAAGAGTGACTTGTTCATGAGGGTGCCTATCATAAACCTTCCATCTCCATGTGGAGAAAAATTCCTCAATCGGGTTAAGGAAAGGAGAGTATACAGGGTGGTAAATTGTGCATGGGCCTGAAACCATGCTTGCACCATATGAGCATGGTGGAACCTGACATTATCCCACACAATGACGTAGGTCACACCATCAGCTCTACTGACCTGATCGAGCTCATCAAGGAAGGTTACAAGGGGACCATAGAAACGGTGTCTGATAAAGAATGATGATGAAATATTACATCCATAGATAATGTAGTCTAATTGGTTCATGCTCCACGCTAATTGGTGACAATGAATCTCGTTACTTTGAAACTTTCATGATCTAAACATGGAATATTGTTTGTCTGTTTCCATACAACTATGCATTAAGAGCAATGCAACAGTTACTTATCATTTTGAGCAGTTGTATCAATTGATAGTTGGATAATTGTAATGAAATTAATAGACACTCATCTGAAATGTAATGTGTGAATTGCCTTTTGAAATAGTAGTACTTTGATGTTAAGTTGTGTCATATTGAACAGGTGATTTTTGTTAAATGAACAAATGATCTTAGTTGTATGTGTATTGTATCCAAGCAATTGAAAAAAGTGTTAGAGTTTTCAAAAATGTGCATTTTGATCATTGGTTGTGAGTTTTGTGTCTAGAGTTTTGAAAAATGACGTCAAGGTTCTGAAATTAATGCCAAAGTGATTGTAAAAAACTGTAAAACAAATGTCCATAGTGCCTATTAAGTGCAGGGCCGGCGCCACCAGGGGGCAGAAGAGGACAAAGCCCCCTTAGTTGGAATATTTTCCCTCCACAGTTCTGTATCCATATTCTGTCCCAAAATCTGCCCCCTCTGTCATGCCCAACCCATTTGTTGTGTATGCTTCATTCATGCAACTCCCTTGCACGCATCATACCTACGTCATACACATTTTACCGGTTAGAGGGGCGGGGTCAATCTGACCGTTTAGGTTTACTTTCACCTCGCTCTTTAGTTTGGGTAACAGCCCTCTCTCATATATATATATATATATATATACAGTGGGGGAAAAAAGTATTTAGTCAGCCACCAATTGTGCAAGTTCTCCCACTTAAAAAGATGAGAGAGGCCTGTAATTTTCATCACAGGTACACGTCAACTATGACAGACAAAATGAGGAAAAAAAATCCAGAAAATCACATTGTAGGATTTTTAATGAATTTATTTGCAAATTATGGTGGAAAATAAGTATTTGGTCAATAACAAAAGTTTCTCAATACTTTGTTATATACCCTTTGTTGGCAATGACACAGGTCAAACGTTTTCTGTAAGTCTTCACAAGGTTTTCACACACTGTTGCTGGTATTTTGGCCCATTCCTCCATGCAGATCTCCTCTAGAGCAATGATGTTTTGGGGCTGTCGCTGGGCAAAACGGACTTTCAACTCTCTCCAAAGATTTTCTATGGGGTTGAGATCTGGAGACTGGCTAGGCCACTCCAGGACCTTGAAATGCTTCTTACGAAGCCACTCCTTCATTGCCCGGGCGGTGTGTTCGGGATCATTGTCATGCTGAAAGACCCAGCCACGTTTCATCTTCAATGCCCTTGCTGATGGAAGGAGGTTTTCACTCAGAATCTCACGATACATGGCCCCATTCATTCTTTCCTTTACACGGATCAGTCGTCCTGGTCCCTTTGCAGAAAAACAGCCCCAAAGCATGATGTTTCCACCCCCATGCTTCACAGTAGGTATGGTGTTCTTTGGATGCAACTCAGCATTCTTTGTCCTCCAAACACGACGAGTTAAGTTTTTACCAAAAAGTTCTATTTTGGTTTCATCTGACCATATGACATTCTCCCAATCCTCTTCTGGATCATCCAAATGCACTCTAGCAAACTTCAGACGGGCCTGGACATGTACTGGCTTAAGCAGGGGGACACGTCTGGCACTGCAGGATTTGAGTCCCTGGCAGCGTAGTGTGTTACTGATGGTAGGCTTTGTTACTTTGGTCCCAGCTCTCTGCAGGTTATTCACTAGGTCCCCCCGTGTAGTTCTGGGATTTTTGCTCACCGTTCTTGTGATAATTTTGACCCCACGGGGTGAGATCTTGCGTGGAGCCCCAGATCGAGGGAGATTATCAGTGGTCTTGTATGTCTTCCATTTCCTAATAATTGCTCCCACAGTTGATTTCTTCAAACCAAGCTGCTTACCTATTGCAGATTCAGTTTTCCCAGCCTGATGCAGGTCTACAATTTTGTTTCTGGTGTCCTTTGACAGCTCTTTGGTCTTGGCCATAGTGGAGTTTGGAGTGTGACTGTTTGAGGTTGTGGACAGTTGTCTTTTATACTGATAACAAGTTCAAACAGGTGCCATTAATACAGGTAACGAGTGGAGGACAGAGGAGCCTCTTAAAGAAGAAGTTACAGGTCTGTGAGAGCCAGAAATCTTGCTTGTTTGAAGGTGACCAAATACTTATTTTCCACCATAATTTGCAAATAAATTCATTAAAAACCCTACAATGTGATTTTCTGGATTTTTTTTTCTCAATTTGTCTGTCATAGTTGACGTGTACCTATGGGGCGGCAGGTAGCTTAGTGGTTAAGAGCGTTGTGCCAGTAACCGAAAGGTCGCTGGTTCTAATCCCCGAGCTGACTAGGTGAAAAATCTGTCGATGTGCCCTTGAGCAAGGCACTTAACCCTAATTGCTCCTGTAAGTCGCTCTGGATAAGAGCGTCTGCTAAATAAAAAAATAATAAAATAAATAATAATAATGAAAATTACAGGCCTCTCTCATCTTTTTAAGTGGGAGAACTTGCACAATTGGTGGCTGACTAAATACTTTTTTTCCCCACTGTATACACATGTTTGGGTTACAGCCCTGTGTTATATATATATATATATATATATATATATATATATATATATATATATATATATATATACGTGTTTGGGTTACAGCCCTGTGTTATATATTTATATATCCATATATACGTGTTTGGGTTACAGCCCTGTGTTATGTATATATATATATATATATAAATACGTGTTTGTTTTGGGGTTCGTCCCCATTGTTGTTCATGACGTACCTTGTGTTGGGGGGAGTAATAAAACCCATAATACGTCCTGAACCTGTCTTCCTGTCATTATACAACGTGGCAGGACAGGATACAGTGTGGGTCTTTATTCTAATGTTTCATAGGACAGGATACAGTGTGGGTCTTTATTCTAATGTTTCATAGGACAGGATACAGTGTGGGTCTTTATTCTAATGTTTCATAGGACAGGATACAGTGTGGGTCTTTATTCTACTGTTTCATAGGACAGGATACAGTGTGGGTCTTTATCCTAATGTTTCATAGGACAGGATACAGTGTGGGTCTTTATTCTACTGTTTCATAGGACAGGATACAGTGTGGGTCTTTATTCTAATGTTTCATAGGACAGGATACAGTGTGGGTCTTTATTCTAATGTTTCATAGGATAAGTGTGGGTCTTTATTTTAATGTTTCATAGGATAAAGTGTGGGTCTTTATTCTAATGTTTCACAGGACAGGATAAAGTGTGGGTCTTTATTCTAATGTTTCATAGGACAGGATACAGTGTGGGTCTTTATTCTAATGTTTCATAGGACAGGATACAGTGTGGGTCTTTATTCTACTGTTTCATAGGACAGGGTAAAGTGTGGGTCTTTATCCTAATGTTTCATAGGACAGGATAAAGTGTGGGTCTTTATTTTAATGTTTCATAGGATAAAGTGTGGGTCTTTATTCTAATGTTTCATAGGATAAAGTGTGTGTCTTTATTTTAATGTTTCATAGGATAAAGTGTGGGTCTTTATTCTAATGTTTCACAGGACAGGATAAAGTGTGGGTCTTTATTCTAATGTTTCATAGGACAGGATAAAGTGTGGGTCTTTATTCTACTGTTTCATAGGACAGGATACAGTGTGGGTCTTTATCCTAATGTTTCATAGGACAGGATACAGTGTGGGTCTTTATCCTAATGTTTCATAGGACAGGATACAGTGTGGGTCTTTATCCTAATGTTTCATATGACAGGATACAGTGTGGGTCTTTATCCTAATGTTTCATAGGACAGGATACAGTGTGGGTCTTTATCCTAATGTTTCATATGACAGGATACAGTGTGGGTCTTTATCCTAATGTTTCATAGGACAGGATACAGTGTGGGTCTTTATCCTAATGTTTCATATGACAGGATACAGTGTAGGTCTTTATCCTAATGTTTCATAGGACAGGATACAGTGTTGGTCTTGCTACTTACTATAGCAGGACACCATCAGTAAGAATGGAAGGGATGGAGTCCATCTACACTACTAACTATAGCAGGACACCATCAGTAAGAATGGAAGGGATGGAGTCCATCTACACTACTAATTATAGCAGGACACCATCAGTAAGAATGGAAGGGATGGAGTCCATCTACACTACTAACTATAGCAGGACACCATCAGTAAGAATGGAAGGGATGGAGTCCATCTACACTACTAACTATAGCAGGACACCATCAGTAAGAATGGAAGGGATGGAGTCCATCTACACTACTAACTATAGCAGGACACCATCAGTAGGAATAGAAGGGATGGAGTCCATCTACACTACTAACTATAGCAGGACACCATCAGTAAGAATGGAAGGGCTGGAGTCCATCTACACTACTAACTATAGCAGGACACCATCAGTAAGAATGGAAGGGATGGAGTCCATCTACACTACTAACTACAGCAGGACACCATCAGTAAGAATGGAAGGGATGGAGTCCATCTACACTACTAACTATAGCAGGACACCATCAGTAAGAATGGAAGGGATGGAGTCCATCTACACTACTAACTATAGCAGGACACCATCAGTAAGAATGGAAGGGATGGAGTCCATCTACACTACTAACTATAGCAGGACACCATCAGTAGGAATGGAAGGGATGGAGTCCATCTACACTACTAACTATAGCAGGACACCATCAGTAAGAATGGAAGGTCCTCATTTGGGTGCTGGTCACAGGAGGAGCAAGAAAGGCTGCTTTTTCTAATGACTTCTGAAGTCCCACTCCTCTTACACATACAGAGAGAAAAGCAACATGGCTGCTGTTTAAATGAACTGTAGATTACCATTAAAACCAATCAGGGTGAAGACCAAGGATAGAGGACATAACCAGAAACTATTATCTACAAACTACAATATACTACCACTGATGTTATAACAACCAGTACACCACTAAATGAAGTATAAAACAGGAGACCGTGAGCATAGACCCAACTCCAGCAGATGATGCCGAATGTAGTTCAGGTGGTCTGCAGAGACCCAACTCCAGCAGATGATGCCGAATGTAGTTCAGGTGGTCTGCAGAGACCCAACTCCAGCAGATGATGCCAAATGTAGTTCAGGTGGTCTGCAGAGACCCAACTCCAGCAGATGATGCCAAATGTAGTTCAGGTGGTCTGCAGAGACCCAACTCCAGCAGATGATGCCAAATGTAGTTCAGGTGGTCTGCAGAGACCCAACTCCAGCAGATGATGCCAAATGTAGTTCAGGTGGTCTGCAGAGACCCAACTCCAGCAGATGATGCCAAATGTAGATCAGGTGGTCTGCAGAGACCCAACTCCAGCAGATGATGCCAAATGTAGTTCAGGTGGTCTGCAGAGACCCAACTCCAGCAGATGATGCCAAATGTAGTTCAGGTGGTCTGCAGAGACCCAACTCCAGCAGATGATGCCAAATGTAGTTCAGGTGGTCTGCAGGAGGTTCAGGTGACAGGAGGTGTCCTCAGACTCACAAGCATCTAAAGGATGATTTAACACTTCAGTGTAGCGTGTAGAGGTACAAGAGAACAAGGATTGAGAACACAACCATAAACTTTAAACTAAACACTGGCCTATATACACACACACAATGGCTGGGAGTCCCAGAGAAGAGGTTAGAAAACAACTGATGTTGTAGATTCTCAGAAACTGCTGAGGCCTCTTATGATCCTGGAAAGGGTAGAAGCTGCTCTTGCAGGCCTCGAGAGAAGAGTTAGTCATATTTCCATAAAATGGAAAACAAAGCCTGTAATTACAAAAATAAAATCAATAAAATGTGAGATTAAACCTTACACACTTCTGCAATTACTCAGGAGGAAGATATAGCTGAGAAACATCAGGCGTAGGGACATCAGTCTGCACAAGTCCTTCGAGGACCTTAAGAAAGTGGGTTATGCTGTGTGCGAGGATCACATTGAAGAGTGTTTTATTCTGATTATGGTCCAGCTACTATCTCTGTCAATAAAAATACATGTAAGTCACATGATACTTTTCTGGTAAGAATGTCTCTTTCAACAGTGTTCACGGAAGACACTGTCCTCCGAGGCAGCACCTACCAGAATAAATAGCAGGAATCCACCCCCTCAATCTGCAACAGATGCACGGTGTTGAGGAAAAAGCAGTAAGCCAACTACAAAGTTCGTAGCAATTAAAGATGCATCGTTATTGTTTAATATCAACACAACGGGTTTATAGTCTTGAATTGTCTATTTTTGAAGGAGAGGACAGGGAAGCAGATGGAGGAGTTTTAGGTGAGAAAGACAAAGAGAACAAGAGAGTGAAGGAGAGCGTAGACCCAGCTCCAGCAGAGACCCAGCTCCAGCAGAGACCCAGCTCCAGCAGAGACCCAGCTCCAGCAGAGACCCAGCTCCAGCAGAGACCCAGCTCCAGCAGAGGAAGCAGCAGATGCTGAATTTAGTTCAACGGTCTGCAGGAAGGGGTCTGTCAGGTGACAGAGGTGGCAGGAGGCATCCTCACAAGCATACAGGAGGAGGCTCAGATGACAGAAGGAGGCGTCCTCACAAGCATACAGGAGGAGGCTCAGATGACAGAAGGAGGCGTCCTCACAAGCATACAGGAGGAGGCTCAGATGACAGAAGGAGGCGTCCTCACAAGCATACAGGAGGAGGCTCGGGTGACAGAAGGAGGCGTCCTCACAAGCATACAGGAGGAGGCTCAGGTGTCAAAGTCAAATCTCATACAGATGTTTGGTTTTCTAAGTGAATACAACTCCTGGAAAAGAAGCTGTCAAAATCACAAAACAACTACAGGCAAATGCAAACCAGGCATGCCACAAAACTAAAAGCAATCAAAACCAAGTACGTCGTCATCTTAGAGATTGGAATAACACATTGGTTGACTTCTAATAGACAACATTGGGATTGATTATACAATGATATGGTGATTTCATCATGCAGCTATCCTCTTTATAATGGGTAGAACACAACAAGATCCAGTGTTGGAGGCCATAGAGTCACTACCTCCACATCTAAAGGACTTCTTCAAACTACAATGTTGGAGGCTATGGAGTCACTACCTCCACATCTAAAGGACTTCTTCAAACTCCAGTGTTGGAGGCTATGGAGTCACTACCTCCACATCTAAAGGACTTCTTCAAACTACAGTGTTGGAGGCCTTGGAGTCACTACCTCCACATCTAAAGGACTTCTTCAAACTACAGTGTTGGAGGCCATGGAGTCACTACCTCCACATCTAAAGGACTTCTTCAAACTACAGTGTTGGAGGCCATAGAGTCACTACCTCCACATCTAAAGGACTTCTTCAAACTACAGTGTTGGAGGCCATGGAGTCACTACCTCCACATCTAAAGGACTTCTTCAAACTACAGTGTTGGAGGCCATAGAGTCACTACCTCCACATCTAAAGGACTTCTTCAAACTACAGTGTTGGAGGCCATGGAGTCACTACCTCCACATCTAAAGGACTTCTTCAAACTACAGTGTTGGAGGCCATGGAGTCACTACCTCCACATCTAAAGGACTTCTTCAAACTACAGTGTTGGAGGCCATGGAGTCACTACCTCCACATCTAAAGGACTTCTTCAAACTACAGTGTTGGAGGCCATAGAGTCACTACCTCCACATCTAAAGGACTTCTTCAAACTACAGTGTTGGAGGTCATGGAGTCACTACCTCCACATGTAAAGGACTTCTTCAAACTACAGTGTTGGAGGCCATGGAGTCATTACCTCCACATCTAAAGGACTTCTTCAAACTCCAGTGTTGGAGGCCATGGAGTCACTACCTCCACATCTAAAGGACTTCTTCAAGTTACAGTGTTGGAGGCCATGGAGTCACTACCTCCACATCTAAAGGACTTCTTTAAACTCCAGTGTTGGAGGCCATGGAGTCACTACCTCCACATCTAAAGGACTTCTTCAAGTTACAGTGTTGGAGGCCATGGAGTCACTACCTCCACATCTAAAGGACTTCTTCAAACTACAGTGTTGGAGGCCATAGAGTCACTACCTCCACATCTAAAGGACTTCTTTAAACTCCAGTGCAGTGTGTAGAGAAATAAGAGAGGGCGGAGGTTCTCTGTGGAGATAAAACAACTTGGAATACAGCTGTACCAACACAGTCCTTCCACTTACAGAATTCTGTGTACAAATATTCTCCTGCCATCCCTGAGTACCCTCCATCGCTACCTTCCCCGCACCATCGGTTTCTTTTCTGTAGGAATAAATACTGCATTTTGCTCTTACAAGAGGATTCATTTGTTGGACTGCATGTTTTCATAAATTATGTAAAAGATGGCGTTAATTATTATTTTATTTTGAAGCCCGGATTCCTCAACTGTGTCATGGAGAAGATGGAACTCCTGGTCTGACATATGAGCACAACAGAAAGAAATGTGTCTCTAATGTTTGATGAAATGGCAATAAAAAAACATCTAGATTACAATCACCAAAGGGCTTAACCATCAAGGGAGATATCTGTTGCCAATCAGGCAATGGTTGTTATGGTTAGGAGTGGCACAACGAAATGGAAACTATCAGACAATACATGACTACTGTTTAACTTTTCTAAAATTCCACTCCCTAATAAGACACTTAATTTACTTACTTCTGCTTTGTTTATGTCTCCCACGCAGGGATTTGGCTATTTCCTGGCTAAATAGGACTCACTGTAAGTAACAATGTCTATATACAATAGTCCAGTTTGATCACTCTGTAACTCAATTCGTAGAGCATGGCGCTTGTAACGCCAGGGTAGTATGTTCGATCCCCGGGACCACCCATACATAAAAATGTATGCACACATGACTGTAAGTCGCTTTGGATAAAAGCGTCTGCTAAATGGCATATTATTATTATATTATTACTACAATATATTTGGAATTACAGTAATAACTTTAAATGTGATAAGTCATCAATGTTGTGTGACCAGTCACTCTGTAATATGAAGAAACTCCTTGGAGCCAGTCTAAATGCTGAGGACCACACTGACGGGGCACACTGAAACTCCTTGGAGCCAGTCTAAATGCTGAGGACCACACTGACGGGGCACACTGAAACTCCTTGGAGCCAGTCTAAATGCTGAGGACCACACTGACGGGGCACACTGAAACTCCTTGGAGCCATTCTAAATGCTGAGGACCACACTGACGGGGCACACTGAAACTCCTTGGAGCCAGTCTAAATGCTGAGGACCACACTGACGGGGCACACTGAAACTCCTTGGAGCCAGTCTAAATGCTGAGGACCACACTGACGGGGCACACTGCATCACAGTTGAAGACCACAAAATCCCCATCATCTTTGATGTTCCGCATTTGGTAAAATCAGTACGGAACAACTTCAAGCGTCATGGGATGAAGGTAGATTGAAAGATGTTATAATTACAATTAAATGGAAAATATATATTTTTTACAATAAAAACTAACTAATGTAATTCCTTTAAACCCACCAGATCAGAGATGATGAAATCCTTTGGGACCATCTGGTGTTGTTTTTCAAGATGGACAGAAGGCTCCCAATCAGGATGGCACCAAAGCTGACGGATAAACTCATTCATCTGACACCCTTTCACAAACATGCGAGTGAAGCTGGCAACACAGGTGTTTAGCCACACTGTCTCCACAGGTAAAGAAGCACATCACCACATCATTGGTCACCATAGGAGCACCCACCCGTAGTCTGCGCTCCAGCAGGTATATCTCACTGGTCATTCCCAAAGCCAACACCTCCTTTGGCCGCCATTCCTTCCAGTTCTCTGCTGCCAATGACTGGAACGAATTGCAAAAATCTCTGAAGCTGGAGACTCTTATCTCCCTCAATAACTTTAAGCATCAGTTGTCAGAGCACCTTACCGATCACTGCACCTGTACACAGCCCATCTGAAATTAGCCCACCCAACTACCTCATCCCTATATTGTTATTTATTTTGCTCTTTTGCACCCCAGTATCTCTATTTGCACATAATCTCTTGCACATCTAGCATTCCAGTGTTAATACTATTGTAATTATTCTGCACTATAGCCTATTTATTGCCTTACCTCCATAACTTGCTACATTTGCACACACTGTATATATATTTTCTGTTGTATTTTTGACTTTATGTTTTTTACCCCATATGTAACTCTGTGTTGTTTTTATTGCACTGCTTTGCTTTATCTTGGCCAGGTCGCAGTTGTAAATGAGAACTTGTTCTCAACTGGCTTACCTGGTTAAATAAAGGTGAAATAAATAAAATATAATAAAACTGTTTGCTCTCTGAACTGCCTTATATTGGTTGTGTCGCATCATTTGAAACAGGTTAAATCCATTTTGAGAGGTTGTGTTCAATCAATGACATGTGTTCTCTATTTGTATTTGATTGTTGCCTCTTGTGTTTACCAGTATGGATGACATGTGCATTCGAGTGCAGAATATGTTTGGAGAATGAGAATGTGTTTAGAGTTTTGCTGAAAAGTCTAAGTGAGATCTGCATATTGTGTTTTACCATGTGAAATGGTTTAAGGTATTGACAACAGACTGCATAATTAGCTAAATGAGTCCAGGCAACTGAGAACTTTGTTCAGCCAATGGGTTTTAGTGTTTTAGCAATTGAGAAAAACTGTAATGCCACAGGGGGGGCAACAGTGTCCAACTGATCAGGGAAACCCAGTTGGCAGGACGTTAATGCCACAGGGGGACAACAGTGTCCAACTGATCAGGGAAACCCAGTTGGCAGGACGTTAATGCCACAGGGGGACAACAGTGTCCAACTGATCAGGGAAACCCAGTTGGCAGGACGTTAATGCCACAGGGGGGCAACAGTGTCCAACTGATCAGGGAAACCCAGTTGGCAGGACGTTAATGCCACAGGGGGACAACAGTGTCAAACTGATCAGGGAAACCCAGTTGGCAGGACGTTAATGCCACAGGGGGACAACAGTGTCCAACTGATCAGGGAAACCCAGTTGGCAGGACGTTAATGCCCTGGCATTTGCTGCCCAGTAATAATGCTTAAAGATGGGGAGGCCTAAGACGCTACTTTCCTTGGGCTTTTGCAAGTGGTGCTTTACGAATACGATGGTTTTTGTAACCCCAGACAAATGACAAGATTGCCGAGTCCAAAGTCTTAAAAAATGACGAGGTAAGACAAATAGGAAGATTCTGGCAAAGATCAAGTGTAACAAAGTGAAACTATAAAGTTTCCATCAACCTCGCGCGCAATGTAGACATCAAAGAACGGTGCAGTTCGTGGTAGAGTAGCGGGTGAAACCATTCACTTCAGGAAAAGGGGTGATATAAATAAAGTTTCCTTTCATTTTGTGTTACTGAATTCATAAAAATATTTGCTGCCATTGTAGTAAGGTTGGTAATTCGAGAGGTCTTCGGACTTAGCATTTTCTGTACTATTTTCTTTTGAAAGAACAACTAGTGGGTTTGGAGTGCCTCTCCCCTATTTGGGAAGTTGGTCTGCCCGCTCCTCAGTCTGAGAGAGATATTCTGAGAGCAGGTTCGTGTTCCTCTGTATATAAAAACGGTTTAAAGCTGTATAACATAAGTGTTTTGGAAAACTGGTTCATATATCCTAAAGTCAATAGCCAATGTGGCTATGTATATATTTATTTTGCCGTTAATGTATTGAAGACCTATTTCAGCAAGTGAACCAAGTTTTTGCTGGCTTAGCTAGCCATGTTAATGAGGAGCTAACTAGCACTGTTGGTCACTGCACTACAACGTCACGCTAGCTATTGCCAGCAGGTGACTTATTGAAACTAAGTGAATGTTTATTTTCTTACTACCTTAAAAGGTTTATATAAAAGGGTTGTACTTGTGCTCTGTATTTATGGATTAATATTACTTCACATTGAGGGTATGTATCACTACTGTTGCTCCTATCTAAAATATATATTGTGTCCTACCTAACCAGTGAACGTGAGGCTGTGACCGTCCTGTCAATGCCTGTCATCACTGTTTGATATCTTTTACTGCAGGTATGCTTTTCTATATGTTTGTTATTTTCTAAGCACAACGCATGTATACTATACGGTCACTTTGTGGATTCAGTCTGAGAGAGATATTCTGAGAGCAGTGAACGTGTGGATGTGACCGTCCTGTCAATGCCTGTCATCACTGTTTGATATCTTTTACTGCAGATAAAACCCGAGTCAACCTGAAGTGTGGGTGTCCGTGTGCCTTTCTTCTGGGGGGATATGTGAAGTTGGTTACAAAAGGAACCTGGGAAGAGAAACCATGTTTATGGCATTAATGCGCCCCATCATAGAAAGAGCCAATATTCCCCAGCTCTCTATGTTTTGTTTTAGCTTTGCAACCAGATCACTGTAGTTAAGCTTGAAGATAAACTTTGGGTTTCTAGGTATGTTTAGTCCCAGGTAAGTTAAGTGATCATGCACCACTTTAAATGGTATCCTCTCTAGCTCACTTGTTCTACAATTATCTGAGATACACATGAGGTCACTTTTTCCCCAATTTATTGAATTTCCAGATAGTTTGCCAAATGAATTGATGAAGTCTAGTAGGTTAGGGACAGAGGCTACTGGGTCTGAGAGGTATAAAAGCACATCGTCTGCATATAACGAAATGATGCTTTCTATGTTTCCTACTTTAAGACCTTGGATATTAGGATGATCCCTTATTTGTATCGCCAGGGGTTCAAGGGAGACAGCGAAGAGCAGAGGACTGAGTGGGCAACCCTGCTGGACAGATCTCGGTAGTTCAAAGGGACTGGATTTGTCTCTGTTGGTCAGAATAGAGGATGTTGGGCAGGCGATCTCCTCCAGTCACATGTCATTCCCTTTTGTTTTATGGCAGCCTCATATGAAATAATATGACCTCTCATAACCACTTGAAAAGGCTCCTATAGTGTAGAATCAGATACCACTCCTGTGTCATTAGTCTTTGGCTTGGATACATATTTGATGTGGTTGAAATACTGTCATCTTTTATGATGCTGATAAAGACAGGGGCCGTCTGTTAAGGTGCTAACTGCACAGTGTAGCTACAGGTTATACACTGAGTGGACTAAATATTCACAACACTGTTATGACCAGTTTCTCTGGTATCTCCTACTTCAGGATGTAAGAGAGTAGTCGACCACTTAGATGGAGAGTTGATTCATTGTTATTTAATGGTTACAGTCCTGGATTCAATGACAAGCGGTACGGGCTTAGCCTCTTGTCATCTGAATGACTTCCATAGAAAACCTCTCAGTTTATATAATGCTCTCCGAGCTACTTCCATCCCACAGTTGCCAACCATTATTGAGTGTCACTCATCTCCTACAATAAGATCCCCGTACATAGTATCGTGTGGCACCCTAGCCAGGCCATTCCATCACGTACTCTTTCTAAGATTAGCAACAGTGGCCCCTAATCTATCTTGGCACGCCGACCTTCTGGCCCCCCATCCGTGACCGACACAACACATGGCGTGTCCTTCTCCTCTCTCTCACCTACAGCTGATGACTTTAAAGACATTAATAAATGCTGTATCAAAAGACGTTATATCAAACACCTTCCTAATATTGAGTTACCGCCCCACTTTTGCCCTCAGAACAGCCTCAATTCATCGGGACATGGACTCTACAAGGTGTTGAAAGCGTTCCACAGGGATGCTGGCCCATGTTGACGCCAATTCTTCCCACAGTTGTGTCAAGTTGGCTGGATGTCCTTTGTGTGGTGTACCATGAGCGTGAAAAACCCAGCAGCGTTGCAGTTCTTGACACAAACCGGTGTGCCTGGCACCTACTACCATACCCCGTTTGAAGCCACTTAAATATTTTGTCTTGCCCATTCACCCTCTGAATGGCACACACACACAATCCATGTCTCAATTGTCTCCAGGCTTAAACATCCTTCTTTAACCTGTTTCCCCCCCTTCATCTACAAGTGACATCAATAAGGGATCATAGCTTTCACCTGGATTCACCTGCTCAGTCTGTCATGGAAAGAGCAGGTGTCCTTAATGTTTTGTCCACTTAAGTGTAAATTGCACAATAATGATCCATTGATGGATTTTTCTTATGTAGTCTATTGTTTTCTCTGTATTGAACCTGCCTGCCACCCGCCTGGGGACTGTGGGTTATGAGACAACCCCCGCATCACTAGCTTGCATGTTCTGCAGCCTTGTAGAGATAGGGAGGGGATGACTGGGAGGCAGGTTGGCATTTATTGTCATGAATCTTGCCCTGGAGGCAGTTCTGCAACGTGGTCACTAGCTGGCACAGGCATAAAGTAATAATATCTGATTTTAATGCTAACCTTAACCTCACTGCTAATCCTTACCTTAAATTAAGACCATAAAACAAAATGTTCCACAAATGTTTACGATATAGCCAATTGCGACTTTGCAGCTGGCATATCTAGAGGAAATCGTGCAGTTCTGCCTCCAGGGCAAGATTCATGACAAAAGTCAACCTGTGACTGGGAGAGGACAATGTGAAATCAATAATGAAATTGTTTTCACAATTAACGTGCTTTTTCTTGTTTAAAGTATGTTTTATTATGAAAAGTACAATATATCCATGTACAATAGTACAATTATGGAGCATATGTCCATATACAATTTGTTTTCCAACATAAAAGACATACAAATAATTATCACATTGGTATTTTAAGTGTTATTATAATAGTTTCAATGTTTAAACAGAGGATACATCTACAACTTATCCAGAACGCTTCAGCCCGTCTGGTGTTCAACCTTCCCAAGTTCTCTCACGTCACCCCGCTCCTCCGCACACTCCACTGGCTTCCAGTTGAGGCTCGCATCTACTACAAGACCATGGTGCTTGCCTACGGAGCTGTGAGGGGAACGGCACCTCCTTACCTTCAGGCTCTGATCAGACCCTACACCCAAACGAGGGCACTACGTTCATCCACCTCTGGCCTGCTAGCCCCCCTACCTCTACGGAAGCACAGTTCCCGCTCAGCCCAGTCAAAGCTATTCGCTGCTCTGGCACCCCAATGGTGGAACAAGCTCCCCCACGACGCCAGGACAGCGGAGTCACTGACCACCTTCCGGAGACACTTGAAACCCT
Source organism: Coregonus lavaretus (assembly GCF_964263955.1). Lineage (NCBI taxonomy): Eukaryota > Metazoa > Chordata > Actinopteri > Salmoniformes > Salmonidae > Coregonus > Coregonus lavaretus. Next base: position 78,791,409 of record NC_139989.1, read on the forward strand.
ACCTCTTTAAGGAATACCTGGAATAGTATAAAACTAATCCTTCTACCCCCCCTCCCCCACCCCCCCATAAAAAAATTAAAAGTGGTTGTCCCACTGGCTATCATAAGTTGAATGCACCAATTTGTAAGTCGCTCTGGATAAGAGCGTCTGCTAAATGACGTAAATGTAAATGTAAAATCTAAAACAGTATCAAAAAAGTGCAGTATGTTCTGAGTATGTTACCTTAACGTAAACTCATAACGTCACACTATAACTTCATGGGAGTCTTGTGGAAAGACTGCATGTTGTTTTGGGTGTATTCATCAACATTTGCAGAATATTCCTGTAATGTCAGATGGCATCTTGTCAGATTTATATATTTGATACCTTTCCACTAAATCCGCTCCAG
>NC_139989.1:78796796-78901796 GCF_964263955.1 Coregonus lavaretus
TCCAGTCTGTGTGTGTCCATTGTGTTTGTGTGTGTGTGTTCATTGTGTGCGTTTACATGTGTGTCCAGTGTGTATGTGTGTCCAGTGTGTGTGTGTGTGTGTGTGTGTGTGTGTGTGTGTGTGTGTGTCCAGTGTGTCTTCTGTGTCCAGTGTGTGTGTGTGTGTCCATTGTGTGTGTGTGTGTCCAGTGTGTGTTCTGTGTCCAGTGTGTGTGTGTGTGTCCAGTGTGTGTGTGTGTGTGTCCAGTGTGTGTGTGTGTGTGTGTGTGTGTGTGTGATACACTGACACACAGGACACACACACACACACACACAGGACACACACACACTGGACACACACACACACTGGACAAACACACATACATACATACACACTGGACACACACACACACAGGACACACACACACACACACTGGACACACACACATACACAAACACACACACACAAGACACACACACACATACACAGGACACACACACACACACACACACACACACACTGGACACACACATACACATTCACACACACTGGACACACACACACACAGGACACACACACACACTGGACACACACACACACACATACACACACAGAACACACACACACACTGGACACACACACACACACACACACACACACACACACAGTCAGCATATAACTTAGTCCAAGTGGTGGTCAGAATGTTTGTCTTAACTAGCCTGATAACTCCAACAAGTCTGATATGACTATTGACATAAACCCTCTACATACTTGAGTTTCTCCAGTCTGCAGTGTGGATCCTCCAGTCCAGCAGAGAGCAGTCTGACTCCTGAGTCTCCTGGGTGATTGTAGCTCAGGTCCAGCTCTCTCAGGTGTGAGGGGTTTGACTTCAGCGCTGAGACCAGAGAAGCACAGCCTTCCTCTGTGACTAGACAGCCTGACAGCCTGCAAAGAGTCAAATCATATTACAGTTTTTTCTGAATGCTTAAGCGCTAATCGTGATTCTTGTAGCACAATTTCTAAAACTATTAATACGTATAGCAAAACCACTCACTGAGTTTGCAAAACTAAAAGCACAAACACTGCTTTGCACTCAGTTTACAATTTTGTAACTCACACTTTGCAAAACTGTAGGCACAATTCACTGCACAACACTCTTTTTGCAGAACTTTAAACACAACTCACTGCTTACACTCAATTACCAAATTTCCAACACACTCCTAGCAAAATTATACACATGTATGGCTATCATTAACACTATTTTGCCAACTGTCTGGCACACTTGCACATGTGAAAACTGTTGTAGATAATTAGTTCACTTTGCAATCAGCTTAAGCACTATAAATAAGCCACAGGTAAGCTGTCTGTGTGGAGTAGAATGGAAGAAGCAGTAAGAGGGAGAAGAGTGAGAATCAGAGGAGGCCGAGGAGGCCGAGGGAGAGGACGTGGAGTTGAAGAAGTTGGAGGAAGAGGACGTGGAGTTGAAGAAGCGAGAGGGTTAGAGGAAGTTAGAGGAAGAGGACAAGGAGGAGCAAGAAGAGGACGAGGAGGGGAAAGAGGAAGGGTAAGAAGAGTAAGAAATAGAATAACTGATGACATCAGAGCTACAATAGTGGACCATGTCATCAACCATGGGATGACCCTGAGGGAAGCTGGCCAATGGGTTCAGCCTAATTTGAACCGCTACACTGTGGCAAGCATCATTAGGACATTTCAAAATGAGAATCGGTAACTACTTTGTAGCACTGCCATACTCTAATGAGAAACACAACAGTACCATACATGCAAAAATACTGAAATTGTTACTTTACAGAATTGCTAGACGTCCAGATGTTGGGGGCAGAGGAAGAATGTTCACTCCAGAGCAAGAGACCCATATAGTGAACATGGTGATTGCCAATAATGCAATAAGACTGCGCAAAATACAGCAGCGCATAATTGATAATGACACCATCTTTCAAAATATACACAGTGTAAGTATTTCTGCACTAAGTCGTGTACTTGCGCGCCACAGAATAAGAATGAAGCAAATTTACAGAGTTCCTTTCGAGAGAAACACAGAACGTGTAAAGCAACTGCGATATGACTATGTGCAGGTAAGCTATAGTGTCATTGGTTCTGAATTTGGAAGTGCATACTGTAGTGCTGTGCATGGGCCTGATGTGTTGCATTTGTTTTGTCTTGTCCAGAGAGTGATGGAACTAGAAGCAGATGCCATGGGACATGAGCTACTTTTTGTAGATGAGGCCGGTTTTAACCTCAGTAAAACCAGGAGACGTGGCAGGAACATTATTAGACACCGTGCCATCATCAATGTCCCAGGACAACGTGGTGGTAACATAACCATGTGTGCAGCTATAAGCCAAAATGGTGTTGTTCACCATCATGCAACCTTAGGCCCATACAACACTGCACACATTATTGCATTCCTGGACACCTTACATGACATGCTCACTGTTCAGAGACCAGAGCATACCCGATATGTCATCATATGGGACAATGTTAGTTTCCATAGGGCTGCTTTGGTCCGCAACTGGTTTACAGACCACCCATTCTTCATGGCACTCAACCTCCCTCAATACTCTCCATTCTTAAATCCCATCGAGGAGTTCTTCTCTGCCTGGCGCTGGAAAGTGTACAACCGTCATCCTCATCAACAGGTAGCCCTTTTACAGGCAATGGAGGAGGCATGTGGAGATATTGACCAGGCATCATGTCAGGCCTGGATACGGCATTCAATGAGATATTTTCCCCGGTGCCTTGGACTGGAGGATATCGCATGCGATGTGGACGAAATTTTGTGGCCGGACCCAGAAAGACGACATGATGTAGGCTGATTGTTTTTCTTTTTTTTGTGAAATTACTATTTTGTGTTCTGACTTTGTCTTGGTTTTGATGAGTGTGAATAAACACCAATACTTGAAGTTTGGATCCTTGTATGTTTACATGACACTATGACAAAAGTATGACCTCAAATTGACATCTGTACACAGAGAAAGCAAAAGCCAGATGTGTTTTGTTTTCATACCATCAGTGTGTAGTTGGCACATTGTGTGCTTAGTAGATGATGGCTTGTGTTTACTGTTTGATACGAAAACACAATTTTTAAGAAGGTGTGAAGAGTTAATCTAGCTGTGTTCGCTTTTGCAAGAGAACTACAATGTTTTGATAATTGGGTGAAAGGTTTTCTTATTTGTGGGTAGAGTTTTGCAAAAATAGCCAATAGTTACAAAAAATGTGCTTAACCAATCAGAAAAAACTGTAAAACCACACTGCTATTCATTGGTGGTGAAAATAGTGGTAGTATACTTTTTCAACATATTCAGATATATCAGTGTCCTGAAACCTGCCTAATCTATTCATAAATTAATGAATGTTCCATTATTGGAAATTATCATAATATTGCTTGTAGAGAGAAACATATATAGTACGAATATTTCAGTAACTGACCAGAGCTGTTTAAAAAGCAGTATCAGTCAAAAGACAGACAGTGAGGTATCAGATTGAGATTGTATTGAGTATACAGTCCAAACCATATCTATTTTGACAGTGAAGCTAACATTTTAAATGTGGCTGTATACTCCAGCATTTTGGATTTGATATATTTGATAGAAAAATAAAAGCCCTTTATGTATCTAGTCCCCCTTTTTCAAGAAGTCATAAGTATTCTGACCAATTCACTTACAGTGTATTAAAATAGTCAAAAGTTGAGTATTTGGTCCCATATTCTTTGAATGCAATACCTACATCAAGCCTGTGACTGCCATGATTAAGAAAAATCATGAATGAATGATTAATAATAATGAGTGAGAGAGTTACAGAGGCTACATCAAAACATGCTAACATCTCACCATTAACCTCAAATAAAACGTGACATTCTGTTCTGTCACCTAATATGAAACATTCTATCTGAAATCCAAAATGCTGGAGCATAGCGCCAAATTTAAAACTGTAAGCTTCACTGTCCAAACACATATGGTGTGGACTATGTGTGCCTGGGAAACAAATATGGATCTGATGAACAGTTATCACTTGTTGACCAACTACAGGAATACTGACCTCAGAGTCTCCAGTTTACAGTGGGGATTCCCCAGTCCAGCAGAGAGCAGCTTCACTCCTGAATCCTTCAGGTCATTGTTACTCAGATCCAGCTCTCTCAGGTGTGAGGGGTTTGACTTCAGAGCTGAGACCAGAGAAGCACAGCCTTCCTCTGTGACTAGACAGCCTGACAGCCTGCAAAGAGTCAAATAATATTAAAACCACACTGCTCTTTTTTGGTGGTGAAAATAGTGGCAGAATACTTTTTCAACATATTCAGATACATCAGTGTCCTGAAACCTGCCATATCTATTCATAAATGAATGTATCATTATTAGAAAGTATCATACTATTGCTCGTTGATAGAAACATTTATAGTATGAATATTTGAGTGGGCTGACAAGAGCAGTTTAAAAAGCAGTATCAGTCAAATGACAGACAGTGAGGTATCAGATTTAGATTGTATTGAGTATACAGTCCACACTATATCTATTTTGACAGTGAAGCTAACATTTTAAATATGGCTCTATACTCCAGCATTTTGGATTTGAGATCACATGTTTCATATGAGGTGACAGTATATAATGTCACCTTTTATTTGAGGATATTTTCATACATTTCTGTTTCACCATTTAGAAATGAAAGCACTTTATGTAGCTATTAACCACATTTGAAGTATTCTGACCAATTCACTTATAGTGTATAAAAGTAGTCAAAAGTTTAGTATTTGATCCCAAACTAATTGGTTGCATTTGCAGTTTGTTTTGGTTGTGTTTTGGGTTATGTTTTGTCCAATAGTAATTGAATGGTGGATGATGACTGGATTAATCTTCTGTCTAAGTGAGTAGATAACATGTTTCGAAACACTACTAAATGAATCCTGATGATGCCATGATTAAGAAAAATCTTGAATGAATCATGAACAATTATGAATGAGAAAGTTACAGAGGATACAACAAAACATGCTAACCTCTCACCATTACCAATAGCAGATGGGGTATGATCCTTGTTCCTCTGTAACTTTCTAATTCATCATTATTCACGATTCATTCATGGTTATTCATAATCATGGTAGCATCCACATGAATGTAGAAGTGTTCAGAAACATATTCTATTCTTACTTACAATACAAGTGAAGTGACTCCAAAATGACAGGACATTATTCACTATTCAGTTTCTATTGGGAAAAACATAATCTAAAACACAACCAAAACAAACTGCAAATGCATTCAACAAGTTTGTAGAATCGCACGCTTTATGTAATCATTGCGGGTAAGGAATATGAGACCAAATACTAAACTTATGATTACTTTAAAGCTATATAAGTGAACATGTCCAAATTATTACGACTTTTTCAAATGGGAGAACTAGATACATAAAGTGCTTTCATTTCCAAACAGTGACACAGAAACGTATGAAAATATCCTCAAATAAAAGGTGCCATTCTGTATTGTCGCCTAATATGTGGTCCTCTGTAGCTCAGCTGGTAGAGCACGGCGCTTGTAACGCCAAGGTAGTGGGTTCGATCCCCGGGACCACCCATACACAAAACATTTATGCACGCATGACTGTCAGTCGCTTTGGATAAAAGCGTCTGCTAAATGGCATATTATTATTATTATTATAATACGAAACTTTCTATCTCAAATCCAAAATGATGGAGGATAGCGCCAATTTTAAAACTGGATGCTTCACTGTCCAAACACATATGGTATGGACTATGTGTGCCTGGTAAACACATGTGGATCTGGTGAACAGTTATCACTTGTTGACCAACTACAGGAATACTGACCTCAGAGTCTCCAGTTTACAGTGGGGATTCCCCAGTCCAGCAGGGAGCAGCTTCACTCCTGAATCCTTCAGGTCATTGTTACTCAGATCCAGCTCTCTCAGGTGTGAGGGGTTTGACTTCAGAGCTGAGACCAGAGAAGCACAGCCTTCCTCTTTGACTAGACAGCCTGACAGCCTGCAAGAGTAAAATCATATTAAAATCACACTGACATTCTTTGGTGGTGAAAATATATTTTTTCAACATTTTCAGATACATCAGAGTCCTGAAACCTGCCATATCTATTCATATATGTATACATACAGTATCAGTCAAAAGCTTAAACACACCAACTCATTCAAGTTTGTTTTAATTTTTCTTACTATTTTTACATTGTAGAATAATATTGAAGACATCAAAACTATGAAATAACAAATATGGAAACATGTAGTAACGAAAGAAGTGTTAAACAAATCAAATAATATTTTATATTTTATATTATTCAAATAGCCACCCTTTGCCTTGATGACAGCTTTGCACACTCTTGGCATTCTCTCAACCAGCTTCATGAGTTACTCACCTGGAATGCATTTCAATTAACAGGTGTGCCTTCTTAAATGTTAATTTGTGGAATTTCTTTCCTTGTTAATGCGTTTCAGCCAATCAGTTGTGTTGTGACAAGGTATACAGAAGATAGCCCTATTTGGTAAAAAACCAAGTCCATATTATGGCAAGAACAGCTCAAATAAGCAAAGAGAAACGACAGTCCATCATTACTTTAAGACATGAAGTTCAGTCAATACGGAACATTTCAAGAACTTTGAAAGTTTCTTCAAGTGCAGTCGCAAAAACCATCAAGCGCTATGATGACACTGGCTCTCATGAGGAACACCACAGGAATGGAAGACCCAGAGTTAATTCTGCTGCAGAGGATAAGTTCATTAGAGTTACCAGCCTCAGAAATTGCAGCCCAAAATAATGCTTCACAGAGTTCAAGTCACAGACACATCTCAACATCAACTGTTCAGAGGGGACTGTGTGAATCAAGCCTTCATGGTCCAATTGCTACAAAGAAATCACTACTAAAGGACACCAATAAGAAGAAGAGACCTGCTTGGGCCAAGAAACACGAGCAATGGACATTACACCAATGGACATTTGTCCTTTGCTCTGGAGTCCCAATTGGAGATTTTTGGTTCCAACCGCCGTGTCTTTGTGAGAAGCGGTGTGGGTGTACGAATGATCTCCGCATTTGTAGTTCCCAATGTAAAGCATGGAGGAGGAGGTGTTATGGTGTGGGGGTGCTTTGCTGGTGACACTGTCTGTGATTGATTTAGAATTCAAGGCACACTTAACCAGCATGGCTACCACAGCCTTCTGCAGCGATAAGCCATCCCATCTGGTTTGGGCTTAGTGGGACTATCATTTGTTTTTCAACAGGACAATGATCCAACACATTCTGTTCTGTCGCCTAATATGAAACGTTCTATCTCAATTCCAAAATTCTGGACCATAGCGCTGAATTTAAAACTGAAAGCTTCACTGTCCAAACACATATGATGTGGACTATGTGTGCCTGGTAAACACATGTGGATCTGGTGAACAGTTATCACTTGTTGACCAACTACAGGAATACTGACCTCAGAGTCTCCAGTTTACAGTGGAGATTCCCCAGTACAGCAGATAGCAGTCTGACTCCTGAGTCTCCTGGGTGATTGTAGCTCAGGTCCAGCTCTCTCAGGTGTGAGGGGTTTGACATCAGAGCTGAGACCAGAGAAGCACAGCCTTCCTCTCTGACTAGACAGCCTGACAACCTGCAAAGAGTAAAATCATATTAAAACCACACTGCTATTCTTTGGTGGTGAAAATTGTGGCAGTATTCTTTTTCAACATATTCAGCTATATCAGTGTCGTGAAACCTGCCATATCTATTCATAAATGAATGTATCATTATTATCAATGACAAATTATCATAATTTGCTTGTAGAGAGTAAAATGTATAGTACGAATATTTTAGTAGACTGATCAGACCAGTTTAAAAAGCAGTATCAGTCAAAAGACAGACAGTGAGGTATCAGATTTAGATTGTATTGAGCATAAAGTCCACACCATACCTATTTTGACAGTGAAGCTAACATTTTAAATATGGCTCTATACTCCAGCATTTTGGATTTGAGATCAAATGTTTCATATGAGGTGACAGAATATAACGTCACCTTTTAATTGAGGGTATTTTCATACATTTCTGTTTCACCGTTTAGAAATGAAAGCACTTTATGTATCTAGTCCCCCTATTTGAAGAGGTCATAAGTATTCTGACCAATTCACTTATAGTGTATTAAAGTAGTCAAAAGTTTAGTATTTTGTCCCAAACTCGTTGGATGCGTTTGCAGTTTGTTTTGGTTGTGTTTTCGGTTATGTTTTGCCCAATCGTAACTGAATGGTGGATGATGACTGGAGTAATCTTCTGTCTAAGTGAGTAGATAACATGTTTCTAAACACTACTAAATTAATCCTGATGATGCCATGATTAAGAAAAATCCTGAATGAATCATGAATAATAATGAGTGAGAAAGTTACAGAGGCTACAACAAAACATGCTAACCTCTCACCATTAACATCAAATAAAAGGTGACATTCTGTACTGTCACCTAAAATGAAACGTTCTATCTCAAATCCAAAATGCTGAAGCATAGCAACAAATGTAAAACTGTAAGCTTCACTGTCCAAACACATATGGTGTGGAATATGTGTGCCTGGTAAACACATGTGGATCTGTTGAAAAGTTGTCACTTCTTGACCAACTACAGGAATACTGACCTCAGAGTCTCCAGTTTACAGTGGGGATTCCCCAGTCCAGCAGAGAGAAGCTTCACTCCTGAATCCTCCAGGACATTGTTACTCAGATCCAGCTCTCTCAGGTGTGAGGGGTTTGACTTCAGAGATGAGACCAGAAAAGCACAGCCTTTCCCTGTAACTCCACAGCCTGACAGCCTGATGAAGAGATCATCATGATTTCACAAAAACACTGTTAATTTAACAGAGCAGCATTTGGTTTAGTCTCTCAAACAACATACAGTGGGGAAAAAATTATTTAGTCAGCCACCAATTGTGCAAATTCTCCCCCTTAAAAAGATGAGAGAGGCCTGTAATTTTCATCATAGGTACACGTCAACTATGACAGACAAATTGAGATTTTTTTTTTCCAGAAAATCACATTGTAGGATTTTTTATGAATTTATTTGCAAATTATGGTGGAAAATAAGTATGTGGTCACCTACAAACAAGCAAGATTTCTGGCTCTCACAGACCTGTAACTTCTTCTTTAAGATGCTCCTCTGTCCTCCACTCGTTACCTGTATTAATGGCACCTGTTTGAACTTGTTATCAGTATAAAAGACACCTGTCCACAACCTCAAACAGTCACACTCCAAACTCCACCATGGCCAAGACCAAAGAGCTGTCAAAGGACACCAGAAACAAAATTGTAGACCTGCACCAGGCTGGGAAGACTGAATCTGCAATAGGTAAGCAGCTTGGTTTGAAGAAATCAACTGTGGGAGCAATTATTAGGAAATGGAAGACATACAAGACCACTGATAATCTCCCTCGATCTGGGGCTCCACGCAAGATCTCACCCCGTGGGGTCAAAATGATCACAAGAACGGTGAGCACAAATCCCAGAACCACACGGGGGGACCTAGTGAATGACCTGCAGAGAGCTGGGACCAAAGTAACAAAGCCTACCATCAGTAACACACTACGCCGCCAGGGACTCAAATCCTGCAGTGCAAGACATGTCACCCTGCTTAAGCCAGTACATGTCCAGGCCCGTCTGAAGTTTGCTAGAGTGCATTTGGATGATCCAGAAGAGGATTGGGAGAATGTCATACGGTCAGATGAAACCAAAATAGAACTTTTTGGTAAAAACTCAACTCGTCGTGTTTGGAGGACAAAGAATGCTGAGTTGCATCCAAAGAACACCATACCTACTGTGAAGCATGGGGGTGGAAACATCATGCTTTGGGGCTGTTTTTCTGCAAAGGGACCAGGACGACTGATCCGTGTAAAGGAAAGAATGAATTATGCCATGTACTGTGAGATTTTGAGTGAAAACCTCCTTCCATCAGCAAGGGCATTGAAGATGAAACATGGCTGGGTCTTTCAGCATGACAATGATCCCAAACACACCGCCCGGGCAACGAAGGAGTGGCTTCGTAAGAAGCATTTCAAGGTCCTGGAATGGCCTAGCCAGTCTCCAGATCTCACCCCCATAGAAAATCTTTGGAGGGAGTTGAAAGTCTGTGTTGCCCAGCGACAGCCCCAAAACATCACTGCTCTAGAGGAGATCTGCATGGAGGAATGGGCCAAAATACCAGCAACAGTGTGTGAAAACCTTGTGAAGACTTACAGAAAACGTTTGACCTGTGTCATTGCCAACAAAGGGTATATAACAAAGTATTGAGAAACTTTTGTTATTGACCAAATACTTATTTTCCACCATAATTTGCATAGAAATTCATAACAAATCCTACAATGTGATATTCTGGATTGTTTTCCTCATTTTGTCTGTCATAGTTGATGTGTACCTATGATGAAAATTACAAGCCTCTCTCATCTTTTCAAGTGGGAGAACTTGCACAATTGGTGGCTGACTAAATACTTTTTTCCCCCACTGTATATAATTGTATTGTCATGTTGTTATACTAATGTGAACATCAATGCAGTGATTCAATATGTTATTATATACTGTACATATTAAAATATATATTTTTCTCTAAACTGAATATTTATTCCTGATGATTAGTACTTAAATGTAATTTTATGTACTCACAGAGCAGCTCTGGAGGCTTTGACCACTGGCAGCAGCCTCAGAAGACCTTCCTCTGATCTGGAGTATGTCTTCAGGTCAAACACATCCAGCTCCTTTTCTGAAGTCAGCAACACAAAGACCAGAGCTGACCACTGTGCATGTGACAGTTTGGCTTCTGAGAGACTTCCTGTTCTCAGGTAGCTTTGGATCTCTTCCACAAGAGAATGGTCATTCAGTTCATTCAGACAGTGGAACAGATTGATGCACCTCTCTGGAGAGGGATCCTCCCTGATCTTCTCCTTGATGTACTTGACTGTTTCTTCATGGCTCTGTGAGCTGCTTCTTGTCTTTGTCAGTAGACCTCGTAAGTGCTTCTGATTGGACTCCAGTGAGAGGCCCAGAAGGAAGCGGAGGAAAAGGTCCAGGTTTCCCGTCTTACTTTGTAAGGCTTTATCCACAGCACTCTTGTAGAAAGTCACTTCAGGCTTGTCTCTGAACAGCGCAAAAACGTTGCTGGACGTTGATTGAGGTTCATCCATTAGATTTTCATTGTTGTTGATGAATGAGAGGAACACATATACAGCAGCCAGAAACTCCTGAATGCTCAGATGCACGAAGCAGTAGAACTTGTCCTGGTACAGCACACATTCCTCTTTAAAGATCTGTGTGCACAATCCTGAGTACACTGAGGCTTCATTGACATTAATGCCAGCCTCTTTCAGGTCTTCTTCATAGAAAATCTGATTGCCATTCACAAGCTGTTGAAAAGCCAGTTTTCCCAGTGACAGAATGCTCTCTTTATTCCAGTGTGGACCTGTCTCTTCTTTCCCAAGATACTTTTCATTATTCTGTTTGGTATGAAACACCACAAGGTGTGTGTACATCTCAGTCAGAGTCTTGGGCATCTCTTCTCTCTTATGTTTCAGCATGTGTTCAAGGACTATAGCAGAAATCCAACAGAAGACTGGAATGTGGCACATGATGTGGAGGCTCCTTGATGTCTTTATGTGTGAGATGATTCTGCTGGCAAGGTCCTGATCACTGAATCTCTTCCTGAAGTACTCCTCCTTCTGTGGATCATTGAACCCTCGTACCTCTGTCACCTGGTCAACACACACTGAGGGGATCTTATTGGCTGCTGCAGGTCGGGTAGTTATCCAGAGGAGAGCAGATGAAAGCAGATTTCCCTTGATGAGATTTGTCAGCAGAACATCCAATGAGGTTGACTCTGTGACGTCACAACAGATCTTGTTCTTCTGGAAGTCTAGGGGCAGTCGGCACTCATCCAGACCATCAAAGATGAACAGAACTTTGTACTTGTCGTAGTTGGAGATTCTTGATTCTTTGATTTCCTTTGAGAAGTGATTGAGAAGTTCAATCAAAGTGTGTTTTTCCCCTTTCATCAAATTCAGCTCCCGAAAAGGGAATGAAAATACAAATTGGACATCCTGATTTGCTTTTCCTTCAGCCCAGTCCAAAATGAACTTCTGCACAGAGACTGTTTTTCCAATGCCAGCGACTCCCTTTGTCAGCACAGTTCTGATAAGTTTGTCTTGTCCAGTTAAGGGTTTGAAGATGTCGTTACATTTGATTGCAGTCTCTGGTCTTGCTTGTTTCCTGGTTGTTGTCTCAATCTGTCTCAGCTCATGTTCATTATTGACCTCTCCATTTCCACCCTCTGTGATGTAGAGCTCTGTGTAGATCTTATTGAGAAGTGTTGGGTTTCCTTGTTTAGCGATCCCCTCAAATACACATTGAAACTTCTTCTTTAGATTAGATTTGAGATCACGTTGGCAAATAACAGCAAGCTCATCTGAATCTAGAAATAACACAGATGATATTAATATTATGTCTGTTTAAATGCCTACAGTATTTTAGGTCTGTGTTATAAAGTTGTACATTATAATAATGTATTCTCTTAACTGACAGAATAAATGTGTAAATGTTTTCATAATGCATTCCACACTGGAGTGTCTGAATATATTATTATTATTCGTATTAATGATGGTATCATTAATGTTGTCTGTCTCTCCTCTGTCTCTCCTCTTCTCTCTGTCTCTCCTCTTCTCTGTCTAAATTAGTCAACACAACACATCCCTGCTGCTACTTGATGTGGTGTTGTGTTAAGGCTGCTACAATATCATTGAGTTACACAGCTACTTTAGCTGTACTTTAGCTAGAGCTTTTAAATGTTTGTTATAAAACAGCATTCAACATGAGGCAGACAGCTCTTACTTTTCTCCAGTGTGTCAGCAAGCTCCTTCTGGTTCATTTTCCTCAGGACGTGCAGTGTGATCTTCAGAGCCCCCTCTCTGGCACTGCTCTCCTGCTTCTCATCTTCAGCATCCACCACTTCCTTATCCTGCTTCTGACTGTCAAAGCCTTCTGGGAGTTCTGGACTAAGTATCCTCTTGAACATCTTCAGCTCGTTCTTCACAAATGTCATAATATATAAAGTAAATAAGTAATAAATAAAGTAAATAAGTTAAAATAAATTGGTCATTTAGCAGACGCTCTTATCCAGAGCGACTTACAGGAGCAATTAGGGTTAAGTGCCTTGCTCAAGGGCACATCGACAGATTTTTCACCTAGTCGGCTTGGGGATTAGAACCAGCGACCTTTCGGTTACTGGTACAACGCTCTTAACCACTAAGCTACCTGCCGCCCAAGTTAAGCAAGATAATAAATTATTTCTCAGTAACACATTCATGAATGATTGACAGATCAACTTTACTTGAGATAAACAAAAACAAATGTACAGAACAGGACAACATACACTGAATATGGAGGCCAGGTCTGTTTGATGACTCTGGGAAGACTGACCACTGAGAATCTCTGACTCTGATCTCTCCTGGTGGTTTCTGTGGACAAAACATGAGATTACATTTCCTCATTCAGGGAGTGCACACACACACAAACACACACACACACACACACACACACACACACACACACACACAGGGAGGGAATGTTGTGTTTGTTTAATATTGTTTTAGGACTATGAAAATGAAAAAAAGGATTAGCCTATGGATTATGAAAACATCAAAAATAAATGGGAAAATGGGAGAGGAGAAATGACTAGAGACAGTGTTGTTTAACTCACTGACCATAACCCATGAGTTCTTCTTACTTTTGTTCAGTAGAAAAGTCTCCCTCTCTAAACAGTATAGGAAGGTTCATAGACAGGTCACTCTTCATGGACACACAGCTGGGTACAGGGGAGGCTGGTCTCTCCTGCTTGATTGGGCTTCAACACAACAGAGACAAACATTACGTCTCTCATCTACTCTGAGCTCAGATGGGGAAACATAAGAAGAGTTTCATTCCAAAACGCTATATATCCATTTTCAGAAATTTTCGCAAATTAGATTTTATTTTTTAAAGAAATTATGAAAGAGATTGGTGTTTTTTTTCACTATCTAATCATGGCATGCGATTGTTCAGTGAAAGACATGTATTTGTTTAAAATCTATCACTTGATGGTTTCATTTCAGAGAGACAAATAAATAATGTTTTTGTGTAAAATGCTATATATCTGCCTCACTCTCAGAGAAATAAGTAGTACTGCTAGGTTTTACACAGTAATAATATATCTGCCCCACTCTCAGAAAAATAAGTAGTACTGCTAGGATTTACACAGTAATAATATATATCTGCCTCACTCTCAGAGAAATTGTGTTTTTTTTTAATAAAAGTAGAGACTCAGCTAGAAAAAGGTATATCATACACTACAGTTGAGGAACAATGGGAAAGTAATTCTGCTTCGAAAGATGATAAACTTGTAACTTCACTTTTGAGAAAATGGCCTTTGAATGTTTGGGTTCACCTACTGGAGAGCTCTTCTTTATCTACAGTGGTGTTACTTTGGCAGAAAATGTCACCCATCTAAATAAATAGAAAAAAAATATTTAGTCAGCCACCAATTGTGCAAGTTCTCCCACTTAAAAAGATGAGAGAGGCGTGTAATTTTCATCATAGGTACACGTCAACTATGACAGACAAATTGAGAAAAAAAAATCCAGATAATCACATTGTAGGATTTTTAATGAATTTATTTGCAAATTATGGTGGAAAATAAGTATGTGGTCACCTACAAACAAGCAAGATTTCTGGCTCTCACAGACCTGTAACTTCTTCTTTAAGAGGCTCCTCTGTCCTCCACTCGTTACCTGTATTAATGGCACCTGTTTGAACTTGTTATCAGTATAAAAGACACCTGTCCACAACCTCAAACAGTCACACTCCAAACTCCACTATGGCCAAGACCAAAGAGCTGTCAAAGGACACCAGAAACAAAATTGTAGACCTGCACCAGGCTGGGAAGACTGAATCTGCAATAGGTAAGCAGCTTGGTTTGAAGAAATCAACTGTGGGAGCAATTATTAGGAAATGGAAGACATACAAGACCACTGATAATCTCCCTCGATCTGGGGCTCCACGCAAGATCTCACCCCGTGGGGTCAAAATGATCACAAGAACGGTGAGCACAAATCCCAGAACCACACGGGGGGACCTAGTGAATGACCTGCAGAGAGCTGGGACCAAAGTAACAAAGCCTACCATCAGTAACACACTACGCCGCCAGGGACTCAAATCCTGCAGTGCCAGACGTGTCCCCCTGCTTAAGCCAGTACATGTCCAGGCCCGTCTGAAGTTTGCTAGAGTGCATTTGGATGATCCAGAAGAGGATTGGGAGAATGTCATATGGTCATATGAAACCAAAATAGAACTTTTTGGTAAAAACTCAACTTGTCGTATTTGGAAGACAAAGAATGCTGAGTTGCTTCCAAAGAACACCATACCTACTGTGAAGCATGGGGGTGGAAACATCATGCTTTGGGGCAGTTTTTCTGCAAAGGGCCCGGGCAACAAAGGAGTGGCTTCGTAAGAAGCATTTCAAGGTCCTGGAGTGGCCTAGCCAGTCTCTAGATCTCAACCCCATAGAAAATCTTTGGAGGGAGTTGAAAGTCCGTGTTGCCCAGCGACAGCCCCAAAACATCACTGCTCTAGAGGAGATCTGCATGGAGGAATGGGCCAAAATACCAGCAACAGTTTGTGAAAACCTTGTGAAGACTTACAGAAAATGTTTGACCTGTGTCATTGCCAACAAAGGGTATATAACAAAGTATTGAGAAACTTTTGATATTGACCAAATACTTATTTTCCACCATAATTAGCAAATAAATTCATTAAAAATCCTACAATGTGATTTTCTGGAGAAAAAAAATCTCATTTTGTCTGTTGTAGTTGACGTGTACCTATGATGAAAATTACAGACCTCTCTCATCTTTTTAAGTGGGAGAAGTTGCACAATTGGTGGCTGACTAAATACTTTTTTCCCCCACTGTATATAGTTAATTAACTAAATATATGGTGTTTTTGGTTTATGTCAGTTTCAGTGTTTGTTATGCTATAAATTGTTATTTTATGGTTGTAAGTGGTAAAATTAACTAGAAAATGTCATATTTTGCAATTCTGAGTAATTACTACTTTAGTAAGGATATACTTTATTCAGTACTACTGCAGCTAGTAAATATTTCCAATAGATGGCAGCATAAGACCACAAATGACATTTCAGAAGATCAGTTTAGTTTTCTCCCTGGATACACCACCACTCCCCCTCACAGGATAACTCCTGCACACGCTTTTTACTGTCCCTTTCCACAATTCTAACGTGTTCTACCTTACCCTACCCTAGAATTAGGATTAGGGGTTAGGGTTAAGACTAAAAAAAATAGATTATAAGTAGGGTTAGAGTTTTTGTATAGCACTTTGTGACATCTGCTGATGTAAAAAGGGCTTTATAAATACATTTGATTGATTGTTAGGGTTTATGAGGCAAAAAACAGTATGGATTTATAGCTGTCTTGCTCCACCCTGTGGCCGTCTGTGGGTACTATATAACTAATTCACGACACCTGCTAGGCTCATAATCTGAGGTAGCAACTGAGTCAGATCTACAAATCCATTAGCTAGACCACCCGATTAGACAACAATCATCCCATTATATCTATTTAGTTAGCAACTCAGTGAACCTGCTCACCATTCGCTCAATTAGATGCCTACAAACGAAGATTTCGATGCATATCAAATTACCCAGCAGCCATATAGAAACAACAAGTCGTCAAAAAAATGGCCTTCTGGCTGTTCAAATCGGCCACATCTTGAAAAATAGGACAGGGACATGCGTTTTGTTTAGATTGTACACTTTTTTCTTAAAACAAATATGGTTAACCATAACCAGAACATTTTTCATGTTTGATGGCAATGCGCCAGCCATCGCCTCACAATGTGTACTCAGGTATGCGCGAGCACACCAAGTAGCCGTAACCTTGTTAATAATAAGTTACCTGAGGTAAACCTACAGGGTTAACGCTCACCAAGTAGCCATAACCTTGTTAATATCAGTTACCTGAGGTAAACCTACAGGGTTAACGCAGGCAGGTCTCATTGATAACAATAGTGAAGCTGGCATTGTGACGCAGAACAATGGGCTGGGAATAGAACGTTCTGGTTCTGGTATAATGGTAATATTGTCAAAATTCCGCTTATAAAAACAATCAGAATTGGTAAAAAGAATATGCATTCCATTATATTAGGCAATAAAGAAGAGTAGGCAAAGTGGTTGTGTCGTGAAAATTCTATCAAATGTCTTACATTGTAACGAGTCCAGTCAGGGTGCTGCAGAACCCCTGCAGTACCTCCGCTGACCCCGGATTGAGAACTCCTGATTTAGCAGATGCTCTTATCCAGAGCGATTTACAGGAAGTGCATTCATCTTAAGATAGCTAGGTGAGACAACCACATATCCATTGTAGCGTTTCAAACACTGGAAGACATCAAACTAAATTTGTAAATAAGGTGTCCAGTAGAGGTCAGTGTTTGAAAAATACTTTGCTTCGAAAAAAGCACCGGCACCAGGGAGAAATCAGTGAGATCTCTCGCATTTTGCAACACATGGTTCGAAAAAGCATGAGATCAAACAAAGCTTCGGACGTCATTGATCATGTGGTAATGTTACTTCGAAACTATCCATGGCAGCGTTTCAAACACTTAAAAGACTCCCTCTCCCCTCAGCCCTCAAGTTAAGTGGACACTTCTGATAACGTATCATGACGTATGATGAGATGATGATGATGACACTTGCAGGGCAAAGGGCGAGGGAAGAATGAATGGATATTAAATGGGCCGCCCTTGTCCAGAAAGGTGTCACTCGTTTGTCCCACGGTTGTGTTTTCAGTCTTCATAGCGACCGTTAAAACACTCGTAAACCTAAATTCCATCGCTATCGGGAAACCGGGCCCAGAGTGACTTACAATACAGTTGCTGTATTGTAGTGTATTATAGCTTTTAAAAGACTTGATTTGCCCTAACAAATTTTTTTTATGAATTATAATCCACATAATAATTCACATTTCCTGTTGCTCCAGGATAATCTTTCTGCTATGAGAAACTGGGTCAAATTATTATGTGGATTAAGTGCATTTATTTTAAGATAGCTAAGTGAGACAACCACATATCACAGTCAAATATACAGGATACGAACATCCCATTCCAGCTAAACATTGGATATATAGCGTTTTGCGAAAAAACACATTTTCATATACATTTAAAATCTATCAATAAAAAATCTGAGATCAATAACGCTTTGAACACATCGACTGCGTCATTGCATTTTGGTACACCAGAAGTACATTCATTTCCAATGGAACGCTGTGTTTGCCTTTCAGCATTGCGTTGCAGAGGCAGTTGCAGTGCGTTCTGTGTGGTGCGTACGTTGGATTTATCGAACGTATGCGTCAAACTGTGTACATAGACGGCTTGACAGAAATGGTAGCAGAAAGTGAATGTTTAACTTTTGTTGCACACATATTTAGATGATGCTGCATACTATTTTGCGCAATGACGCAGTCGGTGTGTTCAAAGCGTAATATTTTAGGTACCCATAAGCAATCATTTGAAAACATTTTGGACATAGAGTTTTGGAAATGTACTTAATAATTCTTAAACAAAACTGTAATCTCACCTCTTAGCTTTGGTGTCATGTTCCCCAGAGAGACTTATTTTAGAGACAGGGCCCCCCTCCTCTCTCTCCCCAGACAGATTCATTTTAGAGGCAGGGCCCCCCTCCTCTCTCTCCCCAGAGAGACTCATTTTAGACCACTGACCCCTAAACAGAGATCCAGCATGTTGGTTGTGGTGAACACAGTGACAACTAATTCTAGAATTTCAATTTTTCTCTTTTATTCATTATCTCTTAGAAATAAAACATTTACTAACAGACATATCGTAACAGTCAGGCTATTTAATGCAATCACATGAACATCTGGTTGTGACATCTCTTCTCCATGTTAACTGTCAATAATAATAATAAGTCACTGTTTGTTAAGGTAGTTATAGACAGTGCAGCAACACAAGGCCATGTCTCACACTTATTTGTATTCATTAAATGTAGGCGATTTATTGTCTTTCAATCTGTTATTTTCTAAACGTATCTGAGAATGTAGACAGAAGGGCTAAAACGGGCTTGATTGATCTGAGGGGAAATCATTGATACATTCAGAAAGTTTTTTTTGCAACAAGTAAGAGATGTTATGTTATGTAAAGTAGGCTAGGTTATAATGTAAACTCAGCAAAAAAAGAAATGTCCCTTTGTCAGGACCCTGTCTTTCAAAGATCATTCGTAAAAATCCAAATAACTTCACATATCTTCATTGTAAAGGGTTTAAGCACTGTTTTCTATGCTTGTTCAATGAACCATAAACAATTAATGAACATGCACCTGTGGAACGGTCGTTAAGACACTAACAGCTTACAGACTGTAGGCAATTAAGTTCACTGTTATAAAAATTAGGACACTAAAGAGGCCTTTCTACTGACTCTGAAAAACATCAAAAGAAAGATGCCCAGGGTCCTTGTTCATCTGCGTGAACGTGCCTTAGGCATGCTGCAAGGAGGTATGAGGACTGCAGATGTGGCCAGGGCAATAAATTGCAATGTCCGTACTGTGAGACGGCTAAGACAGCGCTACAGGGAGACAGGACGGACAGCTGATCATCCTCGCAGTGGCAGACCACGTGTAACAACACCTACACAGGATGGGTACACCTGAACATCACAGGTACAGGATGGCAACAACAACTGCCCGAGTTACACCAGGAAAGCACAATCCCTCCATCACTGCTCAGACTGTCCACAATAGGCTGAGAGAGGCTGGACTGAGGGCTTGTAGGCCTGTTGTAAGGCAGGTCCTCACCAGACATCACCGGCAACAACGTCACATATGGGCACAAACACACCGTCGCTGGACCAGACAGGACTGGCAAAAAGTGCTCTTCACTGATGAGTCGCGGTTTTGTCTCACCAGGGGTGATGGTCGGATTCACGTTTATCGTAGAAGGAATGAGCGTTACACCGAGGCCTGTACTCTGGAGCGGGATCGATTTGGAGGTGGAGTGTCCGTCATGGTCTGGGGCGGTGTGTCACAGTATCATCGGACTGAGCTCGTTGTAATTGCAGGCAATCTCAACACTGTGCGTTACAGGGAAAACATCCTCCTCCCTCATGTGGTACCCTTCCTGCAGGCTCATCCTGACATGACCCTCCAGCATGACAATGCCACCAGCCATACTGCTCGTTCTGTGCGTGATTTCCTGCAAGACAGGAATGTCAGTGTTCTGCCATGGCCAGCGAAGAGCCCGGATCTCAATCCCATTGAGCACATCTGGGACCTGTTGGATAGGAGGGTGAGGGCTAGGGCCAATCCCCCCAGAAATGTCTGGGAACTTGCAGGTGCCTTGGTGGAAGAGTGGGGTAACATCTCACAGCAAGAACTGGGAAATCTGGTGCAGTCCATGAGGAGGAGATGCACTGCAGTACTTATCTGGTGGCCACACCAGATACTGACTGTTACTTTTGATTTTGATCCCCCTTTTGTTCAGGGACACATTTTTCAATTTATGTGGAACTTGTTCAGTTTATGTTTCAGTTGTTGAATCTTGTTATGTTCACACAAATATTTACATATGTTAAGTTTGCTAAAAACAAACGCAGTTGACAGTGAGAGGACGTTTCTTTTTTTGCTGAGTATATAATAGTGGTTTGTTAGTGATATGCAGATGAAGGTCTATACCTCAGCTATAGCCTACATATCCTAGATGACCAGCCTAAACCTGTTCAGATCAGTTCCCAGAACGTTACAGGCCTACCAGTAGCAGGACAGAGCATGTAGCCTAGGCATGATATGTTTCACATTTCCAACAGAGACCATTAGGTTGGTCATTATGATAAGTGATCATATATCAAACCTACTCTGACTACTGAATGTCTGTAAACGACCTAACTTTCTAATATAATAGTTCTATGTAGGCTAGACTTACCAGAGTCTTTCCGTCTTTCCTTCAAATCAACACATTTAGCCTCATTTTAATGTTGCCGAGAAATGTGTCCCACAGTTTCAACAGCCATTTTGTAAGTGCGTAGGCTACACACTTACTTTTAATTTCATATGAGGAAACTGGTGCGGCCGCCTGTTTTCTTGCAGATGAAGTAGCCTCTCATAGGGAACTCATTCAACCAGCCTAAGCAACAGTAAATAAAATATGTCATATGGTCAAAAAACAATGGTCTAAAGAGAATCATTTCCTCCTAATATAGCCATGTACAGTGGGGAGAACAAGTATTTGATACACTGCCGATTTTGCAGGTTTTCCTACTTACAAAGCATGTAGAGGTCTGTCATTTTTATCATATGTACACTTCAACTTTGAGAGACATAATCTAAAACAAACATCCAAAAAATCACATTGTATGATTTTTAAGTAATTAATTTGCATTTTATTGCATGACATAAGTATTTGATAACCTACCAACCAGTATGAATTCCGGCTCTCACAGACCTGTTAGTTTTTCTTTAAGAAGCCCTCCTGTTCTCCACTTATTACCTGTATTAACTGCACCTGTTTGAACTCGTTACCTGTATAAAAGACACCTGTCCACACACTCAATCAAACAGACTTGAACCTCTCCACAATGGCCAAGACCAGAGAGCTGTGTAAGGACATCAGGGATAACATTTTAGACCTGCACAAGGCTGGGATGGGCTACAGGACAATAGGCAAGCAGCTTGGTGAGAAGGCAACAACTGTTGGCGCAATTATTAGAAAATGGAAGAAGTTCAAGATGACGGTCAATCACCCTCGGTCTGGGGCTCCATGCAAGATCTCACCTCGTGGGGCATCAATGATCATGAGTAAGGTGAGGGATCAGCCCAGAACTACATGGCAGGACCTGGTCAATGACCTGAAGAGAGCTGGGACCACAGTCTCAAAGAAAACCATTAGTAACACACTACGCCGTCATGGATTAAAATCCTGCAGCGCACGCAAGGTCCCCCTGCTCAAGCCAGAGCATGTCCAGGCCCGTCTGAAGTTTGCCAATGATCATCTGGATGATCCAGACGAGGAATGGGAGAAGGTCATGTGGTTTGATGAGACAAAAAAAAAGCTTTTTGGTCTAAACTCCACTCGCCGTGTTTGGAGGAAGAAGAAGGATAAGTACAACCCCAAGAACACCATCCCAACCGTGAAGCATGGAGGTGGGAACATCATTCTTTGGGGATGCTTTTCTGCAAAGGGGACAGGATGACTGCACCGTATTGAGGGGAAGATGGATGGGGCCATGTATCGCGAGATCTTGGCCTTCCCTCAGTAAGAGCATTGAAGATGGGTCGTGGCTGGGTCTTCCAGCATGACAACGACCCGAAACACACAGCCAGGGCAACTAAGGAGTGGCTCCGTAAGATGCATCTCAAGGTCCTGGAGTGGCCTAGCCAGTCTCCAGACCTGAACCCAATAGAAAATCTTTGGAGGGAGCTGAAAGTCCGTATTGCCCAGCGACAGCCCCGAAACCTGAAGGATCTGGAGAAGGTCTGTATGGAGGAGTGGGCCAAAATCCCTGCTGCAGTGTGTGCAAACCTGGTCAAGACCTACAGGAAACGTATGATCTCTGTAATTGCAAACAAAGGTTTCTGTACCAAATATTAAGTTCTGCTTTTCTGATGTATCAAATACTTATGTCATGCAATAAAATGCAAATTAATTACTTAAAATCATACAATGTGATTTTCTGGATTTTTGTTTTAGATTCCGTCTCTCAAAGTTGAAGTGTACCTATGATAAAAATTACAGACCTCTACATGCTTTGTAAGTAGGAAAACCTGCAAAATCGGCAGTGTATCAAATACTTGTTCTCCCCACTGTACATTAAAGACAGGTATATTGCTACAGATGTAGGATCTTCATTTGAGCCCGTTTGCTACAGCAGGAAAATAATCCTGAAGTAACACGACATTTGAAATATTATGTGGATTATAATAAATTGACATTTTTCAAAAGGGAAAGGTGGAAAAATTTAAATGACAAACTTCAGCAGTCTTTTTAACCCTCAAATACACAACACGTTTTAGTTGTCCTGCAACAGGCTGATTAAATTAGGATCCTACATCTCTACAGAGCTTGTCTTTATCTAAACCAAGGCAGTTTACATTATTAGCAATGATGTTGCAACTGTGAGCTGCTGTAAACCTATGTGATTGGATGTTATAGACCCCCATCTGAACAGTTTCTTTTCCCATGCTGTAGCCCTCACCAACTGGCCATCTGGTCCATAGAGACTAAAGGACTATACACTCTATGCTGCACACCACATCACGCCATCTCTCAACTGTACACTAAATAACTGCACAGTACTGCATTTGCACTCTTTTTATCTCTCTTAGATATACAGTTGAAGTCGGACTTTTACACACTTTAGCCAAATACATTTAAACTCAGTTTTTCACAATTCCTGACATTTAATCCTAGTAAAAATTCCCTCTCTTAGGTCAGTTAGGATCACCACTTTATTTTAAGAATGTGAAATGTCAGAATAATAGTAGAGAGAATTATTTATTTCAGCTTTTATTTATGTCATCACATTCCCAGTGGGTCAGAAGTCTACATACACTCAATTAGTATTTGGTAGCATTGCCTTTATATTGTTAAACTTGGGTCAAACTTTTCGGGTAGCCTTCCACAAGCTTCCCACAATAAGTTGGGTGAATTTTGGCCCATTCCTCCTGACAGAGCTGGTGTAACTGAGTCAGGTTTGTAGGCCTCCTTGCTCGCAAACACTTATTCAGTTCTGCCCACAAATGTTCTATAGGATTGAGGTCAGGGCTTTGTGATGGCCACTCCAATACCTTGACTTTGTTGTCATTAAGCCATTTGGCCACAACTTTGGAAGCATGCTTGGGGTCATTGTCCATTTGGAAGACCCATTTGCAACCAAGCTTTAACTTCATGACTAATGTCTTGAGATGTTGCTTCAATATATCCACATAATTTTCCTTCCTCATGATGCCATCTATTTTGTGAAGTGCACCAGTCCCCCCTGCAGCAAAGCACCCCCACAGCATGATGCTGCCACCCCTGTGCTTCACGGTTGGGATGGTGTTCTTCGGCTTGCAAGCCACCCCATATTTCCTCCAAACATAACGATGGTCATTATGGCCAAACAGTTCTATTTTTGTTTCATCAGACCAGAGGACATTTCTCCAAAAAGTACGATCCGATGTCACCATGTGCAGTTGCAAACCGTAGTCTTGCTTATCTATGGCGGTGTTGGAGCAATGGCATCTTCCTTCCTGAGCGGCCTTTCAGGTTATGTCGATATAGGACTCGTTTTACTGTGGATATAGATACTTTTGTACCTGTTTCCTCCCTTATCCTCACAAGGTCCTTTTTTGTTGTTCTGGGATTGATTTTCACTTTTCGCACCAAAGTACGTTCATCTCTAGGAGACAGAACGCGTCTCCTTCCTGAGCAGTATGACGGCTCGTGGTCCCATGGTGTTTATACTTGCGTACTATTGTTTGTACAGATGAACGTGGTACCTTCAGGTGTTTGGAAATTGCTCCCAAGGATGAACCAGACTTGTGGAGGTCTACAATAATTTTCTGAGGTCTTGGCTGATTTATTTTTATTTTCCCATGATGTCAAGCAAAGAGGCACTGAGTTTGAAGGTAGGCCTTGAAATACATCCACAGGTACACCTCCAATTGACTCAAATGATGTCAATTAGCCTAACAGAAGCTTCTAAAGCCATGACATAATTTTCTGGAATTTTCCAAGCTGTTTAAAGGCACAGTCAACCTAGTGTACGTAAACTTCTGGCCCACTGGAATTGTGATACAGTGAATTATATGTGAAATAATCTGTCTGTAAACAATTGTTGGAAAAATTACTTGTGTCATGCACAAAGTAGATGTCCTAACCGACTTGCCAAAACTATAGTTTGTTAGCAAGAAATTTGTGGAGTGGTTGAAAAAAAAGTTTTAATGACTCCAACCTAAGTGTATGTAAACTTCCGACTTCAACTGTATGTATGTTTAAATGTATTTTCTAAAGTTGAGTCTCTAGATTCCCTTGCTGCGCTGGGGAAATAATGAAATGGTTGTCATGGTGATTTAAACTGGGACTGGTTATCTCCCAACTCTGAGGCCATGTCATTTATTACATTTTACCCAATCGATAAAGGCAGCTGGACGGCTGAACCCAAAAGACAACTCTAAATCAACACTTACTGATATCATCCTCAAATCCTTTCACTCATATTATTGTGTCTCTGTGTTCAACAGGTAGTCTATGATATCAGTAGTGTATCAAACAGGGCAGGGAAGAGAACCCAGGTCGATGGTGAGAAAGGCAAACACCCTACACATCGCACCAATAGGGTTAACCCACATGGTGGAAATTGGAATGTGGCTCACACTGCCCCCTCCGAACGGGAAGTTGACTACTCACACATCCGGGCCGTGCATTCTGATGGCCTCACAGCCGCCATTCCAATTCTGACACCAATGTAGCGAACAGCAGGGCAGGGAAGCAAACCAGGGTCGCTCGTGTGAAAGGCAAACACCCTACGCATCGCTCCATTGGCACCAATAGGGTTACAGTCACCCTACGCATCGCTCCATTGGCACCAATAGGGTTACAGTCACCCTACGCATCGCTCCATTGGCACCAATAGGGTTACAGTCACCCTACGCATCGCTCCATTGGCACCAATAGGGTTACAGTCACCCTACGCATCGCTCCATTGGCACCAATAGGGTTACAGTCACCCTACGCATCGCTCCATTGGCACCAATAGGGTTACAGTCACCCTACGCATCGCTCCATTGGCACCAATAGGGTTACAGTCACCCTACGCATCGCTCCATTGGCACCAATAGGGTTACAGTCACCCTACGCATCGCTCCATTGGCACCAATAGGGTTACAGTCACCCTACGCATCGCTCCATTGGCACCAATAGGGTTACAGTCACCCTACGCATCGCTCCATTGGCACCAATAGGGTTACAGTCACCCTACGCATCGCTCCATTGGAACCAATAGGGTTACAGTCACCCTACGCATCGCTCCATTGGAACCAATAGGGTTACAGTCACCCTACGCATCGCTCCATTGGCACCAATAGGGTGACTTGGTTGGAATTGTGACCAATGTTCCCTCTAAGCTGCGCCCGTGCGCAGGCTCACAGCTCCCCCAGGACTGCCACACAGATGAAATATCAGCATGCGCAGAGAAGTATGAGATTGAACTTCACTGAACTTTCTAGAGATTTCACTGTTAGTTTTTTTATTTTTATTTCACCTTTATTTAACCAGGTAAGCCAGTTGAGAACAAGTTCTCATTTACAGCTGCGACCTGGCCAAGATAAAGCAAAGCAGTGCGATAAAAACAACAACAACACAGAGTTACATATGGGATAAACACAACGTACAGTCAATAACACAATAGAAAATCTATATACAGTGTGTGCAAAAGGTAGTTGGGTGGGCTAATTTCAGATGGGCTGTGTACAGGTGCAGTGATCGGTAAGCTGCTCTGACAACTGATGCTTAAAGTTAGTGAGGGAGATCAGAGTCTCCAGCTTCAGAGATTTTTGCAGTTCGTTCCAGTCATTGACAGCAGAGAACTGGAAGGAATGGCGGCCAAAGGAGGTGTTGGTTTTGGGGATGACCAGTGAGGTAAACCTGCTGGAGCGCATAATACGGGTGGGTGTTGCTATGGTGATCAATGAGCTAAGATAAGGCGGGGATTTGCCTAGCAGTGATTTATAGATGACCTGGAGCCAGTGGGTTTGGCGACGAATATGTAGTGAGGGCCAGTCAACGAGAGTGTTACTGATCACAATGGTGGGTAGTATATGGGGCTTTGGTGACAAATGGATGGCACTGTGATGGACTACATCCAATTTGCTGAGTAGAGTGTTGGAGGCTATTTTGTAAATGACATCGCCGAAGTCAAGGATCGGTAAGATAGTCAGTTTTACGAGGGCATGTTTGGCAGCATGAGTGAAGGAGGCTTTGTTGCGAAATAGGAAGCTGATTCTAGATTTAACTTTGGATTGGAGATGCTTAATGTGAGTCTGGAAGGAGAGTTTACGGTCTAATCAGACCTAGGTATTTGTAGTTGTCTACATATTCTAAGTCAGACCCGCAGAGAGTAGTGATTCTAGTCGGGCGGGTGGGTGCAAGCAGCGTTCGATTGAAGAGCATGCATTTAGTTTTACTAGTGTTTAAGAGCAGTTGGAGGCTACGGAAGGAGTGCTGTATGGCATTGAAGCTCGTTTGGAGGTTTTATAACACAGTGTCCAATGAATGGCCAGATGTATACAAAATGGTGTCGTAATGCAGGCCGAATAAATGCTTCACAGAGTTCAAGTAACAAACACATCTCAACATCAACTGTTCGGAGGAGACTTGCTTGAATCAGGCCTTCATGGTTGAATTGCTGCAAAGAAACCACTACTAAAGGACACCAATAATAAGAAGAGACTTTCTTGGCCAAGAAACATGAGCAATGGACATTAGACCGGTGGAAATCTGTCCTTTGGTCTGATGGGTCCAAATTGGAGATTTTTGGTTCCAACCGCCGTGTCTTTGTGAGACGCAGAGTAGGTGAACGGATGATCTCTGCATGTGTGGTTCCCACCGTGAAGCATGGAGGAGGAGGTGTGATGGTGTGGGGGTGCTTTGCTGGTGACACTGTCTGTGAATTATTTAGAATTCAAGGCACACTTAACCAGCATGGCTACCACAGCATTCTGCAGCGATACACCATCCCATCTGGTTTGGCCTTAGTGGGACTATCATTTGTTTTTCAACAGGACAATGACCCAACACACCTCCAGGCTGTGTAAGGGCTACTTGACCAAGAAGGAGAGTGATGGAGTGCTGCATCAGATGACCTGGCCTCCACAATCACCCGACCTCAACCCAATTGAGATGGTTTGGGATGAGTTGGAACACAGAATGAAGGAAAAGCAGCCAACAAGTGCTCAGCATGCAAAAGCATTCCTCATGAAGCTAGTTGAGAGAATGCCAAGAGTGTGCAAAGCTGTCATCAAGGCAAAGGGTGGCTACATTGAAGAATCTAAAATCTATTTTTATTTGTTTAACACTCTTTTGGTTACTACAGGATTCCATATGTAGAAAATAGTAAAAATAAAGAAAAAACCCTTGAATGGTGTGTCCAAAATGTTGACTGGTACTGTATATGCAAATAGACCATTGCTATATATGGATTTGTACCATTCACTTTGAACTGTTTTTACAGCATCAGCGGTTGTGAGTCGATGCGCTTGTTTCGAGATCAAAGCAAGAGCTACATGTTGCGACGTGTGGACATTTATTAATATCCTTTGATAGTTAGTGAGTTATTAGCCCAGTTGTAGATCATTTGTTCATATCCTTTACTAGTTAGTGAGTTATTAGCCCAGTTATAGATCAGTTGTAGTCAGCAATAGGAGAGTGATTGCTTTCTACAACAGCACAAAACATGTACATTTCTAGACATCTTTGAAAAGCGAGTCAGATAAAGAGTTTTTTCTGTCTTAAAGGGGCAGTGTTGTATTTTGAGACATGCTTGAATAAACTAAGTAGCCAATAGGCAGAGGGTAGCATAATTTGTCTGATTCTCTGTAATAATGGTATGAGAATAATGATGCATTTTATTTAGTTAAGTGGTTTCCTGCATCATCACAACAAAATGTTCAGTCACCTCCTCCTTGTGTGAAGGACAAGTAGATAAACAGGTTAATGTCAAGCTCTGCATGTTTTGTTCAAAAGTCTCATGGAATGTAGGCTTACATTGAACACCATACATTGGCTGCTACTGTAGGCTGAATGATAGAACAGCTATTTCCATGTTAAATGTTATTGGAGGCCTTTTTTACATTATGATCAAATAGCCTACTCGGTCTCTGTCTAAACTGTAACTTAAAGTGGGTACAGCCTCAATGTTCACAGTAAACTCACGCCGGAAGTTGCACAGATCGCTACACTATAGTAGAACTATGATACAATTACATTTATCATACGAAACGGGAAATGTAGAACTATGACGAATGAATATTGATGTATTGAATTCACAGGAGGTTGGTGGCACCTTAATTGGGGAGGACGGGCTTGTGGTAATGGCTGGAGCGGAATTGGTGGAATGGTGTCATTAATATGAGCCGTCCTCCCCTCAGCAACCACTGATTGAATTTGACTTGCCCACGTCCAGTTAGCGCCATTTTGTATGATTAAACTGTCATGTCATTATATATTTTCCGTTCTGCTGAGAGAGCACCTTCCTGATGACTAGCACTCTGTACATTCCTATGGATGAGGCCTGTGCTGGAATGTGAAGCTAACTGAAGCTAACTTTAGAAAACCAGTATATCTAGCTTGCATCATAGTACACCCCTCAGGCTAAGTTCAGGTTACAACATCAGGAAGGCATCAACAGCCGAGTTGTAGGCTACAACCTGGGTTGTATTCATTAGTTTACTCCGCAGCCAACAGTTTTAAAATGTTGCATAAACAGTTTACTCCAAACGCTGTACAAGGTAACCTAAAAGGTTTCTGTTGCCAAACGTTTTGCTACGGTGGGCACTAATGAACACACACAACCTGTTTTGAGGAAGTGTAAGTTGTTGTTAGTCTTTCCACAGTATTTATTTGTCTCTTTCACACAACATAACTTCCTGAGTGAAAAGAGTTAACAGTAGAATAGAAAGAGAAAATGTTTGTTAGTTGCTTGATGTGTTTTAAGCCTGTTTTGAGAAGACAAGCCTATAGGTCTATGATACAGTAGGACAGGGTTCTTCAATTCCGGTCCTGGAGGGCCGAAACACCTCTGTTTTTCATCCTCTCCTTCTAATCAGGGGCTAATTCAGACCTGGGACACAAGGTGAGTGCAATTAACTACCAGGTAGAAATAAAAAACAGAAGTGTTTCGGCCCTCCAGGACCGGAATTGAAGAACCCTGCAGTAGGAGATCACCCTGGGGAACACAGGTGGGCACTGAACGAATTCACCCCCCCCCCCCCTCCGCATCGAATTGACTTCAAATACATTTTAAGGAGAGTACGCCAATTATAACACTCTGTCTACCAAAAATATAAACTATATGAATACACAACAATATCATCAACTATATGAATACACATAACAATATAATCACCTATATGAATACACATAACAATATCATCAACTATATTAATACACATAACAATATCATCAACTATATTAATACATATAACAATATCATCAACTATATTAATACATATAACAATATCATCAACTATATTAATACACATAACACTATCATCAACTATATTAATACACATAACAATATCATCAACTATATGAATACACATAACAATATCATCAACTATATTAATACACATAACAATATCATCAACTATATGAATACACATAACAATATCACCAACTATATTAATACACATAACAATATCATCAACTATATTAATGCACATAACAATATCATCAACTATATTAATACACATAACAATATCATCAACTATATTAATATCATAACAATCGTCTCTTACCTTTTATATGTCTCTCAATAGAAGTAGAGTCTGGAATGATCATTCAGTCATTGAAAGTTACTTTTGTTTGCTCAACTCATTTACATATCAGGTTCTACCTGTTCTCTCTCCCACTCCCTGTCTCTTTATAGCTCTTACAATGTGCCTTGGCATACATTCTACAAGTGTCTGGAACTCTATTGGAGGGATGTGACATCATTCTTCCACAAGAAATTCCATCATTTTGTGTTTTGTTGATGGTGGTGGAAAACGTTGTTTCAGGCGCCTCTCCAGAATCTCCCATAAGTGTTAAATTGGGTTGAGACCTGGTGACTGAGACGGCCATGGCACATTGTGAAACATCGGTAAGTTGAGCAGTTTTCGTCACTGAAGCTCCTGCCAAACGTGCCCCAACAATCACAAATCGTTAAGCTCTTCCCGAGCAGGGTTGCAGTCTCTCTTTGTTGCAGCTCCTCTCTCCCCAGGGGTAGCAGCTTCTCTCTCCCCAGGGGTAACAGCTCCTCTCTCTCCAGGGTTAGCAGCTCCTCTCTCCCCAGGGATAGCCGTTCCTCTCTCCCCATGGGTAGCAGCTCCTCTCTCCCCAGGGGTAGCAGCTCCTCTCTCCCCAGGGGTAGCAGCTCCTCTCTCCCCAGGGGTAGCAGCTCCTCTCTCCCCAGGGGTAACAGCTCCTCTCTCCCCAGGGGTATCAGCTCCTCTCTCCCCAGGGGTAACAGCTCCTCTCTCCCCAGGGGTAGCAGCTCCTCTCTCACCAGGGGTATCAGCTCCTCTCTCCCCAGGGGTAACAGCTCCTCTCTCCCCAGGGGTACCAGCTCCTCTCTCCCCAGGGGTAGCAGCTCCTCTCTCCCCAGGGGTAACAGCTCCTCTCTCCCAAGGGGTAGCAGCTCCTCTCTCCCCAGGGGTAGCAGCTCCTCTCTCCCCAGGGGTAGCAGCTCCTCTCTCCCCAGGGGTAACAGCTCCTCTCTCCCCAGGGGTAACAGCTCCTCTCTACCCTAGGATGTGAAGACATCGGTGGCTTAGCCAATAGCCAGTAGGAGGGTCCGGGAAGGAATTTCAACAGGTAAATCCATGAATCTACAGTGTATTGCCAAAAATCACTCAAGAACTTCAAACATAGACTCTGACCTGTCCAATGGGCCAAACTGATTAAAGATTCCAACAGTACCGAAACACTCTCTCTCTCTCTCTCTCTCTCTCTCTCTCTCTCTCTCTCTCTCTCTCACACACACACACAGTGCATTAATTAGAATCCCTACAGTATATCAGCTTTTAGTGATAGTCTACTGTGTGTTCTCCCCTCCTCTGTCTCTCTCCATCACTTTCTCTGTGTCGTCTATTGATGTCTTTCATCTTGTCTGGTGTCTCTCTCCATCATATCCTATACTTCTGTTGTTGTCTCTGTGTCTTGTCTGGTGTCTCTCTCCATCATATCATATTCTTCTGTTGCTGTCTCTGTGTCTTGTCTGGTGTCTCTCTCCATCATATCCTATTCTTCTGTTGCTGTCTCTGTGTCTTGTCTGGTGTCTCTCTCCATCATATCCTATTCTTCTGTTGCTGTCTCTATGTCTTGTCTGGTGTCTCTCTCCATCAACAGAAATATTGGTGAGGGTTAGGCCTACTCCAATACAACATTGAAAACATGAAAACACGACTACATAACAGCATTAAATACAGTTGGAATATAGTTACAACTCTCAAACTGTTTCCATCAAACAGAAAAACAACAAGAAAGCTGGATAAACACATTTAGATTTCTACATACTGCACTTTGCTTCTGCATGACCCATACAGCTGTTTAAGGTCATAAAAAGGCAGAGTGCAGTATCAGCATTTAAGGGGTCATAGGTCAGATCAGTGGTCATGGTTGATATGCATGGACCAAAAAACCCAACTTTAAAGCCATTTTTCTCAGATTCACTGTTTGCGTAGACTGCTCTTTGCCTTTGTAGGGCAGTAGTTCAGGTGGCTTCCCTTGCCCTTAGTCTGCCTCCTGTCCCTCCTATCGCCATGGAGACGCCTTCCTGAAAACAATGACTCCATACTTTGCTGAAACCTGTTCTGCCAGTTCATGTCCTTAAAGATGAATGTTGGAATGTTCCAATGTGGTTACCCCAAAAAGATGCCAAGATAGATCACACATCCATAACTTGTTTCCTGCTTGTAGCAGGCCGCGTTCACAGGAATCCTTTTCTCTAACTATGAGTCATATGATTTCATGAGAATATTTTTCTGGAGTGAGAGTGTAATGCAAGTCAAGGTGTCCTTGGATGAATGTCAACAAGATGTATAACCAGCATTGTTAAATTAACTGTTGTAATAAATAAATCAAATATTTTTAAATGTATTGTCACAGACACCGGATAGATGCAGTGAAATGTGGTGTTTTACAGGGTCAGCCACAGTAGTACAGCGCCCCTGGAGCAAATCAGGTGTAAGTGCCTTGCTTAAGGGCACAGACAGATATTTACCTTGACTGCTCAGGATTTTGTTCCAGCAACCTTTCAGTTACTGGCCCCACTAGGTAATCTTACCATACCAGTTCACGCCCTAAAAGAAGACACTGTTCAAGTGTTCAAATGTAGTCCGTGAAGAGGTATTAGGATTATGTACACAGCTATTCTGCCGTACAATTGCAAACTGCTGCTACACATTTGGTCAAAGATGAGTTCAGACCTAAATCAGGCTTCATAGTATCTGTTATATCTTGTGACAAAGTGTCCTGATTCAATTATCTTCAGTTTCAGAGAAAATGGAGGGTCAAATTTGATGCAACTACAAAATCCCAGTAAAAACCAAGGAAACAGCAGTAAGTGAAGTTACTGCCATCTGGCTTTGTTCCACCATGTTCTACTGCAGTTACTACGGTTTTCCTTGGTAATCTATCAGGCTCTGAGTTCAGGCCATCCCGACCATGACACTCACCCTCACACACTCCATGAGACAGCCAGTGATCCAGTTATCACCAGAATAAAACATGGCACAATCACGCAGAAACATTATGGTTTAACTCGCATTGAAATGCAAATACCCAGATAATGGTAAGAAATATAGCAAACAAAATATTGAAACGCTCGCTAACATAAAGAAAAGGACAGCATTGATAGTAATACAAAGTCACATAAGGATAAACATTCTCCGTGATGAAATAGTTCTTAACTTATGGATAAAAAAAGGTTGCTACAATACAACATTCAAAACATGAAAACACAACTACATAACACCATTAAAAACAACAAGAAAGCTGGATAAACTCATTTAGATTTTATAGATACTGCACTTTGCTTTTGCATGACCCATACAGCTGTTTAAGGTCATACAAAGGCAGAGTGCAGTATCAGCATTTTAGGGGTCATAGGTCAGATCAGTGGTCATAATAAGATGATACATCAGTGCATTTACACTTATCTACCTACGACATATTTGGCTGGACAGCAAAAACAACTTTAAAGCCTTTTTTTGTCTTCAGTTGTACTGTTTTCTAGTTGATGATCTTTGCCTTTGTAGGGCCGTTTATTCAAGCAGTCAACGGACAACAACTCTTAATGTGATCACGGGGAAAACACTTTTGAAAGCAGTTTTGACCTTTGTTAAAAAAAGAGGGGGATCCAAGCTTTCCATTGATAACACGTTTATTTCTATACTCCTACAATTGCGCTAATGCATTGTTTTAAAAATGCAGTTACAACTGGAGTGTCAAGCATGGTTTAGGATCATTCACAACAGAGCTCTAACAATCTCACAACGTTCAGTTCAGTGTTAGTGGCTGTTGCTGTGGTTGAATGATGTTGCTTGCAGAATGCAGCCTTGGTGCACCATGCTCTCCCTGTTGGGATCCTGTACTCAGTAGGAGGTAAACCCTGTGATGATGGTGCAGGGTTTTGTGCCATCATTTGCATGAATGCCTCATAGGCGTCGTGGTCAAGTTCAGTCCAGTTTCTTTTTGCCACCCATTGCTTGTGATGTTGGAGGAGAGTTTACTGAATGCCTGATAGGCGTCGTGGTCAAGTTCAGTCCAGTTTCTTTTTGCCACCCATTGCTTGTGATGTTGGAGGAGAGTTTACTGAATGCCTCATAGGCGTCGTGGTCAAGTTCGTCCAGTTTCTTTTTGCCACCCATTGCTTGTGATGTTGGAGGAGAGTTTTGTGCATATAGTCTACTGAATGCCTCAGAGGCGTCGTGGTCAGCTTCAGTCCAGTCTCTTTTACTGTCATCCACTGAACTTTTCCTTGTTTACGTTTGAGGTTTTAACCTTGGAGTGTGTGACTGTCACCGGCCCCAGTATCACCAGGTGGTGTCTCCAGTATGACCAAATCAAATCAAATCAAATGTTATTTGTCACTTACACGTGTTTAGCAGATTTTATAGCGGGTGTAGCGAAATGCTTGTGCTTCTAGCTCCGACAGTGCAATAATATCTAACAAGTAATATCTAACAATTTCACAACATATACCCAATACACACAAATCTAAGTACGGAATGGGATTAACAATACAGTTGAAGTCGGAAGTTTACATACACCTTAGCCAAATACATTTAAACTCAGTTTTTCACAATTCCTGACATTTAATCTTAGTAAAAATTCCCTGTCTTAGGTCAGTTAGGATCACCACTTTATTTTAAGAATGTGAAATGTCAGAATAATAGTAGAGAGAATGTTTTATTTCAGCTTTTATTTCTTTCATCACATTCCCAGTGGGTCAGAAGGTTACATACACTCAATTAGTATTTGGTAGCATTGCCTTTAAATTGTTTAACTTGGGTCAAACGTTTCGGGTAGCCTTCCACAAGCTTCCCACAATAAGTTGGGTGAATTGTGGCCCATTCCTCCTGACAGAGCTGGTGTAACTGAGTCAGGTTTGTTGGCCTCCTCCTTGCTCGCACACGCTTTTTCAGTTCTGCCCACAAATTTGCTATAGGATTGAGGTCAGGGCTATGTGATGGCCACTCCAATACCTTGACATTGTTGTCTTAAGCCATTTTGCCACAACTTTGGAAGTATGCTTGGGGTCATTGTCCATTTGGAAGACCCATTTGCGACCAAGCTTTAACTTCCTGACTGATGTCTTGAGATGTTGCTTCAATATATCCACATCATGTTCCTTCCTCATGATGCCATCTATTTTGTGAAGTGCACCATTCCCTCCTGCAGCAAAGCACCCCCACAGCATGATGCTGCCACCCCCGTGCGTCACGGTTGGGATGGTGTTCTTCGGCTTGCATGCACAACCTTTTTCCTCCAAACATAATGATGCTCATTATGGCCAAACAGATCTATTTTTGTTTCATCAGACCAGAGGACATTTCTCCAAAAAGTACGATCTTTATCCCCATGTGCAGTTGCAAACCATAGTCTGGCTTTTTTATGGAGGATTTGGAGCAGTGGCTTCTTCCTTGCTGAGCGGCCTTTCAGGTTATGTCGATATAGGACTCGTTTTGCTGTGGATATAGATACTGTTGTACCTGTTTCCTCCAGCATCTTCACAAGGTCCTTTGCTGTTGTTCTGGGATTGATTTGCACTTTTCGGACCAAAGTACGTTCATCAGAACGCGTCTCCTTCCTGAGCGGTATGACGGCTGCATGGTCCCATGGTGTTTATACTTGCGTACTATTGTTTGTACATATGAACGTGGTACCGTCAGGCATTTGGGAATTGCTCCCAAGGATGAACCAGAATTGTGGAGGCCTACAATTTTTTTCTGAGGTCTTGGCTGATTTCTTTTGATTTTCCCATGATGTCAAGAAGAGAGGCCTTGATATACATCCACAGGTACACCTCAAATTGACTCAAATGATGTCAATTAGCCTATCAGAAGCTTCTAAAGCCGTGACATCATTTTCTGGAATTTTCCAATCTGTTTAAAGGCACAGTCAACTTAGTGTATTTAAACTTCTGACCCACTGGAATTGTGATACAGTGAATTATAAGTGAAATAATCTGGCTGTAAACAATTGCTGGAAAAATTACTTGTGTCATGCACATAGTAGATGTCCTAACCGACTTGCCAAAACTATAGTTTGTTAACAAGAAATTTGTGGAGTGGTTGAAAAACTAGTTTTAATGACTCCAACCTAAGTGTATGTAAACTTCAGACTTCAACTGTATATGCTATACTATATAGAGAGAGTCTATTATACTATATAGATACTATACTATAGAGAGTGAGTATACTCTACTGTATATATACTATACAATAGAGAGAGAGTATACTATACTGTATATATACTATACTATAGAGAGAGTATACTATAATGTATATACTATACTATAGAGAGAGAGTATACTATACTGTATATATACTATACTATAGAGAGAGAGAGTCTACCATACTGTATATATACTATACTATATAGAGAGAGTCTACTATACTGTATATATACTATACTATATAGAGAGAGTATACTATACTGTTTATATATACTATACTAGAGAGAGAGAGAGTATACTATACTGTATATATACTATACTATATATAGAGAGAGTATACTATACTGTATATATACTATACTATAGAGAGAGAGTCTACTATACTGTATATATACTATACTATATAAAGAGAGTCTACTATACTGTATATATACTATACTATAGAGAGAGAGTCTACTATACTGTATATATACTACACTATAGAGAGAGAGAGTCTACCATACTGTATATATACTATAATATATAGAGAGAGTCTACTATACTGTATATATACTATACTATAGAGAGAGAGTCTACTATACTGTATATATACTATACTATAGAGAGAGTCTACTATACTGTATATATATACTATACTATAGAGAGAGTCTACTATACTGTATATATACTATACTAGAGAGAGAGTCTATTATACTATATATATACTATACTATAGAGAGAGAGTACTATACTGTATATATACTATACTATAGAGAGTCTCTACTATACTGTATGTATACTATACTATAGAGAGAGAGTATACTATACTGTATATATACTATACTATAGAGAGAGAGTCTACTATACTGTATATATACTATACTATATAGAGAGTCTACTATACTGTATGTATACTATACTATAGAGAGAGAGTATACTATACTGTATATATACTATACTATAGAGAGAGAGTATACTATACTGTAGGATATAACCCCACCCCCTTTGCCAAAGCCCAGCCCCCACACCACTAGAGGGAAATCAACAGACCACCAACTTACGACCCTGAGACAAGGCTGAGTATAGCCTGTACTCTAACTACTGTTATTAATAATCCCTGTAAACAGACCACCAACTTACTACCCTGAGACAAGGCTGAGTATAGCCTGTACTCTAACTACTGTTATTAATAATCCCTGTAAACAGACCACCAACTTACTACCCTGAGACAAGGCTGAGTATAGCCTGTACTCTAACTACTGTTATTAATAATCCCTGTAAACAGACCACCAACTTACTACCCTGAGACAAGGCTGAGTATAGCCTGTACTCTAACTACTGTTATTAATAATCCATGTAAAAAGACCACCAATTTACTACCCTGAGACAAGGCTGAGTATAGCCTGTACTCTAACTACTGTTATTAATAATCCCTGTAAACAGACCACCAACTTACTACCCTGAGACAAGGCTGAGTATAGCCTGTACTCTAACTACTGTTATTAATAATCCCTGTAAACAGACCACCAACTTACTACCCTGAGACAAGGCTGAGTATAGCCTGTACTCTAACTACTGTTATTAATAATCCCTGTAAACAGACCACCAACTTACTACCCTGAGACAAGGCTGAGTATAGCCTGTACTCTAACTACTGTTATTAATAATCCCTGTAAACAGACCACCAACTTACTACCCTGAGACAAGGCTGAGTATAGCCTGTACTCTAACTACTGTTATTAATAATCCCTGTAAACAGACCACCAACTTACTACCCTGAGACAAGGCTGAGTATAGCCTGTACTCTAACTACTGTTATTAATAATCCCTGTAAACAGACCACCAATTTACTACCCTGAGACAAGGCTGAGTATAGCCTGTACTCTAACTACTGTTATTAATAATCCCTGTAAACAGACCACCAACTTACTACCCTGAGACAAGGCTGAGTATAGCCTGTACTCTAACTACTGTTATTAATAATCCCTGTAAACAGACCACCAATTTACGACCCTGAGACAAGGCTGAGTATAGCCTGTACTCTAACTACTGTTATTAATAATCCCTGTAAACAGACCACCAACTTACTACCCTGAGACAAGGCTGAGTATAGCCTGTACTCTAACTACTGTTATTAATAATCCCTGTAAACAGACCACCAACTTACTACCCTGAGACAAGGCTGAGTATAGCCTGTACTCTAACTACTGTTATTAATAATCCCTGTAAACAGACCACCAACTTACTACCCTGAGACAAGGCTGAGTATAGCCTGTACTCTAACTACTGTTATTAATAATCCCTGTAAACAGACCACCAACTTACTACCCTGAGACAAGGCTGAGTATAGCCTGTACTCTAACTACTGTTATTAATAATCCCTGTAAACAGACCACCAACTTACTACCCTGAGACAAGGCTGAGTATAGCCTGTACTCTAACTACTGTTATTAATAATCCCTGTAAACAGACCACCAATTTACTACCCTGAGACAAGGCTGAGTATAGCCTGTACTCTAACTACTGTTATTAATAATCCCTGTAAACAGATCACCAACTTACTACCCTGAGACAAGGCTGAGTATAGCCTGTACTCTAACTACTGTTATTAATAATCCCTGTAAACAGATCACCAACTTACTACCCTGAGACAAGGCTGAGTATAGCCTGTACTCTAACTACTGTTATTAATAATCCCTGTAAACAGACCACCAATTTACTACCCTGAGACAAGGCTGAGTATAGCCTGTACTCTAACTACTGTTATTTGACAAGACTGGAAAACACCTCATCATCTAGTGTTCTGTTTGTCCCATTAATCACCCTGTGAACGCATCTCTAAGGGTCCAGGTCAAAGTAACACACTATAAAGGGTATAGGGTGTCATTTGGAACACAACCACAGTAATAATAACAAAACTGTTTCTGATCGAACTTTAAAATGAATCCCTGTAAACAGACCACCAATTTACGACTCTGAGACAAGGCTGAGTATAGCCCACGAAGATCTCCTCCACCACACAATCCAGAGGGGGCGCCAAACAGGACTAGATAAAACAAATTATCTTTAAATGTTAAAAAAATCCAACTTTATTATATTTACTAGAAGAATAAATAAAATAAATAAAACATTTAAAAAAGAGCCAGAATCTCAATTGGTGGGAATGAAATGGAACACGTCACACCCACTTCCTAACTCTATACTATAGCTTAATTCACCAATATCTCATTTACTGTGATATTGTCTGGGCCAGTACATATGCCTCCTACCTACACAGATTACTCATCATCCAATAGAAATGTGCACCACTAGCCACCTCCTCTAATTACCAGGCTCCATCTGCACCTTTGTTTAAGAAACTCAATATATTTTCTATTTACGACATTAATGTACAGAAATTACGCACTTTCATCTACAAATACTCACACCTCCCAGACAGTTTCCCTAAACCCTTCAATGGATTCTTCCAGGTTCATTCTGAAATCCATCTATATAACTGTGATAACCTTCACCCTACCCACTGCCACATCTCACCTAGTCAATTCTCTATCAGATACAGAGGTAACATACTCTGGAATTATTATCTTCACATCGTGAAAACATCATCAACCCTCAATTGTCACGATCGCTTAAGGAGGGAGACGAAGGCGCAGCGTTGCGGGTGAACATATTTGTTTATTGACTAGATCACACGATCAAAACAATGAACGAAACGTGAAGTCCTTCGATACACAAACCAAAAGGAACAAGAAACCACAAAACACAAAGTGAAAACAGACAGTTTAAATATGGCTCCAATCAGAGACAACGAGCCAACAGCTGACACTCGTTACCTCTGATTGGGAGTCACTCAAACAAAGAAATACAATAACCTAGACCCACAACAAAACATAGAAACTAACACCCTGGCTCAACATACGAGAGTCCCCCGAGCCAGGGCGTGACAGTACCCCCCCCTAAAGGCGCGGACTCCGACCGCGCCAACGAAACACAACAGGGGAGGGACCGGGTGGGCACTCCGCCTAGGCGGCGGATCCGGCTCCAGTGGAACAGGCACGTGCCGTGCCGGACCGACGACGCACACCACTGGCTTGGTGTGGGGAACAGGCACGGGCCGTGCTGCACTGACGACACACACCACTGGCTTGGTGTGGGGAGCAGGAGCGGGCCGGACAGGGCTGACGAAACGCCCCACAGACTTGGTGCTGGGAGCAGGAATGGGCCGGACCGGGCTGGCGACGCGCACCACAGACCTGGTGCGGAGAGCAGGAACGGGCAGAGCCGGGCTGAC
This sequence comes from Coregonus lavaretus, assembly GCF_964263955.1. Taxonomy (NCBI): domain Eukaryota; kingdom Metazoa; phylum Chordata; class Actinopteri; order Salmoniformes; family Salmonidae; genus Coregonus; species Coregonus lavaretus. Next base: position 78,837,756 of record NC_139989.1, read on the forward strand.
GAGACGCACCACAGACTTGATGCGTGGAGCAGGAATGGGCCGGACCGGGCTGGCGACGCGCACCACAGACCTGGTGCGGAGAGCAGGAACGGGCAGAGCCGGGCTGACGAGACGCACCACAGGCTTGATGCGGGGAGCAGGAATGGGCCGGACTGGGCTGGCGACGCGCACCACAGACCTGGTGCGGGGAGCAGGAACGGGCAGAGCCGGGCTGACGAGACGCACCACAGACTTGATGCGGGACGCATGGATGGGCCGGACTGGGCTGGCGACGCGCACCACAGATCTGGTGCGGAGAGCAGGAACGGGCCGGGCTGGGCTGTCGACGCACACCGCAGGTTCGGTGCGGGGAGCAGGAATAGACCGGACCGTACTGGGGACACACACCACTGGCTCTACACCGGGATCTGGAACGGGCCGGACCGGACTGGCAACACACGCCAGTACCTCTCGCCGTGCCTCTACACCCTCCATCCCCCCTTCCACCAGTGGCCCCCGTAACCTGGCGGCCTCCTCTGCAACCCCGCTGGACCGCTCCATAGCGGCCTCCTGCTGCCCCGACGTCGTGAGCCCCCCCCTAAAAAAATTCTGGGGGTCTCTCCTCCCCGTGGGCCAGGCCTCCATCATTCTCGCCAGACTCTCACCCCACTGCTCCAAAGTCCAACCTCTCTCCTCTTCTCTTGGCTTGGCCCAGTCGAGACTCCTACTCAACTGCTCCCAAGTCCATCCTCTCTCTTCTTCACGCTGCTTTGTCCTGTTATGGTGGTTTCTTCTGTCACGATCGCTTAAGGAGGGAGACCAAGGCGCAGCGTTGCGGGTGAACATATTTGTTTATTGACTAGATCACACGATCAAAACAATGAACGAAACGTGAAGTCCTTCGATACACAAACCAAAAGGAACAAGAAACCACAAAACACAAAGTGAAAACAGACAGTTTAAATATGGCTCCAATCAGAGACAACGAGCCAACAGCTGACACTCGTTACCTCTGATTGGGAGTCACTCAAACAAAGAAATACAATAACCTAGACCCACAACAAAACATAGAAACTAACACCCTGGCTCAACATACGAGAGTCCCCCGAGCCAGGGCGTGACATCAATAACTTCAAGAGAAGACTAGGGGTCAGCTTGATGAACCAAACTACCCAATAATCCCCTCCATGAAGACTGGGGGTCAGCCTGATGAACCAAACTACCCAATAATCCCCTCCATGAAGACTAGGGGTCAGCCTGATGAACCAAACTACCCAATAATCCACTCCATGAAGACTGGGGGTCAGCTTGATGAACCAAACTACCCAATAATCCACTCCATGAAGACTGGGGGTCAGCCTGATGAACCAAACTACCCAATAATCCACTCCATGAAGACTGGGGGTCAGCCTGATGAACCAAACTACCCAATAATCCCCTCCATGAAGACTGGGGGTCAGCTTGATGAACCAAACTACCCAATAATCCACTCCATGAAGACTAGGGGTCAGCCTGATGAACCAAACTACCCAATAATCCACTCCATGAAGACTGGGGGTCAGCCTGATGAACCAAACTACCCAATAATCCCCTCCATGAAGACTGGGGGTCAGCCTGATGAACCAAACTACCCAATAATCCCCTCCATGAAGACTGGGGGTCAGCCTGATGAACCAAACTACCCAATAATCCTCCATGAAGACTGGGGGTCAGCCTGATGAACCAAACTACCCAATAATCCCCTCCATGAAGACTGGGGGTCAGCCTGATGAACTAAACTACCCAATAATCCCCTCCATGAAGACTGGGAGACAGCCTGATGAACCAAACTACCCAATAATCCCCTCCATGTAGCCTGATTCTCTCTCACACACACATACATAATCAAACATGTTTTTTCTTCCAGCCTCACCTGAACACAGTTTTTACCTGTTTTTTTTCATATCAGCCCTTTTGCGATTCCAGCCTCACCTGAACACCGTTTTTACTTGTTTATTTATCTGCAGTGTTTTGTCTTTCACCTCTTTTCTTTGGTGTGAATAAATAAAACCTAAAACCTAATTGAGAAATGGTTTCACTTGCAATGACTTGTTATGTTTAAACCGTGATTTAAACTGAGACTCAGTGATATGACATGTAAGGCTGTGTATCTGCCTGTTTTCATATATGGACCTGATTTCCATTCAGACTGCTTTGTCCAGCCAAGTGGCACTTTGTGGGATACATTGAATGTAATGGAGTTGAAGTTGTGTTCCCAGCTGTCCACAGGATGGCGCCAGAGCAGCATAACTGGACTGGTGAGACATGAGTAATATCCCAGGGAAATACACTATATATACAAAAGTATGTGGACAACCCTTCAAATTAGTGGATTCGGCTATTTCAGTCACACTCGTTGGTGACAGGTGTATAAAATCGAGCCCACAGCCATGCAATCTCTGTCCGACGACGGCCAAACCGTGCCGTCGTCGGACAGGCGAGAGGCAACCCCAATAAAACATTTTTGGGGGGCACACGGCTTGGACGACGGGGATGCTGGAGGCAGCTAGAGGACGGATCGGCGGATTAGGAGAGGAGGCCACCATGTTACGGGGGCTATTGGTCCAGAGGGAGCAGGAGTTAAATGGTCAGAGGGAGGAGTTACAGGAAGCGATAAGGGAGAAGGAGAGTGTAGAGGCACGGCGAGAGGCACTGGTTAGGCAGCAGAGGGAGCGGAGGTTTATGAGGAAACCCAGTCCCGCTCCTCGCATCAAGCAAGTGGTGTGTGTCACCAGTCCGGTCCGGCCGTTCCTGATCCCCGCACTATTGTTGACTCCTTTTTATTGGGGTTGCTTCTCGCCTGTCCGACGACGGCACGGTTGGCGCCGTACCTCCTCTCTCGCCAGGGCTTTAACTTTTGCCCATGGCCTTTTGCCCGCGAACATGTCCTCCCAAGACCACCATTCGCCCACCTGGGACATTGCCAACTTCTCCAGTTCCTTACCCGGCATTTGCTCCTGAACACACTGCTTGGTCCTCTTATGGTGGGATCGTCTGTCACGATCGTTACAGGATGAAGACCAAGGCGCAGCGTGATAAGCGTACATTATTTTATTAAGTGTACACACCCGAACAAAAACAACAAAACGATACGTGAAGTCCTAGGTCATAAACACAAACACAAACACAAACACAAACACAAACACAAACACAAACACAAACACAAACACAAACACAAACACAAACACAAACACAAACACAAACACAAACACAAACACAAACACAAACACAAACACAAACACAAACACAAACCTTACACGGAACAAGATCCCACAATGACTAGTGCAAACAGGCTGCTTAAGTATGGTTCCCAATCAGAGAAAACGAGCCACAGCTGTCTCTGATTGGGAACCAACCGGCCAACATAGAAATACATGATCTAGAATCCCCAACATAGAAAAAACAACATAGAAGCTACACACCCTGGCTCAACATTTCAGAGTCCCCAGAGCCAGGGCGTGACACAGGAATGGTTATACAGCTAGAGACACAATACTGTTAAAATATATATCAGTACATTATGGAAACTAGTTATTGCAGATAAATACAATTATTATAAACCACATATACAATCACCCACCTCAGCTGCATCAACCCACCCTCCAACCCCTCCTGGGACCACCCCAACCCACCCTCCAACCCCTCCTGGGACCTCCCCAACCCACCCTCCAACCCCTCCTGGGACCACCCCAACCCACCCTCCAACCCCTCCTGGGACCACCCCAACCCACCCTCCAACCCCTCCTTGGACCACCCCAACCCACCCTCCAACCCCTCCTGGGACCACCCCAAACCACCCTCCAACCCCTCCTGGGACCACCCCAACCCACCCTCCAACCCCTCCTGGGACCACCCCAACACACCCTCCAAACCCTCCTGGGACCACCCCAACCCACCCTCCAACCCCTCCTGGGACCACCCCAACCCACCCTCCAACCCCTCCTGGGACCACCCCAACCCACCCTCCAACCCCTCCTGGGACCACCCCAACCCACCCTCCAACCCTTCCTGGGACCACCCCAACACACCCAACCTGATCTCCATTAAATTAAATACTAAATCAAGGTACACATTTGCACAAAAATGATAATTAGCGGTCAATCTGTTGGGTAAAACCCACTACAGGAGTTATTTTATGGTTTCAGCTGCAATTGTTGTTTGGCTAGCCCAATGGATCCTAGCAGTGGATAGTTCTAAATAAATGATATCTATAAAAGTGCTGATCCAATGAGGTGTGGTGGTTGCCATCTTAGTTCCAACGTCTTTTTAGCTGCTGTCCAACCTGACAACATTATACGTCTTCGCTGTAATGACAGTGGTGAATTATCATTCAGTAATAACAGTTTGGGGGAACAAGATATGAGGATACCTCTTTCCAAAACATGTCCCCTGGTCACTCCCAGTACATATGATTAAAGGAGCCCAAGGCACCTTGATTACATAGATCACACAGAGGAGCGGTTGTGATTTCTATTAAATTATGTTTTCTAGGTGGAAGGTATACCTGTGTATGAGATTAAAATGTATCAGCTGATGATTAGGATGTTAGATGAACCCACTAAGTTCCTGATGAACTCAACTGGTGAGCCTCTTTAGCAGCTAGTTCCATGGACACACTGATTTCAATGTCCTTTGCCAAGGTCAGATGACTTTCAGTCAACAGTCTATTTTGTGTAGCTTCACTCCGTAGCCCACATACTAGTCTGTCTCTAATGATGTCATTTAGAACAGCATTGAACTCAGTGTTCTGGTAGTTTCTTTAATGCAGCAGCAAACATTGTTACTGATTCTCCCTCTTCCTGATGTCTCCTGTGGAACCTGAACCTTTCAGCATTAACTAGTGGTTCTGGTGAAAAATGTCCTTTAAGTATCTCCACAATATCCCCATACGTCTTATTACCTGTTCTGACTGGCTGTAGCAGGCTTCCTAGTAAATTAAATGTCTTTGGCCCCATTACACTAAAACATGGAGGCACAATGTTGTCCTCATTCATGTCATTTACAAGAACAAAATATTCAAACCGTTCTGTATATGAGCTCCACTGTCACACTCTGGCTCTGGGACTTTTTGTTTAGTCAGGGTGTGTAGAGTTCCGTGTGTTTTGTACTGTGGGTAGTGTCTAGGTGTTCGCGTTCTATGTTTGGTCAGTGACTCCCAATCGGAGGTAACGAGTGTCAGCTGTCGGCTCGTTATCTCTGATTGGGAGCCATATTTAAATGTCTGTGTTCACCTTGTGGTTGTGGGTTTTTGTTCTATATTCAGTCGGTGTAACTGAGGACGTCACGGATCGTGTTTTGTTTTGTCGGGTGTTTCTACATTAAAATCATCATGTTCACTCCCAACGCTGCGCTTTGGTCGTACTTCATTGGCGCTCGTGACAGAAAAACCCACCACAACGAGACCAAGCAGCGTTTCCAGGAGTTGGATGACGAGTGGTGGAGACAGAAGAGCGAAGGTTGGGAGAGGACTATGGAGGCCTGGTCCACCGAGAGGAGAGACCCCCAGAAAATTTTTAGGGGGGGGCTCACGACGTCGGGGCAGAAGGTGTACGGCCCGGAGGAGTGCAAGAGGTTGGCAGATATGGCCGCCAGTTTAAGGGGGCCACTGGTTACGAAGGGGATGGAAAGTGTGGAGGCACGGCGAGAGGTACTGGGGGGTGTTTCCAGTCCGGTCCGGCCCGTTCCTGATCCCCGTGTAGGGCCAGGGGTGTGTGTCCCCAGTGCGGTTCTGTCTGTTCCTGTTCCTCGCATTGAACCTACGGTGCGCGTCGCCAGCCCGACTCGGCCCGTTCCTGCTCCCCGCACCAAGTCTGTGGTGCGTTTCGCCAGCCCAGCCCGGCCTGTCCCTGCTCAACGCACCAAGCCTACGGGGTGCGTCGCCAGCCCAGCTCGGCCTGTTCCTGCGCCCCGCACCAAGTCTGTGGTGCGTTTCGCCAGCCCAGCCCGGCCTGTTCCTGCGCCCCGCGCCAGGCCTACGGGGTGCGTCGCCAGCCCAGCCCGGCCTGTCTCTGCTCTACGCACCAAGACTACGGTGTGCGTCGTCGGCCCAACTCGGACTGTTCCTGCCACTCGCACCAGGCTAAGGGGGCGAGTCGTCAACCTGGTTCAGCCTATTCCTGCTACTCGCACCAAGCCAGGGAGGCGAGTCGTCAACCTGAGGAGGTCCGTTCCGGCTCCACGTACCAAGCCGAGGGTGCGTATCGTCGGCCAGGTCCGGTCCATCCCTGTCTCACGCGCCAAGCTAGGGGTGCGCGTCATCAGTTTGGATCCAGCCAGCTGGGTTGGATTGGACCGGGGCCATTACGGGGGGAGTCATGTAGGATGGTGGTCAAGCCCGGAGCCGGAGCCGCCTCCGAGGAGCAACACCCACCCAGCCCTCCCCTATTTGGGGTTTTGAGGCGCGGTCGCAGTCCGCGCCTTTAGGGGGGGGTACTGTCACACTCTGGCTCTGGGACTTTTTGTTTAGTCAGGGTGTGTAGAGTTCCGTGTGTTTTGTACTGTGGGTAGTGTCTAGGTGTTCGCGTTCTATGTTTGGTCAGTGACTCCCAATCGGAGGTAACGAGTGTCAGCTGTCGGCTCGTTATCTCTGATTGGGAGCCATATTTAAATGTCTGTGTTCACCTTGTGGTTGTGGGTTTTTGTTCTATATTCAGTCGGTGTAACTGAGGACGTCACGGATCGTGTTTTGTTTTGTCGGGTGTTTCTACATTAAAATCATCATGTTCACTCCCAACGCTGCGCTTTGGTCGTACTTCATTGGCGCTCGTGACATCCACTGCTCAATACTTTCATCAAACTGTCCAATGGTTCCAACAATTCCAATTATTTTTCGTTTCTCAATAAGCTCCTGATTGTCACTCACTTCAATATTGTCCTCAACCACAGCAATATTTTAATCAGTCACATGATCTTCATTCACTTCACTCACTGACGTTTCCTCCTAAATTCGCTCATTTAGCAGATTTAATTAAAAGGTTTGTCTTCACAGTTGAATAAATGTCCTTTCCTTTAATCAATGTATATTCCTCCTTTTTAATCACGTTGTTTTCCCGCTCCGATGTCCGTCTCGAGTCCTTTTCTGCCGTCCATGACGATGTTAACTCCAGTGGTGGAAAACGTACCCAAATGTCATACTTGAGTAAAAGTAAAGATAACTTAATAGAAAATGACTCAACTAAAAGTGAGTCACCCAGTAAAATACTACTTGAGTAAAAGTCTAAAAGTATTTGGTTTTAAATGTACTTAAGTATCAAAAGTAAATGTAATTGCTAAAATATACTAAAGTATTAAAAGTAAAAGTACAAGTATACATAATTTCAAATTCCTTACATAAAGCAAACCAGACAATTTTCTTGTTTTTAAAATTTACATTCAGCCAGAGGCACACTCCAACACTCAGACAATTTACAAACAAAGCATTTGTGTTTAGTGAGTCTGCCAGATCAGAGGCAGTAGGGATGTTCTCTTGATAAGTGCGTGAATTGGACCATTTTCTGTCCTGCTAAGCATTCAAAATGTAACGAGTACTTTTGGGTGTCAGGGAAAATGTATGGAGTAAAAGTACATTCTTTTCTTTAGGAATGTAGTGAAGTAAAAGTAGTCAAAAATATAAATAGTAAAGTCAAGTACAGATACCCCAAAAAACTACTTAAGTAGTACTTTAAAGTATTTTTACTTAAGTACTTTAAACCACTGGTTAACTCTCTTTCTTAGCTAGCTGGACTATGCACTTGCCTCTGCTAGCAATACACTGTGCTAACATTAGCCTAGACTGGACCCCAGAAAATAACAGTTTTAAACAGTTGTAAAAACCCACTTCTTCCAGACAGAATAGTTCCTGTAGATTCAGACTAACTCATCACCAATCTTTTGTTATGTCTCGTGGGTTTCATAACCACGTCTGTACAACAATTCAATAATGATGAGACAGGAGACAGGAATCAGTTCAACCATTTATCTGGAACGTGATCATCTCAACACATACAAACCCCCATGATGCTCTGCGGCACAACCCCAATATACAACAAATACATAGATAAGTAAATGGACACAAAACAAAACTCATAGAGGAATTTAAATGTTCAGTTGTAGAAAGTAGGGCCATGGGATAGGGTCAGAAAGGTCCGTATGTTTGATAACTGGTTACAGAGGTGACATAACAAGCATAAGGTCCATTATAACACAGTGAAGTAGAGGTGGGAGCTAAAAGCAGACATGGACAGTGAGACGGTGTGAGGAGGTCAGGGGTGAAACACTAGATCAGGACAGGTAGAAATGGCAGGGCTGGTTGTGTTCAGTGTGTGTGTCCAGTGTGTGTGTGTGTGTCCAGTGTATGTATGTGTGTCCAGTGTATGTATGTGTGTCCAGTGTGTGTGTGTGTGTGTGTGTGTGTGTGTGTGTGTGTGTCCAGTGTGTGTTTGTCCAGTGTGTGTGTGTGTGTCCTGTGTGTGTGTGTGTTCAATGTGTGTGTGTCCAGTATGTGTGTGTGTTCAGTGTCAGTGTGTGTGTGTGTGTGTTCAGTGTGTTCAGTGTGTGTTTCCAGTGTGTGAGTGTGTGTGTTTCCAGTGTGTGTGTGTCCAGTGTGTGTCTGTCCAGTGTGTGTGTGTGTTTGTGTGTGTTTGTCCAGTGTGTGTGTGTGTGTCCAGTGTGTGTGTGTGTTCAGTGTGTGTGTGTCCAATGTGTATGGATGTGAGTGTCCAGTGTGTGTGTGTGTGTGTGTGTGAATCCAGTGTGTGTGTATGTGTGTCCAGTGTGTGTGTGTGTCCAGTGTGTGTGTGTCCAGTGTGTGTGTGTGTCCAGTGTGTGTGTGTCCAGTGTGTGTGTGTGTGTGTTCAGTGTGTGTGTGTGTGTGTGTGTGTGTGTGTGTGTGTCCAGCGTGTGTGTGTTCAGTGTGTGTGTGTTCAGTGTGTGTGTATCCAGCATGTATGTTTAGTGTGTGTGTGTCCAGGGTGTGTGTGTGTGTGTGTGTGTTCAGCGTGTGTGTGTTCAGTGTGTGTGTGTCCATTGTGTTTGTGTATCCAGTGTGTGTGTTCAGTGTGTGTGTGTGTGTGTGTGTCCAGTTTGTGTGTCCTGTGTGTGTGTGTGTCAGGTGTGTGTGTCCAGTGTGTATGTGTGTGTGTGTCCAGTGTGTGTGTGTGTCCAGTGTGTGTTTGTGTGTCCAGTGTGTGTGTCCTGTGTGTGTGTGTGTCAGGTGTGTGTGTCCTGTGTGTATGTGTGTGTGTGTCCAGTGTGAGTGTGTGTGTGTGTGTTCAGCGTGTGTGTGTTCAGTGTGTGTGTGTGTCCAGTGTGTATGTGTGTGTGTGTCCAGTGTGTGTGTGTGTGTCCAGTGTGTGTGTGTGTCCAGTGTGTGTGTGTGTCCAGTGTGTGTGTCCTGCTTGTGTGTGTGTCAGGTGTGTGTGTCCTGTGTGTATGTGTGTGTGTGTCCAGTGTGAGTGTGTGTGTGTGTGTGTGTCCAGTGTGTGTGTATCCAGCGTATGTATTTGTGTCCAGTGTGTGCGTGTTCAGTGTGTGTGTGTGTGTGTGTCCAGTGTGTGTGAGTGTGTGTGTAAGTGTGTATGTGTGTGTGTCCAGTGTCTGTGTGTGTGTCCAGTGTGTGTCCAGTGTGTGTGAGTGTGTGTGTCCAGTGTGTGTGTGTGTGTCCAGTGTGTGTGAGTGTGTGTGTGTGTGTGTCCTGTGTGTGTGTGTGTGTGTGTCAGGTGTGTGTGTGTCCAGTGTGTGTGTGTGTGTGTGTGTGTGTCCAGTGTGTGTGAGTGGCTCCTGAGTGGCGCAGTGGTCTAAGGCACTGCATCGCAGTGCTAACTGTGCCACTAGAGATCCTGGTTCGAATCCAGGCTCTGTCGCAGCCGGCCGCGACCGGGAGACTCATGGGCGGCGCACAATTGGCCCAGGGTAGGGGAGGGAATGGCCGGCAGGGATGTAGCTCAGTTGATAGAGCATGGCGTTTGCAACGCCAGGGTTGTGGGTTCGATTCCAGTATAAAAAAATTAAAAAATATATGTAATCACTAACTGTAAGTCGCTCTGGATAAGAGCGTCTGCTAAATGACTAAAATATAAAATGTAAATGTAAATGTGTCCTGTGTGTGTGTGTCAGGTGTGTGTGTGTGTGTCCAGCGTATGTGTGTGTGTCCAGTGTGTGTGTCCAGTGTGTGTGTGTCCAGTGTGTATGTGTGTGGGTCCAGTGTGAGTGTGTGTGTGTGTGTGTCCAGCGTATGTGTGTGTGTCCAGTGTGTGTGTGTCCAGTGTGTGTGTGTGTGTGTGTTTGTTTGGGTCCAGTGTGTGTGTGTGTGTGTGTGTGTGTGTGTGTCCAGTGTGTGTGTGTGTGTGTGAGTGTGTGTGTCCAGTGTGTGTGAGTGTGTGTGTCCAGTGTGTGTGAGTGTGTGTGTCCAGTGTGTGTGAGTGTGTGTGTGTGTGTGTGTGTAGTGTGTGTGTGTGTCCAGAGTGTGTGTGTGTCCAGTGTCCAGTGTGTGGATGTGTGTGTCCAGTGTGTGTGTGATCAATGTATGTATGTGTGTGTGTGTGTGTGTGTGTGTCCAGTGTGTGTGTCCAGTGTGTGTGTGTGTCCAGTGTGTGTGTGTGTCCAGTGTGTGTGTGTGTCCAGTGTGTGTGTGTGTGTGTGTGTGTGTCCAGTGTTTGTTTGTCCGGTGTGTGTGTGTGTGTTCAGTGTGTTTGTTCAGTGTGTGTGTGTGTGTGTGTACAGTGTGCCAGTGTGTGTGTGTGTTCAGTATGTGTGTGTGTGTGTGTGTGTACAGTGTCCAGTGTATGTGTGTGTGTGTGTCCAGTGTGTGTGTGTGTCAGTGTTACCATGGTTATTATTTACAGGGACACTGATGAGTCAACAACATAAACCCTAAACCCTGGATAGACGGGCTCAGTGAATGTGGAGTGGAATGTGTTCAGGTGGGTCAGTGTGTCAGAGGAGACTCTGTAGAAGGACAGATTGCCGGCTGGCCAGTCCAGATACACTCCTACTCTGTGGGAGCTGGAGGAGGGGACGTCTATGGTAGTGGACTTATAATTGTGCCAGGCAGAGTAACTGTTGTCAGAGCAGATCAGACTCCAGGATTTGTCATTCCATCCAATCACACAGTCACTACCCACTCCTCTCCTGCTGATTCCTTTATATGCCACTCCTATATCAGCCCCTCCACTCCACTCTACCTCCCAGTAACAGCGCCCAGTCAGACCCTCTCTACACAGCACCTGTCTACAGATCTCAAATCTCTCTGGGTGATCAGGATACGGCTGCTCCTCTCTCCTACGTGTCACCTTTCTGTTCTCCTCAGACAGAGAGAGGAATCTGTTTACTGTGTTTAGGTCCAGTGTGAGATCACAGACATCTGAGGGATGAAACCAGACACAATATTAGAAATCATCATCATCATCCTGAACACACACAAACACACACACACACACACACACCGGATACACACTCACACTCACATCCTGAACACACACTCACACACACACAGAACACACACACACACACATCCTGAACACACACACACCCTGAACACACACACACACACACACACACACACCGGATACACACTCACACTCACATGCTGAACACACACACACACCGGATACACACTCACACTCACATCCTGAACACACACACACACACAAACACACACACCGGATACACACTCACACACACACATCCTGAACACACACACCTTCATGCACGCATATTTAATATGACCAAGTAAGTAATGATGGTGGTCTTTGACTTTGACTTCACTTGAATTAAGACTTATTCTTAGTCATATTCTTCACAGCAGTCAACACTCACATTTTCTAAGTCCAGGTTTCATTGTGTTCTCTCCACCATGTTCCACACTGTAGCGGTAAGCAGAAGAACAGACAGTCATTGAGGAATACACCTGAACTCACAAACACACACACGCACACACTCTCACACACACACACACACACACACACACACACACATTCAGCATATAACTTTGTACAAGCGGTGGTAAGAATGTTTTTCCGTGTGTGTGTCCAGTGTGTGTGTGTCCAGTGTGTGTGTGTCCAGTGTGTGTGGGTCGAGTGTGTGTGTGTGTGTGTGGGTCCAGTGTGTGTGTGTCCCCGGTGTGTGTTTCCTTTGTGTGTGTGTGTGTGTGTGTGTGTGTGTCCAGTGTGTGTGTGTGTGTGTGTGTCCAGTGTGTGCGTGTGTGTCCAGTGTTTGTTTGTGTGTTTTTGTGTGTGTGTCCAGTGTGTTTGTGTGTGTCCAGTGTGTGTGTGTGTGTGTGTGTATGTGTCCAGTGTGTGTGTGTGTGTGTGCCCAGTTTGTGTGTGTGTGTCCAGTGTTTGTGTCTGTGTGTGTCCAGTGTGTGTGTGTGTTTGTGTCCAGTGTGTGTGTGTGTGTGTGTGTGTGTGTACTGTACACACAAACACACATATATTGGACACATACACACACATACACTGGACCCCCCCACACACACACACACACTGGACACACACACACACACACTGGACACACACACTGGACACACACACACACAAACAGGACCCATGCACTGGACACACACACACACACGCACACGCACACACACACAGTCTTTATATAACTTAGTCCAAGTGGTGGTCAGAATGTTTGTCTTAACTAGCCTGATAACTCCAACATGTCTGATATGAACATTGACATAAACCCTCTACATACTTGAGTTTCTTCAGTCTGCAGTGTGGATCCTCCAGTCCAGCAGAGAACAGTCTGACTCCTGAGTCTCCTGGGTGATTGTAGCTCAGGTCCAGCTCTCTCAGGTGTGAGGGGTTTGACTTCAGAGCTGAGACCAGAGAAGCACAGCCTTCCTCTGTGACTAGACAGCCTGACAGCCTGCAAAGAGTCAAATCATATTAAAACCACACTGCTATTCTTTGATGGTGAAAATAGTGGCAGTATATTTTTTCTACATATTAAGATACATCAGTGTCCTGAAACCTGCCATATCTATTCATAAATGAATGTATCATTATTAGAAATTACAAATTATCAAAGTATTGCTTGTAGATAGAAAAATGCATATTACAAATATTTGAGTAGACTGACCAGAGCAGTTTAAAAAGCAGTATCAGTCAAATGATAGACAGTGAGATATCAGATTTATTTTGACAGTGAAGCTAACATTTTAAATGTGGCTCTATACTCCAACATTGTGGATTTGAGATCAAGCGTTTCATATGATGTGACAGTATATAATGTCACTTTTTATTTGAGGGTATTTTAATACAAATCTGTTTCACCATTTAGAAATGAAAGCACTTTATGTATCTAGTCCCCCTTTTGAAGAAGTCATAAGTATTCTGACCAATTCACTTATAGTGTATTAAAGTAGTCAAAAGTTGAGTATTTGGTTGTAAACTTGTTGGTTGCATTTGCAGTTTGTTTTGGTTGTGTTTTGGGTTATGTTTTGCCCAATAGTAACTGAATGATGGATGATGACTGGAGTAATTTTCTGTCTAAGTGAGTAGATAACATGTTTCTAAACACTACTAAATTAATCCTGATCAGGGGCGGCCTGTTCAATAGGGCGATATGGGCGACGCACTGCCAAACGGGAAAAGGAAGGGATTTTTTTTCTAATCAATTATATCACGGCAACAGTAGTTATCAGTGTTGTAATCTATACGTCTGATCTGCCACAGTGCCACACTGCCACTAAATGTCGAATCAGGCTAAAGTCGTGCTTCAAATGGCTCCCCCCCCTTTTGGGGCGATTTCAGTCAGGTTGAAAATCGCCCAGAAGTCTGTAATAGACTCCCATGTAAAATCTATTTTTTTCAAATTTCAGAGCTTTCAATACAATCTCAATGGGTGTCTGTGGGCTTGCACTTACGCGCTTTCGTCATACGTTACGTAACCATGAACGTAACTGAGAAAAGAGTGGATTGTTTGAAAGAAGTTCCTTTTTGTCGGCGATTCGGCGAACAAATGAAGATAAATTGGCAACGAAACAATTAGGACCTCCCAGACCAAATTTAATAATTCAACAGGTTTCTACTAAAGGCGGAAAGTCCTACACCCGAGGATTTTCCAAAAATTGGTACGAACGAAAAAAGACATTGCCACTCACTCAACTGGATGACGAGGGATACAGGCTAGCTGTCCGCCGCCACAACGATGAGGTTAGTGTTGATAATCACAAGTTTACTGGATGTGGATATGGTGTAATAAAGGCAGTTTATTCAGAGGTAAATATATCTGGAATCGCGTTCACGGACTCGTTCGTCAAACTCTTAGGGAGCTATAAATTAAGCCCCATTACTTACCATATCAGATAAGAGAAATTGCTGCAGCTACATATATTTTACATCCTGGCCCTACATAGTTCACTATTTGCATCACTTACCAAAATATTACATGTGGTCATATATGCTTGGAAAGTGGAGATGCCATAGAACGTCAAAAAAGTAAACATTGCCGTTTTGGAGAAGACATCGCGTTTGCTAGCGAAGAGATTTGTTGTGGCAAATGAACTTGGGCTGGGAATTGCCAGGAACCTCACGATAAGATATATGCATCAGCATTGCGAGTCTCATGATTCTATACGTATTGCGATTCGATACTGTGATTTTATTGCGCACCATATGTCTGTTGCAGAGGGATCAGAAAGCCATGAGAACGAGTTTTGATCAGTCATGGAAATAAAAGTGCTGAAAACAAATTTGCTCCCAATGTGAAAAGATTGAGAACAAGCTATGAAGGAACAATAATGGTGTTTTGGTGCAGGTACAGCCAACTAGCGCTAAAATATTGCGATATTGTCAATACAGTATATCGTAAAGTATCACTATGTAACTCGATTTCTTTCACCCCAATCCCTCAAATTAACGGTAAATAACTGAATTGTTTGCCCCACATTTAGCTAAGATGATTAGCTAGCCAGCTAAAATGTTTTATTTAGTTAGCAGTCGCATCTACAATAGTTTACTGTCAATAACATGTCTCCAAAAAGGACGTGGTGTCTCCAATTGTGTTGACATTTTACAATTGCAATGCGCATCCATGAGTATCCACTTTCTGTAGCTCAGCTGGTAGAGCATGGTGCTTGTAACGCCAAGGTAGTGGGTTCGATCCCCGGGACCACCCATACACAAAAATGTATGCACGCATGACTGTAAGTCGCTTTGGATAAAAGCGTCTGCTAAATGGCATATTATTATTATTATTATTATTATTATTATCTGAAGAGAGCCCCGAAACATTGTGTGCAGACATTTTATGCAATAAATGAAGTAGGTTCAATCTAGTAGTTCTGATCTTCTGATTGGTCCTGATGAGTTGGGCGAGGTCCCCTGCAGGCTACTGTCACTGTTGCATTGGCTCTGAGTCGGGTTCTCTGTCTTCAAATGTTCAGCCTAAGAGAGGGGATTTTTGTGTGTGTGTGTGTGTGTGTGTGTTTAACAGTGATGATGTGTGTGTGTGTGTGTGTGTGTTTAACAGTGATGATGTGTGTGTGTGTGTGTTTGTGTGTGTGTGTGTCCTCAGAGCAAGAACTCGTGAGTTGGAAGAACTGAGAGGCCTATGGCGTGGGTGTTGTCCTTGGCCACCTGCTGACAAGGCTGACAAGATAGGACCCTTTTGTCCATTGTTATTGGATAGGAACAGAACTTATAACCAGCTCCTGACCTAAATAGATCTTAGCACAACATTTTACTCAACATATCATATTCCATATTCACTATAACAAATATATTTACTACGACATTAGCAAGAACCGCCACATCCTCAGCCGGCTAATCCAGTGTGTGAAGTTTTGCGGAGTGTTTGAGTTAGCTTTGCGAGGCAAAGATGAAACTGAGGGCTCCACCAACCCTGGTAAGCCAACACTTTTGAGATCAGTCAATAAATGCTTCTGGTATTGACTTATATGCTGCCCCTGTCTTCATGTTGTTGCTGGACATATCTTTTTTTAAATGTGTGTAGGTCACCTAAATCATCAGAAAAATTGCCCCTCCTGAGAATTTTTTCAGGAGCCGCCACTGATCCTGATGATGCCTTGATTAAGAAAAATCATGAATGAATCATGAATAATAATGAGTGAGAAAGTTACAGAGGCTACAACAAAACATGCTAACCTCTCACCATTACCAATAACAGAGGGGGTATGATCCTTGTTCCTCTGTAACTTTCTCATTCATCCTTATTCACGATTCATTCATGATTATTCATAATCATGGTAGCATCCACATGAATGTAGAAGTGTTCAGAAACATCTTCTATTCTTACTGACAATACAAGTGAAGTGACTCCAAAATGACAGGACATTATTCACCATTCAGTTTCTATTGGGGAAAACATCATCCAAAACACAACCAAGACAAACTGCAAATGCATTCAACAAGTTTGTAGAATCACACGACTGATGTAATCACTAAAGGCAAGGAATATGGTACAAAATACTCAACTTTTGACTAAATAAATCCTAGTGTGTGTGTTTGTGTGTCCAGTGTGTGTGTGTGTACAGTGTGTGTGTCCAGCGTGTGTGTGTGTCCAGTGTGTGTGTGTGTGTATCCAGGTTGTTTGTGTGTCCAGCGTGTGTGTGTCCAGGTTGTGTGAGTGTCCAGTGTGTGTGTGTCAAATGTGTGTGCGTGTGTGTCTAGTGTGTGTCGTGTGTGTGTGTGTGTGTGTGTGTCCAGTGTGTGTGTGTCCAGTGTGTGTGTCCAGTGTGTGAGTGTGTCCAGTGTGTGTGAACCAAAACAAACTGCAAATGCATTTAACAAGTTTGTAGAATCACAAGCTTGATGTAATCACTGTGGGTAAGGAATATGGGACCAATTACTAAACTTATGACTACTTTAATACAATATAAGTGAATATGTCCAAATTATTACGACTTTTTCAGATGGGAGAACTAGACACATGAAGTGCTTTCATTTCTAAACAGTAACACAGATATGTATGAATATCCTCAAATAAAAGGTGACATTATATACTGTCACTTAATATGAAACATTCTATCTCAAATCCAAAATGCTGGAGCATTGCACCAAATTTAAAACTGTAAGCTTCACTGTCCAAACACATATGGTGTGGACTATGTGTGCCTGGTAAACACATGTGGATCTGGTGAACAGTTATCACTTGCTAACCAACTACAGGAATACTGACCTCAGAGTCTCCAGTTTACAGTGGTGATTCCCCAGTCCAGCAGAGAGCAGCTTCACTCCTGAATCCTTCAGGTCATTGTTACTCAGATCCAGCTCTCTCAGGTGTGAGGGGTTTGACATCAGAGCTGAGACCAGAGAAGCACAGCCTTCCTCTGTGACTAGACAGCCTGACAGCCTGCAAAGAGTCAAATCATATTAAAACCACACTGCTATTTTTTAGTAGTGAAAATAGTGGCAGTGTATTTTTTCAACATATTCAGATATATCAGTGTCCTGAAACCTGACATATATATTCATAAATGAATGTATCATTATTAACAATGACAAATGATCGAAGTATTGCTTGTAGATAGAAAAATGCATATTACAAATATTTGAGTAGACTGACCAGAGCAGTTTAAAAAGCAGTATCAGTCAAATGATAGACAGTGAGATATCAGATTTATTTTGACAGTGAAGCTAACATTTTAAATGTGGCTCTATACTCCAACATTGTGGATTTGAGATCAAGCGTTTCATATGATGTGACAGTATATAATGTCACTTTTTATTTGAGGGTATTTTAATACAAATCTGTTTCACCATTTAGAAATGAAAGCACTTTATGTATCTAGTCCCCCTTTTGAAGAAGTCATAAGTATTCTGACCAATTCACTTATAGTGTATTAAAGTAGTCAAAAGTTGAGTATTTGGTTGTAAACTTGTTGGTTGCATTTGCAGTTTGTTTTGGTTGTGTTTTGGGTTATGTTTTGCCCAATAGTAACTGAATGATGGATGATGACTGGAGTAATTTTCTGTCTAAGTGAGTAGATAACATGTTTCTAAACACTACTAAATTAATCCTGATCAGGGGCGGCCTGTTCAATAGGGCGATATGGGCGACGCACTGCCAAACGGGAAAAGGAAGGGATTTTTTTTCTAATCAATTATATCACGGCAACAGTAGTTATCAGTGTTGTAATCTATACGTCTGATCTGCCACAGTGCCACACTGCCACTAAATGTCGAATCAGGCTAAAGTCGTGCTTCAAATGGCTCCCCCCCCTTTTGGGGCGATTTCAGTCAGGTTGAAAATCGCCCAGAAGTCTGTAATAGACTCCCATGTAAAATCTATTTTTTTCAAATTTCAGAGCTTTCAATACAATCTCAATGGGTGTCTGTGGGCTTGCACTTACGCGCTTTCGTCATACGTTACGTAACCATGAACGTAACTGAGAAAAGAGTGGATTGTTTGAAAGAAGTTCCTTTTTGTCGGCGATTCGGCGAACAAATGAAGATAAATTGGCAACGAAACAATTAGGACCTCCCAGACCAAATTTAATAATTCAACAGGTTTCTACTAAAGGCGGAAAGTCCTACACCCGAGGATTTTCCAAAAATTGGTACGAACGAAAAAAGACATTGCCACTCACTCAACTGGATGACGAGGGATACAGGCTAGCTGTCCGCCGCCACAACGATGAGGTTAGTGTTGATAATCACAAGTTTACTGGATGTGGATATGGTGTAATAAAGGCAGTTTATTCAGAGGTAAATATATCTGGAATCGCGTTCACGGACTCGTTCGTCAAACTCTTAGGGAGCTATAAATTAAGCCCCATTACTTACCATATCAGATAAGAGAAATTGCTGCAGCTACATATATTTTACATCCTGGCCCTACATAGTTCACTATTTGCATCACTTACCAAAATATTACATGTGGTCATATATGCTTGGAAAGTGGAGATGCCATAGAACGTCAAAAAAGTAAACATTGCCGTTTTGGAGAAGACATCGCGTTTGCTAGCGAAGAGATTTGTTGTGGCAAATGAACTTGGGCTGGGAATTGCCAGGAACCTCACGATAAGATATATGCATCAGCATTGCGAGTCTCATGATTCTATACGTATTGCGATTCGATACTGTGATTTTATTGCGCACCATATGTCTGTTGCAGAGGGATCAGAAAGCCATGAGAACGAGTTTTGATCAGTCATGGAAATAAAAGTGCTGAAAACAAATTTGCTCCCAATGTGAAAAGATTGAGAACAAGCTATGAAGGAACAATAATGGTGTTTTGGTGCAGGTACAGCCAACTAGCGCTAAAATATTGCGATATTGTCAATACAGTATATCGTAAAGTATCACTATGTAACTCGATTTCTTTCACCCCAATCCCTCAAATTAACGGTAAATAACTGAATTGTTTGCCCCACATTTAGCTAAGATGATTAGCTAGCCAGCTAAAATGTTTTATTTAGTTAGCAGTCGCATCTACAATAGTTTACTGTCAATAACATGTCTCCAAAAAGGACGTGGTGTCTCCAATTGTGTTGACATTTTACAATTGCAATGCGCATCCATGAGTATCCACTTTCTGTAGCTCAGCTGGTAGAGCATGGTGCTTGTAACGCCAAGGTAGTGGGTTCGATCCCCGGGACCACCCATACACAAAAATGTATGCACGCATGACTGTAAGTCGCTTTGGATAAAAGCGTCTGCTAAATGGCATATTATTATTATTATTATTATTATTATTATCTGAAGAGAGCCCCGAAACATTGTGTGCAGACATTTTATGCAATAAATGAAGTAGGTTCAATCTAGTAGTTCTGATCTTCTGATTGGTCCTGATGAGTTGGGCGAGGTCCCCTGCAGGCTACTGTCACTGTTGCATTGGCTCTGAGTCGGGTTCTCTGTCTTCAAATGTTCAGCCTAAGAGAGGGGATTTTTGTGTGTGTGTGTGTGTGTGTGTGTGTTTAACAGTGATGATGTGTGTGTGTGTGTGTGTGTGTTTAACAGTGATGATGTGTGTGTGTGTGTGTTTGTGTGTGTGTGTGTCCTCAGAGCAAGAACTCGTGAGTTGGAAGAACTGAGAGGCCTATGGCGTGGGTGTTGTCCTTGGCCACCTGCTGACAAGGCTGACAAGATAGGACCCTTTTGTCCATTGTTATTGGATAGGAACAGAACTTATAACCAGCTCCTGACCTAAATAGATCTTAGCACAACATTTTACTCAACATATCATATTCCATATTCACTATAACAAATATATTTACTACGACATTAGCAAGAACCGCCACATCCTCAGCCGGCTAATCCAGTGTGTGAAGTTTTGCGGAGTGTTTGAGTTAGCTTTGCGAGGCAAAGATGAAACTGAGGGCTCCACCAACCCTGGTAAGCCAACACTTTTGAGATCAGTCAATAAATGCTTCTGGTATTGACTTATATGCTGCCCCTGTCTTCATGTTGTTGCTGGACATATCTTTTTTTAAATGTGTGTAGGTCACCTAAATCATCAGAAAAATTGCCCCTCCTGAGAATTTTTTCAGGAGCCGCCACTGATCCTGATGATGCCTTGATTAAGAAAAATCATGAATGAATCATGAATAATAATGAGTGAGAAAGTTACAGAGGCTACAACAAAACATGCTAACCTCTCACCATTACCAATAACAGAGGGGGTATGATCCTTGTTCCTCTGTAACTTTCTCATTCATCCTTATTCACGATTCATTCATGATTATTCATAATCATGGTAGCATCCACATGAATGTAGAAGTGTTCAGAAACATCTTCTATTCTTACTGACAATACAAGTGAAGTGACTCCAAAATGACAGGACATTATTCACCATTCAGTTTCTATTGGGGAAAACATCATCCAAAACACAACCAAGACAAACTGCAAATGCATTCAACAAGTTTGTAGAATCACACGACTGATGTAATCACTAAAGGCAAGGAATATGGTACAAAATACTCAACTTTTGACTAAATAAATCCTAGTGTGTGTGTTTGTGTGTCCAGTGTGTGTGTGTGTACAGTGTGTGTGTCCAGCGTGTGTGTGTGTCCAGTGTGTGTGTGTGTGTATCCAGGTTGTTTGTGTGTCCAGCGTGTGTGTGTGTGTGTGTCCAGGTTGTGTGAGTGTCCAGTGTGTGTGTGTCAAATGTGTGTGCGTGTGTGTCTAGTGTGTGTCGTGTGTGTGTGTGTGTGTGTGTGTCCAGTGTGTGTGTGTCCAGTGTGTGTGTCCAGTGTGTGAGTGTGTCCAGTGTGTGTGAACCAAAACAAACTGCAAATGCATTTAACAAGTTTGTAGAATCACAAGCTTGATGTAATCACTGTGGGTAAGGAATATGGGACCAATTACTAAACTTATGACTACTTTAATACAATATAAGTGAATATGTCCAAATTATTACGACTTTTTCAGATGGGAGAACTAGACACATGAAGTGCTTTCATTTCTAAACAGTAACACAGATATGTATGAATATCCTCAAATAAAAGGTGACATTATATACTGTCACTTAATATGAAACATTCTATCTCAAATCCAAAATGCTGGAGCATTGCACCAAATTTAAAACTGTAAGCTTCACTGTCCAAACACATATGGTGTGGACTATGTGTGCCTGGTAAACACATGTGGATCTGGTGAACAGTTATCACTTGCTAACCAACTACAGGAATACTGACCTCAGAGTCTCCAGTTTACAGTGGTGATTCCCCAGTCCAGCAGAGAGCAGCTTCACTCCTGAATCCTTCAGGTCATTGTTACTCAGATCCAGCTCTCTCAGGTGTGAGGGGTTTGACATCAGAGCTGAGACCAGAGAAGCACAGCCTTCCTCTGTGACTAGACAGCCTGACAGCCTGCAAAGAGTCAAATCATATTAAAACCACACTGCTATTTTTTAGTAGTGAAAATAGTGGCAGTGTATTTTTTCAACATATTCAGATATATCAGTGTCCTGAAACCTGACATATATATTCATAAATGAATGTATCATTATTAACAATGACAAATGATCGAAGTATTGCTTGTAGATAGAAAAATGTATATTACAAATATTTGAGTAGACTAACCAGAGCAGTTTAAAAAGCAGTATCAGTCAAAAGACAGACAGTGAGGTATCAGATTTAGATTGTATTGAGTATACAGTCCACACCATATCTAGTTTGACAGTGAAGCTAACATTTTAAATGTGGCTCTATACTGCAGCATTTTGGATTTGAGATCAAATGTTTCATATGAGGTAACAGTATATAATGTCACCTTTAATTTAAAGGTATTTTAATACATATCTGTTTCACCGTTTAGAAATGAAAGCACTTTATGTATCTAGTCCCCCCATTTGCAGAAGTCATACGTATTCTGACCAATTCACTTATAGTGTATTAAAGTAGTCAAAAGTTGAGTATTTGGTTGTAATCTCGTTGGTTGCATTTGCAGTTTGTTTTGGTTGTGTTTTGGGTTATGTTTTGTCCAATAGTAACTGAATGGTGAATGATGACTGGCGTGATTTTCTGTCTAAGTGAGTAGATAACATGTTTCTAAACACTACTAACTGAATCCTGATGATGACATGATTAAGAAAAATCATGAATGAATCATGAATAATAATGAGTGAGAAAGTTACAGAGGCTACAACAAAACATGCTAACCTCTCACCATTACCAATAACAGAGGGGGTATGATCCTTGTTCCTCTGTAACTTTCTCATTCATCATCATTCACGATTCATTCATGATTATTCATAATCATGGTAGCATCCACATGAATGTAGAAGTGTTCAGAAACATCTTCTATTCTTACTGACAATACAAGTGAAGTGACTCCAAAATGACACAGGACATTATTCACCATTCAGTTTCTATTGGGAAAACATCATCCAAAACACAACCAAGACAAACTGCAAATGTATTCAACAAGTTTGTAGAAACACAAGCTTGATGTAATCACTGTGGGTAAGGAATATGGGACCAAATACTAAACTTATGACTACTTTAATACAATATAAGTGAATATGTCCAAATTATTATGACTTTTTCAAATGGAAGAACTAGATACATAAAGTGCTTTCATTTCTAAACAGTAACACAGGTATGTATGAAAATATCATCAAATAAAAGGTGACATTCTGTACTGTCGCCTAATATTTAACATTATATCTCAAATCCAAATTGCTGGGGCATAGCACCAAATTTAAAACTGTAAGCTTCACTGTCCAAACACATATGGTGTGGACTATGTGTGCCTGGTAAACACATGTGGATCTGGTGAACAGTTATCACTTGTTGACCAACTACAGGAATACTGACCTCAGAGTCTCCAGTTTACAGTGGGGATTCCCCAGTCCATCAGAGAGCAGCTTCACTCCTGAATCCTTCAGGTCATTGTTGCTCAGGTCCAGCTCTCTCAGGTGTGAGGGGTTTGACTTCAGAGCTGAGACCAGAGAAGCACAGCCTTCCTCTGTGACTCCACAGCCTGACAGCCTGACAGAGAGATCATCATGATTTCACAAACGGTTAATTTAACACCAGTAGTGTAGAAGGACATTGGCAGATGCATTTGGTTTATTCTCTTAAACAACATATAGATTCATCTTCCGTCTCCTAGAATTGTATGCTCATATTGTTATACTAATATGAACATCAATGCATTGATTCAGTAAGTTTTTCAATGTAATATAATATATTATATACATAATATAATAAAATATTTCTCTAAACTGAATATTTCTTCCTGATGATTAGTACTTAAATGTCATTTTATGTACTCACAGAGCAGCTCTGGAGGCTTTGACCACTGGCAGCAGCCTCAGAAGACCTTCCTCTGATCTGGAGTATTTCTTCAGGTCAAACACATCCAGCTCCTTTTCTGAAGTCAGCAACACAAAGACCAGAGCTGACCACTGTGCAGGTGACAGTTCTTCTTTTGAGAGACTTCCTGATCTCAGGTAGCTTTGGATCTCCTCCACTAGAGAATGGTCATTCAGTTCATTCAGACAGTGGAACAGATTGATGCACCTCTCTGGAGAGGGATTCTCCCTGATCTTCTTCTTGATGTACTTGACTGTTTCTTCATGGCTCTGTGAGCTGCTTTTTGTCTTTGTCAGTAGACCTCGTAAGTGCTTCTGATTGGACTCAAGTGACAGGCCCAGAAGGAATCGGAGGAACAGGTCCAGGTTTCCTGTCTCACTTTGTAAGGCTTCATCCACAGCATTCTTGTAGAAAGTAACTTCAGTCTTGTGTCTGAGCAGCGAAGAAAAGTTACTGGACTTTGTTTGAAGTTTGTCCATTAGATTCTCATTGTTGTTGATGAATGAGAGGAACACATATACAGCAGCCAGAAACTCCTGAATGCTCAGATGCACGAAGCAGTACACCTTGTCCTGGTACAGCACACATTCCTCTTTAAAGATCTGTGTGCACAATCCTGAGTACACTGATGCTTCATTGACATCAATGCCAGCCTCTTTCAGGTCTTCTTCATAGAAAATCAGATTGCCCTTCACAAGCTGTTGAAAAGCCAGTTTTCCCAGTGACAGAATGCTCTCTTTATTCCAGTGTGGACCTGTCTCTTCTTTCCCAAGATACTTTTCATTCTTCTGTTTGGTATGAAACTCCACAAGGTGTGAGTACATCTCAGTCAGAGTCTTGGGCATCTCTCTCCTCTTGTCTGTACTCAACATGTGTTCAAGGACTGTTGCAGAAATCCAACAGAAGACTGGAATGTGGCACATGATGTGGAGGCTCCTTGATGTCTTTATGTGTGAGATGATTCTACTGGCCAGGTCCTCATCACTGAATCTCTTCCTGAAGTACTCCTCCTTCTGTGGGTCATTGAACCCTCGTACCTCTGTCACCTGGTCAACACACCCTGAAGGGATCTGATTGGCTGCTGCAGGTCGGGTAGTTATCCAGAGGAGAGCAGAGGGAAGCAGATTTCCCTTGATGAGATTTGTCAGCAGAACATCCACTGAGGTTGACTCTGTGACGTCCCAACAGATCTTGTTCTTCTTGAAGTCTAGGGGCAGTCGGCACTCATCCAGACCATCAAAGATGAACAGAACTTTGTACTTGTCGTAGTTGGAGATTCTTGATTCTTTGGTTTCCATTGAGAAGTGATTGAGAAATTCAATCAAAGTGTGTTTTTCCTCTTTCATCAAATTCAGCTCCCGAAAAGGGAATGAAAATACAAATTGGACATCCTGATTTGCTTTTCCTTCAGCCCAGTCCAGAATGAACTTCTGCACAGAGACTGTTTTTCCAATGCCAGCGACTCCCTTTGTCAGCACAGTTCTGATAAGTTTGTCTTGTCCAGTTAAGGGTCTGAAGATGTCGTTACATTTGACTGCAGTCTCTGGTCTTGCTTGTTTCCTGGTTGTTGTCTCAATCTGTCTCAGCTCATGTTCATTATTGACCTCTCCTGTTCCACCCTCTGTGATGTAGAGCTCTGTGTAGATCTTATTGAGAAGTGTTGGGTTTCCTTGTTTAGCGATCCCCTCAAATACACATTGAAACTTCTTCTTTAGATTAGATTTGAGTTCACGTTGGCAAATCACAGCAAGCTCATCTGAATGAAGAAATAACACAGAGGATATTAATATTACGTCTGTTTTAATGCCTACAGTATTGTAAGTCTGTCTTATAAAGTTTAAATTATAATCATTTATTCTCTTGTCTGTATAAATCTGTAAATGTTTTCATAATGCATTACACACTGGTGTGACTGATTTATATCATTAGTGGTATTATTGATGGTATCATTAATGTTGTCTCTCTCTCTCTCTCTCTCTCTCTCTCTAAATGAATCCATACAACACATCCCTGCTGCTACTTGATGAGGTCACTAGGTGTTGTGTTAAGGCTGCTACAATATCATTGAGTTACACAGCTACTTTAGCTGTACTTTAGCTACAGTTTTTAAATGTTTGTTATAAAACAGCATTCAACATGAGGCAGACAGCTCTTACTTTTCTCCAGTGTGTCAGCAAGCTCCTTCTGGTTCATTTTCCTCAGGACGTGCAGTGTGATCTTCAGAGCCCCCTCTCTGGCAATGCTCTCCTGCTTCTCATCTTCAGCATCCACCACTTCCTTATCCTGCTTCTGACTCTCAAAGCCTTCTGGGAGTTCTGGACTAAGAATCCTCTTGAACATCTTCAGCTCGTTCTTCACAAATGTCATAATATTCTCTTCAAGCAACTGAAATAAATAAAGTAAATAAGTTAAGCAAGAGAAGAAATGCTTTCTCATTAACACATGAATGAATGATTGACAGATCAACTTTACTTGAGGTAAACAAAAACAAATGTACATAACAGGACCACATACACTGAATATGGAGGCCAGGTCTGTTTGATGACTCTGGGAAGACTGACCACTGAGAATCTCTGACTCTGATCTCTCCTGTTGGTTTCTGTGGACAAAACATGAGATTACATCTCCTCATCCAGGGAGTGCACACACACACACACACATACACACGCACACACACACACACACACACACACACACACACACACACACACACACACACACACACACACACACACACAGGGAGGGAATGTTGTGTTTGTTTAATATTGTTTCAGGACTATGAAAATGGAAAAAAAAGGATTAGCCTATGGAATATTAAAACAACAAAAATAAATGGGAAAATGGGAGAGGAGAAATGACTAGAGACAGTGTTGTTTAACTCACTGACCATGACCCATGAGTTCTTCTTACCTTTGTTCACTAGAAAAGTCTCCCTCTCTAAACTCTATAGGAGCTTCCATAGACCCGTCACTCTTCATGGACACACAGCTGGGGACAGGGGAGGCTGGTCTCTCCTGCTTGATTGGGCTTCAACACAACAGAGACAAACATTACATCTCTCATCTACTCTGAGCTCAGATGGGGAAACAAGAGTTTCATTCCAAAACGCTATATATCCATTTTCAGAAATGTTGGTCAATTAGCTTTTATTGTTTAAAGAAATTATGAAAGAGATTGGTGTGTGTTTTCAGCCATGTATTTGTTTAAAATCTATCACTTGATGGTTTCATTTCAGAGAGACAAATAATCATGTTTTTTTGCAAAATGCTACATATCTGCCTCACTCGCAGAGAAATAAGTAGTACTGCTAGGTTTTACACAGTCAAATGTAGCAACATTTGAAATGGTGTTTTTTTTTTAACTTTGGATAAAAGTAGAGACTCAGCTAGAAAAAGGTATATCATACACTACAGTTGAGGAACGATGGGAAAGTTATTCTGCTTTGAAAGATGATAACTTGTAACCTCTATTTTGAGAAAATGGCCTTTGAATGTTTTGGTTCACCTACTGGAGAGCTCTTCTTTATCTACAGTGGTGTTACTTTGGCAGATAATGTCACCCATCTAAATAAATAGTTAAAATATATATATATATATATAGTTAACTAAATGTATGGTGCTTTTGGTTTTTGTCAGTTTCATTGTTTGTTATGCTATACATTGTTATGTTATGGTTGTAAGTGGTAAAATGAACTAGAAAATTTAACAGATTACTGTGAAATAATATAATGATGATTCATGTTTATTATTAGCTGTTTTTATGCTCATGTTTTGAAATTATACTTCATTACTATAATGATTATCAATAAGCCTGAACATTAATTTAGTCACCTCTGGTCAAGAAAAACGTATTTTCCTAGTACATTCATTGTCAGATTCATCAACCAGCAGCAAGCACTCTGCCTTCTAGCACAAGCGAGGGGCATGTTGAGGTACATTTGCTAACCGCAAGGGTTGCATGATGTAATTTATTGGTGGGCTGGAAGATGCACTCTTGTCTTATCTATTCCGAGGTTGTTTAATCGATATATTAGATATTTTAAAATGCATGTATACTAGGGTTGAGGTTGGAGCATCTTACTAGTGATTATTTACCAGGGGTTCAACACCTGCTATAGTCACTATTTAGTTGCTATTTTAAAAGCATCACAGGCCTAATACGAGATATATAGCTACCTAAAGTAATGAGTGACAATTTTAGAAAATCATGGGACATATAGTATTTGGTTGCATGCTATTTTATGTCAATCATATTGCTGCTTGTAGCCTATAACTGATGCTTCGTGGTCTTATGCTGCAATCTATTGGGAATATTTAGCAATTAAAAGTAATTAATTCACTTACAGACATTGGTGAGCCAGCTGAGAAATAAAGTGTATTAGATCAATCTCAAACCTGCCCCACACCAATTGCTGGACTTTCACACAGAGGTTACTAGGTCACCCAATTCAAACCACATTTGAAAAATAAAACAAATGTGTCTTATTTATCAAATGTTCTGTTTTGCAATTATACATATAATAAAATAACAACAAAATAATCAAAACACTATTTAATATTATAATTGTTTTTACTAAGATAATATTATTACTAAAATAGTTTCTAAAATGTTCTAGGCTACCCTACCCTAGAATTAGGGGTTACGGCTAAAATAGGTTATAAGTAGGGTAAGAGTTTCTGTATAGCACTTTGTGACATCTGCTGGTGTAAAAAGGGCTTTATAAATACATTTGATTGATTGTTAGGTTTAGGGTTTTTATGGCAAAAAACTGTATGGGTTTATAGCACTCTTGCGCCTCCCTTTGGCCATATGTGGGTACTACATAACTAATTCATGACATTTTTTACATTTACATTTTACATATTTAGCAGACGCTCTTATCCAGAGCGACTTACAGTTAGTGAGTGCATACATTTTCATACTGGCCCCCCGTGGGAAACGAACCCACAACCCTGGCATTGCAAGCGCCATGCTGTACCAACTGAGCTATATGACACTTGCTAGGCTCATAATCTGAGGTAGCAACTGCGTCAGATCTACAAATCCATTAGCTAGACCACCCGATTAGACAACAATCACCCCATTATACCCATTTGGTTTGCAACTCAGTGAACCTGCGCAGCATTCGCTCAATTTGATGCCTACGAACGAAGATTTCGTTGCATATCAAATTACCCAGCAGCCATTTAGAAACAACAAGTCATCAGAAAAATTGTTATTTCTTATTTAAAAAATGTCTTCTGGCTGTTTAAATCAGCCACATCTTGAAAAAGAGGACAGGGACATGCGTTTTGTTTAGATTGTACACTTTTTTCTTAAAACAAATATGTTTAACCATGACCAGAAAATGTTTAATGTTTGATGGCTTTGCGCCAGACAACACCTCTTAGACTGTTGCTCACCACAACATGTACTCAGGTTAACATTGAGCGCACTCACCAAGTAACCGTAACCTTGTTACCTGAGGTAAACCTACAGGGTTAGCGCTCACCAAGTAGCAGTAACCTTGTTAATAATAAGTTACCTGAGGTAAACCTACAGGGTTAACGCTCACCAAGTAGCTGTAACCTTGTTAATAATAAGTTACCTGAGGTAAACCTACAGGGTTAACGCTCACCAAGTAGCCGTAACCTTGTTAATAATAAGTTACCTGAGGTTAACCTACAGGGTTAACGCTCACCAAGTAGCTGTAACCTTGTTAATAATAAGTTACCTGAGGTAAACCTACAGGGTTAACGCTCACCAAGTATCCGTAACCTTGTTAATAATAAGTTACCTGAGGTAAACCTACAGGGTTAACGCTCACCAAGTAGCCGTAACCTTGTTAATAATAAGTTACCTGAGGTAAACCTACAGGGTAAACGCTCACCAAGTAGCTGTAACCTTGGTAATAATAAGTTACCTGAGGTAAACCTACAGGGTTAACGCTCACCAAGTATCCGTAACCTTGGTAATAATAAGTTACCTGAGGTAAACCTACAGGGTTAACGCTCACCAAGTAGCCGTAACCTTGTTAATAATCAGTTACCTGAGGTAAACCTACAGGGTTAACGCTCACCAAGTAGCCGTAACCTTGTTAATAATCAGTTACCTGAGGTAAACCTACAGGGTTAACGCTCACCAAGTAGCCGTAACCTTGTTAATAATCAGTTACCTGAGGTAAACCTACAGGGTTAACGCTCACCAAGTAGCCGTAACCTTGTTAATAATAAATTACCTGAGGTAAACCTACAGGGTTAACGCTCACCAAGTAGCCGTTACCTTGTTAATAATAAGTTACCTGAGGTAAACCTACAGGGTTAACGCTCACCAAGTAGCCGTTACCTTGTTAATAATAAGTTACCTGAGGTAAACCTACAGGGTTAATGCAGGCAGGTCTCATTGATAACAATAGTGAAGCTGGCATTGTGACGCAGAACAATGGGCTGGGAATAGAACGTTCTGAAGGCGAGTCGGTGTCACGGAGCTCAATAGAACTAATAGGAGCTGGTAGGGTGAAAAATGCCCAAACATAAGGCCTGTTGTTTCGCGATTACTTCATAACCAGGGACAGAAGGTAATATTATGAAACTGGGCTCCATGGCGGATGCAATGAACTAATTTTATCCGAAATAAACGTTGTAAAAAATGTCACTTGATGCGGCCCAAAAATAATATTAAAAAGTTCAGTCCTTGGACACAGAGGGGTTAAACACTAAAGTTACCGTCCATCTAGTGAAGAGAGGAGAACCGGACAGAGGGATGGTAGGTAGCCAGCATCCGTCAACGAGAGAGGGAGAAGCCCTCCACGGTACTTAACAGGTGGAAGAAACAACCAGGGAGCTCCATCGGTCCACAAGAAATGCAGGCAGCCGGTGATGATGTAGTGGTAGCTAGGATAACTAGGATGCTGCTGGTAAAGAGTAGCTAGCTTAGCTAGCTGTACCGACTAGCTTGGATAGCTAGCAGGTCGTTCGTCTGTCCCTCGAGGATGATGACGAACCCGGTGAACCACACAATTAAACAAGACTAGCGAGTGAAAAGGATCTGGCTACACTCATACTGTCACTGACCATTAAGCAAAAAAGCAAATTGAACAATAAACTTCGGTGTCTCAACACTGTAACAAACTCCGTCGTTATTTCCCAACATCACCTCAGACCACTCTGCGCGTAACTGGACAATATGCTTGGCGCCAAACCGTACGTGGACGCGGACAGTTCTGTACGGGGACGCGGACAGTTCCAGAACGCGGACATGAGCAGAGCCACATAATAAACTAAACCCAGTCTTTACAGTGGCTTACATTAGTAATATTCATTTTTTATTATGGAAAACAAAATGATTCGTTTTTTAAAACAATGTTTTGAGATCTGGGCCCATATCCAAAAAGCGTCTCAGAGTAGAAAATGTGTCGTATAAGTGCTGAGAATAAAGCCATTTTAGTCCTACTCTTATGGGTATAAATTAAAGCTATGCATGAAGCCTCTTTATTCATAAGTGTCCCACCTAGTTGGCAGATATTTAGGACACCTCATGAGCTGTCCTAACCAGTTAAGAGGTACCAGCAGGTGTCTTGATAATAGAAACATGCAGCGAGTCAGTGGTTCCTGTGCAACATGTAATTGCTTTGGAGCAGTGGTGACCTGTCATTCAGGGCAGAGCCCCACCTGTTTAGCAGATGCTCTTACCCAGAGCGATTTACAGTAAGTGCATTCATCTTAAGATAGCTAGGTGAGACAACCAGATAATACAGTCAAATATACAGGATACAAACATTCAATGTCAGCTAAACAATGGATATATAGCGTTTTGCAATAAAAATAATAATTATTATCTACATCTAAAATCTATTAATTAAACATCTGAGAACAGTAATATTGAAGGTACCCATAAGCAACCATTTCTGATTATTGTGGAAATAGCATTAAGGAAATAAACTCTTAATAATTCTTAAACAAAATTGTCATCTCACCTCTTAGCTTCGGTGTCATGTTCCCCAGAGAGACTCATTTTAGACCACTGACCCCTAAACAGAGATCCAACATGTTGGTTGTAGTTAACACAGTAATTCTTGAATGTGAATTGTTATCATTTATTAATTATCTCTTACAAAACATTTACTAACAGACATATTGAAACAGTCAGGCTATTTAATGCAATCAAATGAACATCTGATTGTGACATCTCTTCTCCATGTTAACTGTCAATAATAATAATAAATCACTGTTTGTTAAGGTAGTTATAGACAGTGCAGCAACACAAGGCCATGTCTCACACTTATTTGTATTCATTAAAAGTCAGCCAATTATTATCTTTAAATCTGTTATTTTCTAAACGTATCTGAGAATGTAGACAGAAGGGCTAAAACGGGCTTGATTGATCTGGGGGGGATCAGTGATCTATACAGAAATGTTTTTTGCAACAATTAAGAGATTTTTTATTATTTAAAGTAGGCTAGGTTATAATGTATAACAGTAATTTTTTGTGTAAAGCAGATCAAGGTCTATACCTCAGCCAGTGGCGACCCGTCATTCAGGGCAGGTGGCCTTTCCTGTTTTGCATGTTATTTTGGCATTAATACGTGTCACATATCAGTTTGCAAAAAATGTAAAAATAATATATATATAATTGAGTTAATAAAGCCGCAAAAAAACATGGTCTCTTTTTTGTTTTCTTGAGTAAGGCAGCTCCAAAATGCAGGTGTTTCAGCCTAGCTCAGTGCTTTCTGTGGTGGTGGGGCAGCCTAGCTCAGTGCTTTCTGGGGTGGTGGGTCAAGCCAGAAGACAATACAGAGCATTGCTTCGTGATTGGCTCAGTGTTCTGTCACTCATGGGGACACTACGTCACCGCCAAGTCTAAGGGTAGAGCTAGAAAATTCAAGCCCATTGGGTGCTGCCACAGAGTTACATTAGAAGTGCCCATCCAAGAAGGTCATTGGCCAACAGATAAAATGACGTCAAATCACATTATATCTACAGTAGCTTTGATTGGACTGATCAGGTCAACATCATACTTTCAAAATCTTAGCCAGCAGTCATCATCATGAATCAAGTCAACAATCTACAGGCAAATCCTTTTTAATCCTTATCATATGAAGAGAAATAATGAAGAGAAATGATAGGACAGCTGTTGGGACTCTGCTGTTGGGACTCTGCTGTTGGGACTCTGCTGTCGGGACTCTGCTGTTGGGACTCTGCTGTTGGGACTCTGCTGTTGGGACTCTGCTGTTGGGACTCTGCTGTTGGGACTCTGCTGTTGGGACTCTGCTGTTGGGACTCTGCTGTTGGGACTCTGCTGTTGGGACTCTGCTGTTGGGACTCTGCTGTTGGGACTCTGCTGTTGGGACTCTGCTGTCGGGACTCTGCTGTCGGGGCTCTGCTGTCGGGGCTCTGCTGTCGGGACTCTGCTGTCGGGACTCTGCTGTTGGGACTCTGCTGTTGGGACTCTGCTGTTGGGACTCTGCTTTATGTAGGCCCTAACAGTTTGTGGCCACCGTTTGTCACCGTTATAGTGCAATGAATGTATTGTTTAGTGTTGTGTTGTGGAGTGGCTTTGCTGGCATGCATCCCCCTTTATTTATGTTTTGCCCCACCAAGATTGACATGCTAAAATCACCACTGACCTCAGCTATAGCCTAGATGACCAGCCTAAACCTGTTCAGATCAGTTCCCATAACGTTATAACAGTAACAGTAGCAGGAGCCTAGTCCTGATACAGATGGAGGTCTATACCTCAGCTATAGCCTACATATCCTAGATGACCAGCCTAAACCTGTTCAGATCAGTTCCCATAACGTTATAGACCTACCAGTAGCAGGACAGAGCATGTAGCCTAGGCATGAGCAATATGTGTATGTGTTATTTCATAGTTTTGATGTCTTCACTATTGTTCTACAATGTAGAAAACAGTAAAAATAAAGACAAATCCTGGAATGAGTAGGTGTGTCCAAACTTTTGACTGGTACTATACCTCAGCTATACCCTACATATCCTAGATGACCAGCCTAAACCTGTTCAAATCAGTTCACATAGGCTATCAGTAGCAGGATTGATCACCTACAAATCGGTTTTAAATCCAAATAACAGGACATGTAGCCTAGGCCAAATTTTTTCAAAACATTTCCTAAAGAGACCACCTGGGCCCGGATTCCCAAAAGCACCTGAAGGCTAAGTTAATCGTTAGAACCTTTGTAGGAGTATTGTTAAATCTCCAAGCTCTTTCCCAAAACCATTGTTTCTTTATTTTTTACTATTTTCTACATTGTAGAATAAGAGTGAAGACATAAAAATTATGAATTATGAATATGGAATCATGTAGTAACCCAAAAAGTGTTAAACAAATCAAAATATATGTTGTATTTGAGATTCTTTAAATAGCCACCCTTTGCCTTGATGACAGCTTTGCACACTCTTGGCAATCTCTCAACCAGCTTCATGAGGTAGTCACCTGGAATGCATTTCAATTATCAGGTGTGCCTTCTTTTAATATGCCATTTAGCAGACATTTTTATCCAAAGCGACTTACAGTCATGTGTACATAAATGTTTACGTATGGGTGGTCCCGGGGATCGAACCCACTATCCTGGCATTACAAGCGCCATGCTCTACCAATTGAGCTACAGAGGACCACATTTGTCATTTGTTCTTAAACGGATGAGGATGTAATTTGTTCTTAAAAGTTAATTTGTGGAATTTCTTTCCTTCTTAATGCGTTTGAGCCAATCAGTGCTAGAGGCGTCACTACAGACCCTGGTTCTATTCCAGGCTGTATCACAACCGGCTGTGATTGGGAGTCCCATAGGGCTGCGCACAATTGCCCCAGCGTCGTCCGGGGTAGGCCGTCATTGTAAATAAGAACTTGTTCTTAACTGACTTGTCTACTTAAATAAAGGTTAAATTAAAAAAGGTTGAGTCTCTAGATTCCCTTGCTGCTCTGGATAAATAATGAAATGGTTGTCATAGTGATTTAAACTGGGACTGGTTATCTCCAAACTCTGAGACCATGTCATTTGTTACATTTCACCCAATTGATAAAGGAAGCTAGAAGGCTGAACCCAGAAGACAACTCTAAATCAACACTTACTGATATTATCCTCAAATCCTTTCACTCATATTATAATGTATCTTTGTTCAACGGATGTCGGGAAGCCTATGATATCAATAGTGTAGCAAACAGCGGGTAGGGCGGTAAACCCAGGTCACTGGCGAAAAAGGCAAACACCCTACGCATCACAGCAATGGGAATTGTAACCTGACTCACACTGTCCCCTACAAAAGTCCCATGCTTCGACTACTCAGACCCCTCACATGTCCGGGCCATAAATTCTGATGGCCTCACAGACACCATACTACTTCTGACACCAATGTAGCAAACAGCGGGGCAGGGAAGCGAACCCAGGTTGCATGTGTAAAAGGCAAACAACCTACGCATCACGCCACAGGCGCCAATTGGGTTAATTGGTTGGAATTGTGACGTGGCTCATTTAGCGAGGATCACTACACTATAGTGGAACTATGATACAATTACAGTTATCATATGAAATGTTAAATGTAGAACTATAATATATGAATATATTGAATTTGATTTGCCCAGATTCAGTTAGCTCCATTTTGTATGATTAAACTGACACGTACCTGTCTCAGTTGAAGTCGACTGTTAGGTCTGAGTGTTTTACTTCCATTCAGTACTAAAATTACACCAGACATTACATTTCTCTACCACTTTATAATAATCCATGGAAAGATTCTCACCTTGTAGCCTGAATTCACAACCAGAACATGTCAAGTCATTGAGATATCTACTGTTCTGCTGAGAGAGCACCTTCCTGATGACTAGCGCTCTGTATATTCTAATGGGTGAAGTCTGATCTGGAATGTGAAGCTAACTGAAATCTAGATAAGCTTTGAAAAAACAGTATATCTAGCTTGCATCATAGTCCACCCCTCAGGCTAAGTTCAGGTTTCAGCATGAGGCAGACATCAACAGCCGAGTTGTAGGCTACAACCTGGGTCGTATTCATTAGTTTACTCAGCAGCCAACAGTTTTAAAATGTTGCAATAAACTTTTTTTTTTGTGTCATTTAGCAGACACTCTCATCCAGAACGACTTACAGTTAGTGAGTGCATACATTATTATTCATACTGCCCCCCTGTGGGAATCGAACCCACAACCCCGGCATTGCAAACACCATTCTCTACCAACTGAGCTACATCCCTGCCAGCTATTCCCTCCCCTACCCTGGGCCCATTGTGCACCACCCCTCTCCCGGTCGCAGCCGGCTACGACTTTACTTTCTTTTTACTTTTCTCTTTTTTACATTTGAAATTTGAAAAGGAATTTTCCCACACAGCAGGAAATGCATACTTGTAATGTATTCAAGGTTTAAAAAGGCTTCTAAAGTTTATAATTTCCACTTCAAAATTTCAGACTTATTTTGCTATAATGAAAAATTTATCAACCCCTACAAAAAAATTCCATTAATTATAATCCAAATAATAATTCACATTTCCTGTTGCTGCAGGATTATTTTCCTGCTGAGAGAAACTGGGTGAAATGAAGACATGGCATCTGTAAGTGCATTCATCTTACGATAGCTAGGTGAGACAACCACATATCACAGTCATATATTCAGGATACAAACATTTTATTCTAGCTGAACATTGGAAATGTAGTGTTTTGCAAACAACAACCCAAAAAATTCATACACATTTAAAATCTATGAATTAAAAATCTGAGAAAAGTAATATTAGCAATAAATTATATTTAAAAAAAACACGTGATTTTTTTGGGGAAATAGCGTTTTGGATATAAACATAATAAATTATTCATAAAATTGTCATCTCAGCTCTTAGCTTTGGTGTCATGTTCCCCAGAGAGACGCATTTTAGAGGCAGGGCCCCCCTCCACTCTCTCCCCAGAGAGACTCATTTTAGAGGCAGGGCCCCCCCTTCTCTCTCTCCCCAGAGAGACTCATTTTAGAGGCAGGGCCCCCCTCCTCTCTCTCCCCAGAGAGACTCATTTTAGAGGCAGGGACCCCCTCCTCTCTCTCCCCAGAGAGACTCATTTTAGACCACTGACCCCTAAACAGAGATGCAGCATGTTAGTTGTGGTGAACACAGTGACAACTCATTCTAGAATGTCAATTGTTCTCTTTTATTCATGATCTCTTAGAAATAAAACATTTACTAACAGACATATCCAAACAGTCAGGTGATTTAATTTAATCACAGGAACATTGTTACGTTCCCCAACAAGAAATAAAACATTGTCTCTCAAACAGAAGAAGGAACTAACAAAGAGTCACTAACAACAACCAAAACGAAACAGGTGGTTTTAGGAGGGGTTCTGAAAGACACTCATGGGGGTGTCCACTAGTGGTGGGAAACAGAGGCTTTCTGAACGCTTTGGGGCTTTCACCAAATTGTGCCGAAAATGCCATTGATAGATTTGAGTGCTAATAAACAATATTTAGTTAGAATGTGGGGTTCGCTTTTTGCCTCCAGGTTCACTATGTTTTCAAAAATGATGCATCTGTGGTATTATTTAGGAAACTAAATACAGAAGATTATCATAGGTTACACTAAATAAAACAAATTATTTGAACAACAATGGGAAATCCCAATCCCCATCCCTACCTGCTGAGCTCCCATTCAGGGGCTACAAACTGGAAGACATCAAACTAAATGTATAAATAAGGTGTCCAGTAGAGGTCAGTGTTTGAAAGAGACTTTGCTTTGGAAAAAGCACTGGCACCAGGGAGAAATCAGTGAGATCTCTCACATTTTGTGAGGCCGGTTGGACGTACTGCCAAATTCTCTAAAACAACGTTGGAGGCAGCTTATGGTAGAGAAATTAACATTCAATTATCTGTCAACAGCTCTGGTGGACATTCCTGCTGTCAGGATGCCAATGGCACGCTCCCTCAAAACCTGAGACATCTGTGGCATTGTGTTGTGTGACAAAACTGCACATTTTCCAGTGGCCTTTTATTGTCCCCAGCACAAGGTGTACCTGTGTAATGATCATGCTGTTTAATCAGCTTCTTGATATTCCACCCCTGTCAGGTGGAAGGATTATCTTGGCAACAGAGAAATGCTCACTAACAGGGATGTTAACACATTTGTGCACAAAATTGGAGAGAAATAAGCTTTTTGTGCGAATGGAACATTTCTGGGATCTTTTATTTCAGCTCATGAAACCTGAGACCAACACTTTACATGTTGCGTTTATATTTTTGTTCAGTATAGAAAAAAACACAAAGCCTCCAGCAGAGGTCAATGCTCTTCTGACAGCTGTCAGATGGTAGTGTGATGTCCGAAGCTTCGACCGTCATCATCACGTAGTATTGTTACTTTGATACAAGCATTGATACGTTGTGTCAAATCAGTAGTGCTTTGAAAACTGCAACGGCACATCGTAGCTCCGGTATTAATCGACCAATCCCTAGTGTCCACTGAATGTTGACTAGCAACAAGAAAGTGGTACCTAAAAGACTCCCACCATGAGCGCCCATTGAAGTGGCTCCAGACGAGGACATCTGAAATAAAAACCCTCCTACTTACAATATGGAATAAAAGAACAAGTGGAGCAAACCAAACCAGACCAGACCAGACCACACCAAACCAGACCAAACCAGACCAGACCAAACCAGACCAAACCAGACCAGACCAAACCAGACCAAACCAGACCAAACCAGACCAAACCAGACCAGACCAGACCAGACCACACCAAACCAAACCAGAGCAAACCAGACCAAACTAGACCAAACCAAACCAAACCAAACCAAACCAGACCAAACCCTGGGAGATACAAGACAGAAAGACTTTGTTCATCAACTTAAAGAAGCAGAGTTACAAAGAGGTGCCAGTCTTCTAACATCTTTAAGGCCAACCAGAACACTGCTCTTAAATATCACATAACAGATGGAACCCTTCTGACTAAAGAGATGACAAGCCAGCACAGGCATAAGCATACTGTCTATTGAGGTGGCGCCAAGAGGTGCGGCCAACGTGCTAACGTCCAACCTCAAAATATAAATGGAAATACCAAAGCCTGTAACAACATGTAGTCGTGACTGATATCTTTCACCTCATCTCCCTGTTACTGTTTGTTAAGGTAGTTATAGACAGTGCAGCAACACAAGGCCACATTCCTCTCAGCCCTTCCACTCTCTCAGGCTAATGTGTATTTATTAAAAGTAGACTATTTCTTTCAATCTGTTATTTTCTAAACGTATCTGAGAATGTAGACAGAAGGGACAAAATGGACATGATTGATCTGAGGGGGATCAGATCCGTACAGAAAGGTTTTTTGCAACAAGTAGGAGATTTATATTATGTAAAGTAGGCTAGGTTATAATATATAACAGAGGTTTGTTAGTGAAATGCAGATGGAGGTCTATACCTCAGCTATAGCCTACATATCCTAGAAGACCAGCCTAAACCTGTTCAGATCAGTTCACATAGGTTATCAGTAGCAGGATTGATCACCTACAAATCAGTTTTAACCAGTATATCTAGCTTGCATCATAGTACACCCCTCAGGCTAAGTTCAGGTTTCAGCATGAGGCAGGCATCAACAGCCGAGTTGTAGGCTACAACCTGGGTCGTGTTCATTAGTTGACTCCGCAGCCAACAGTTTTAAAATGTTGCATAAACAGTTTACTCCAAACGCTGTCCAACGTGACCTAAACGGTTTCTGTTGCCAAACGTTTTGCTACGGTGGGCACTAATGAACACACACAACCTGTTTTGAGGAAGTGTAAATTGTTGTTAGTCTTTCCACAGTATTTATTTGTCTCTCTTTCTCACGAAATACCTTCCTGAGTGAAAAGAGTTAACAGTAGATTAGAAAGAGAAAATGTTGTTGCTTGTTGTGTTTTAAGCCTGTTTTGAGAAGACAAGTCTATAGACCTATGATACAGTACACTCTTAGAAAAAAGAGTTCCAAAAGGGTCCTCTGGCTGTCCCCATAGGAGAACGCTTTTGGGTTCCAGGTAGAACCCTTCTGGCTTCCATGTAGAACCCTCTGTGGAAAGGATTCTTCATGGAACCCAAAAGGGTTCTACCTAGGACCAAAAAGGGTTCTACAAAGGGTTCTCCTATGGGGACAGCCAAAGAAACCTTTTAGATTCTAGATAGTGTAGGAACGATCACCCTGGGGCACTCAGATGGAAACAGAACGAATTCACCCCACGCATCTAATTTATATCCAAAACATGTTAAGGAGAGTAGGCCTATTATAACACTGTCCACAAAACATATAATCAACTATATTAATACACATAACAATATCATCAACTATATTAATACACATAACAATATCATCAACTATATTAATACACATAACAATATCATCAACTATATTAATACACATAACAATATCATCAACTATATGAATACACATAACAATATCATCAACTATATGAATACACATAACAATATCATCAACTATATGAATACACTATAACAATATCATCAACTATATTAATACACATAACAATATCATCAACTATATTAATACACATAACAATATCATCAACTATATTAATACACATAACAATCGTCGTCTTACCTTTTATATGTCTCTCAATAGAAGTAGAGTCTGGAATGAGCATTCGGTGGTGGAAAGTTCCTTTAGTTTGTTCTGCTCATTTCCATATCAGGTTCTACCTGTTCTCTCTCCCACTCCCTGTCTCTTTATAGCTCTTACAATGTGCCTTGGCAAACATTCTACAAGTGTCTGGAACTCCAAATGTAGATCTGATTTAGTGTTCCAAATGAAAACAATTTGATTAAACTGGTTAATATGGTTAAAATACATTAAGACTGAGTAATGCTGTGATTGTTTTTATTATTTTGTATTGAAATGTTTGACTTTATTTTCCCTATGTCCTTTCAATATAGGAACAATTTGTGAAATGACAGCCTTCTGTAAATATGGACAAAAGTCTATGGATTCATTTGATGGTATGTGTCTTGCAACATTATGTAAAATGACAGGTTGAGAAACACTGCATCTTCCTAGGTGCATATGTGAGAAGGAACGCAAACTGTCTCCCTATGTGTGTGCCATCCCTAAACATCAAGTGTTTGTGGTTCATTAAAAGGTTTATTGTCAAGGTAAAAAATAAAATAAAATAAAGTGTCTGGAACTCTATTGGAGGGATGTGACATCATTCTTCCACAAGAAATTCCATAATTTAGTGTTTTGTTGATTGTTGTCTTCAATTGGGTTGAGACCTGGTGACTGAGACGGCCATGGCATATTGTGAAACATCAGCAAGTTCAGCAATCTTCATCACTGAAGCTCCTGCCAAACGTGCCCCAACAATCACCAATCGATAAGCTCTTCCCGAGCAGGGTTGCAGTCTCTCTTCGTTGCAGCTCCTCTCTCCCCAGGGGTAGCAGTTCCTCTCTCCCCAGGGGTAGCAGCTCCTCTCTCCCCAGGGGTAGCAGCTCCTCTCTCCCCAGGGGTAGCAGCTCCTCTCTCCCCAGGGGTAGCAGCTCCTCTCTCCCCAGGGGTAACAGCTCCTCTCTCCCCAGGGGTAGCAGCTCCTCTCTCCCCTAGGATTTGAAGACATCGGTGGCTTAGCCCACAGCCAGTGGGAGGGTCCGGGAAGGAATTTCAACAGCTAAATCCAGGAATACATCACTAGTGTATTGCCAAAAAACACTCAAGAACTTCAAATATAGACTCTGACCTGTCCAATGAGCCAAACTGATTAAAGAATCTCTCTCTCTCTCTCTCTCTCTCTCTCTCTCTCTCTCTCTCTCTCTCTCTCTCTCTCTCTCTCTCTCTCTCTCTCTCTCTCTCTCTCTCTCTCTCTCTCTCTCTCTCTCTCTCTCTCACACTGTGCAGTAATTAGAATCCCTTTACAGTTTTTGCCTATTGCTTACACACTTTTTGCAGAATTTGGCTCATTATGTCAAAACTCAACACTCAAGCCAATCAGACATAGCACTTGGAGATTACCAACTCACATATTGCCAAAATGAATCACTGCAATCAAAACTTAACACTCCTTTCTAAAAATGAAATTCTTGCAACAAAACCATACACACAAGCAACATTTGAATGACTCTTTCATATCCGCAGCAACACACTGATGGGCTTTATATAAAACACTGCAGTCTTTGTGTTTCAATTTTTATTGTCATTTTATTGTCATTGTCTTCTGTAAAACTCAAAAGTAGAATTTCTGCAGTAATCAAACAGTATTTACAAAAACGTTTTTACAAAAAAACAAACGTTCTTACAGAAATTCTTAACATCAAATTTAGCAACAAAACAAGTAAAAAAACTAAACAATTACTGGTTAAATTGCTATTGGGGGAAAAATGCAATGATCTGTCCTGTATTGTAGGGACCTAGAGTGGCATGATGATGCAGGACTCCTTGGACACTACTTGCAGCACACAAGGTGATATTTCCCCCACGCTGCCCAGGGACATTTACAACAGCCCTTTGTCCAACTACGTTATGGGCAAAAACTGTAATGCAATAAGACTGCGCGAAATACAGCAGCGCATAATTGATAATGACACCATCTTTCAAAATATACACAGTGTAAGTATTTCTGCACTAAGTCGTGTACTTGCGCGCCACAGAATAAGAATGAAGCAAATTTACAGAGTTCCTTTCGAGAGAAACACAGAACGTGTAAAGCAACTGCGATATGACTATATGCAGGTAAGCTATAGTGTCATTGGTTCTGAATTTGGAAGTGCATACTGTAGTGCTGTGCATGGGCCTGATGTGTTGCATTTGTTTTGTCTTGTCCAGAGAGTGATGGAACCTCAGTTAACCTCAGTAAAACCAGGAGACGTGGCAGGAACATTATTGGACACCGTGCCATCATCAATGTCCCAGGACAACGTGGTGGTAACATAACCATGTGTGCAGCTATAAGCCAAAATGGTGTTGTTCACCATCATGCAACCTTAGGCCCATACAACACTGCACACATTATTGCATTCCTGGACACCTTACATGACATGCTCACTGTTCAGAGACCAGAGCATACCCGATATGTCATCATATGGGACAATGTTAGTTTCCATAGGGCTGCTTTGGTCCGCAACTGGTTTACAGACCACCCATTCTTCATGGCACTCAACCTCCCTCCATACTCTCCATTCTTAAATCCCATCGAGGAGTTCTTCTCTGCCTGGCGCTGGAAAGTGTACGACCGTCATCCTCATCAACAGGTAGCCCTTTTACAGGCAATGGAGGAGGCATGTGGAGATATTGACCAGGCATCATGTCAGGCCTGGATACGGCATTCAAGGAGATA
Source organism: Coregonus lavaretus (assembly GCF_964263955.1). Classification (NCBI taxonomy): domain Eukaryota; kingdom Metazoa; phylum Chordata; class Actinopteri; order Salmoniformes; family Salmonidae; genus Coregonus; species Coregonus lavaretus. Next base: position 78,880,751 of record NC_139989.1, read on the forward strand.
TTTTCCCCGGTGCCTTGGACTGGAGGATATCGCATGCGATGTGGACAACATTTTGTGGCCGGACCCAGAAAGACGACATGATGTAGGCTGATTGTTTTTCTTTTTTTTGTGAAATTACTATTTTGTATTCTGACTTTGTCTTGGTTTTGATGAGTGTGAATAAACACCAACACTTGAAGTTTGGATCCTTGTATGTTTACATGACACTATGACAAAAGTATGACCTCAAATTGAAATCTGTACACAGAGAAAGCAAAAGCCAGATGTGTTTTGTATTCATACCATCAGTGTGTAGTTGGCACATTGTGTGCTTAGTAGATGATGGCTTGTGTTTACTGTTTGATACGAAAACACCATTTTTAAGAAGGTGTGAAGAGTTAATCTAGCTGTGTTCGCTTTTGCAAGAGAACTACAATGTTTTGATAATTGGGTGAAAGGTTTTCTTATTTGTGTGTAGAGTTTTGCAAAAATAGCCAATAGTTACAAAAAATGTGCTTAACCAATCAGAAAAAACTGTAAATGATGTTTTCTAGGTGGAAGGAATGAGATTAAAATGTATCAGCTGGTGATTAGGATTGTTAGATGAACCCACTAAGTTCCTGATGAACTCAACTAGTGAGCCTCTTTAGCAGCTAGTTCCATGGACACACTGATTTCAATGTCCTTTGCCAAGGTCAGATGACTTTCAGTCAACAGTCTCTTTTGTGTAGCTTCACTCCGTAGCCACATACTAGTCTGTCTCTAATGATGTCATTTAGAACAGCATTAAACTCAGTGTTCTGGTAGTTTCTTTAATGCAGCCGCAAACATTGTTACTGATTCTCCCTCTTCCTGATGTCTCCTGTGGAACCTGAACCTTTCAGCATTAACTAGTGGTTCTGGTGAAAAATGTCCTTTAAGTATCTCCACAATATCCCCATATGTCTTATTACCTGTTCTGTCTGGCTGTAGCAGGCTGCCTAGTAAATTAAATGTCTTTGGCCCCATTACACTAAAACATGTAGGCACAATGTTGTCCTCATCCATGTCATTTACAAGAACTAAATATTCAAACTGTTCTGTATATGAGCTCCACTGTTCAATACTTTCATCAAACTGTCCAATGTTTCCAACAATTCCAATAATGTTTTGTTTCTCAATAAGCTCCTGATTGTCACTCACTTCAATATTGTCCTCAACCAAAGCAATATTTTACTCAGTCACGTGATCTTCATTCACTTCACTCACTGACGTTTCCTCCTAAGTTCGCTCATTTAGCAGATTTAATTCCAACGTTCGTCTTCACAGTTGAATATTTTCTTGTTTTTAAAATGTACGTTCAGCCAGAGGCACACTCCAACATTCAGACAATTTACAAACTAAGCATTTGTGTTTAGTGAGTCCCCAAGATAAGAGGCAGTAGGGATGTTCTCTTGATAAGTGTGTGAATTGGACCATTTCCTGTCATGCTAAGCATTCAAAATGTAACGAGTACTTTTGGGTTTCAGGGGAAAATGTATGGAGTAAAAAGTATATTATTTTCTTTAGGAATGTAGTGAAGTAAAAGTAAAAGTAGTCAAAAATATGAATAGTAAAGTCAAGTACATATACCCCCAAAAAACCACTTAAGTAGTACTTTAAAGTATTTTTACTTAAGTACTTTACACCACTGGTTAACTCTCTTTCTTAGCTAGCTCGACTATGCACTTGCCTCTGCTAGCAATACACTGTGCTAACATTAGCCTAGACTGTACCACAGAAAATAACAGTTTTAAACAGTTGTAAAAACCCACTTCTTCCAGACAGAATAGTTCCTGTAGATTCAGACTTACTCATCACCAATCTGTTGTTATGTCTCGTGGGTTTTATAACCACGTCTGTATAACAATTCAATAATGATGAGACAGGAGACAGGAATCAGTTCAACAATTTATCTGGAACGTGATCATCTCAACACATACAAACCCCCATGATGCTCTGCAGCACAACCCCAATATACAACAAATACATACATAAGTAAATGGACACTAAACAAAACTCATAGAGGAATTTAAATGTTCAGTTGTAGAAAGTAGGGCCATGGGATAGGGTCAGAAAGGTCAGTATGTTTGATAACTGGTTACAGAGGTAACATAACAAGCATAAGGTCCATTATAACACAGTGAAGTAGAGGTGGGAGCTAAAAGCAGACATGGACAGTGAGACGGTGTGAGGAGGTCAGGGGCGAAACACTAGATCAGGACAGGTAGAAATGTCAGGGCTGGAAATAGACACAGAGACACATTCTGATCATGGCTCAGACCTGACCTGAGACACCCAAACAGAAGATGCCATAGCAAAGTCCTGTCCAGTAGGCTATATGGGATTTCCTTTCATCAAAATCCAACACATGGAAATGTGTCCAGTGTGTGTGTGTGTGTGTGTGTGTGTCCAGTGTGTGTCCAGTGTGTGTGAGTGTGTGTGTCCAGTGTGTGTGTTTGTGTCCAGTGTGTGTGTGTGTGTGTGTGTGTGTCCAGTGTGTGTGTCCTGTGTGTGTGTGTCAGGTGTGTGTGTCCAGTGTGTATGTGTGTGTGTCGTGTGTGTGTGTGTCCAGTGTGTATGTGTGTGGGTCCAGTGTGAGTGTGTGTGTGTGTCCAGTGTGTGTGTGTCCAGCGTATGTGTTTTTGTCCAGTGTGTGCGTCCAGTGTGTGTATGTGTTTGTGTGTGTCCAGTGTGTGTGAGTGTGTGTGTCCAGTGTGTGTGTGTGTGTGTGTAAGTGTGTATGTGTGTGTGTCCAGTGTGTGTGTGTGTCCAGTGTGTGTGAGTGTGTGTGTGAGTGTGTCCAGTGTGTGTGTGTGTGTGTCCAGTGTGTGTGTGTGTGTCCTGTATGTGTGTCCTATGTGTGTGTGTGTCAGGTGTGTGTGTGTCCAGCGTATGTGTGTGTGTCCAGTGTTTGTGAGTGTGTGTGTCCAGTGTGTGTGTGTCCAGTATGTGTGTGTGTGTCCAGTGTGTGTGAGTGTGTGTGTGTGTGTGTGTAAGTGTGTATGTGTGTGTGTCCAGTGTGTGTGAGTGTGTGTGTGTGTGTGTGTCCTGTGTGTGTGTGTGTGTGTGTGTGTGTGTGTTTGTGTGTTCAGTGTGTGTGTGTGTGTCCAGTGCGTGTGTGTGTCCAGTGTGTATGTGTGTGGGTCCATGTGTGAGTGTGTGTGTGTGTGTGTCCAGCGTATGTGTGTGTGTCCAGTGTGTGTGTCCAGTGTTTGTGTGTGTCCAGTGTGTGTGTCCAGTGTGTGTGTGTGTGTGTGTGTCTAGTGTGTGTGTCCAGTGTGTGTGTGTGTGTGTCCTGTGTGTGTGTCAGGTGTGTGTGTGTTTGTCCAGTATGTGTGAGTGTGTGTGTCCAGTGTGTGTGTGTGTGTCCTGTGTGTGTGTGTGTGTGTCAGGTGTGTGTGTGTGTGTGTCCAGTGTGTGTGAGTGTGTGTGTCCAGTGTGTGTGTGTGTGTGTCCTGTGTGTGTGTGTGTGTGTCAGGTGTGTGTGTGTGTCCAGTGTGTATGTGTGTGTCCTGTGTGTGTTTCCAGTGTGTATGTGTGTGTGTCCAGTGTGTATGAGTGTGTGTCCAGTGTGTATGAGTGTGTGTCCTGTGTGTGTGTGTGTGTTTGTCCAGTGTGTGTGTGTGTGTGTGTGTGTGTGTGTGTGTGTGTGTGTGTGTGTATGTGTCCAGTGTGTGTGTCCAGTGTGTGTGTGTCCAGTGTGTGTGTGTTCAGTGTGTGTGTGTGTGTGTCCAGTGTGTGTGTGTCCAGAGTGTGTGTGTGTCCATTGTGTGTGTGTGTGTCCAGTGTGTGGGTGTGTTTGTCCTGTGTGTGTCCAGTGTGTGTGTGTGTGATCAGTGTGTGTGTGTCCTGTGTGTGTGTGTGTGTATCCAGTGTGTGTTTGTCCTATGTGTGTGTGTTCAGTGTGTGTGTGTGAGTGTGTACAGTGTGTGTGTATCAAGTGTGTTTGTGTTTCCAGTGTGTGTCATTGTGTGTCCAGTGTGTGTGTGTGTTCAGTATGTGTGTGTGTGTGTCCAGTGTGTGTGTGTGTGTTTGTGTGTGTGTGTCCAGTGTGTGTGTGTGTGAATCTAGTGTGTGTGTGTGTGTGTGTGTGTGTGTGTGTCGTGTGTGTGTGTGTGTGTGTCCAGTGTGTGTGTGTGTCCAGTGTGTGTGTGTGTGTGTGTGTGTGTGTGTGTCCAGTGTGTGTGTGTGTCCAGTGTGTGTGTGTCCAGTGTGTGTATGTGTCCAGTGTGTGTGTGTGTGTCCAGTGTGTGTGTGTGTGTGTCCAGTGTGTGTGTGTCCAGTGTGTGTGTCCAGTGTGTGTGTGTGTGTGTCCAGTGTGTGTGTGTGTGTGGCCAGTGTGTGTGTGTGTCCAGTGTGTGTGTGTCCAGTGTGTGTGTGTGTGTCCAGTGTGTGTGTGTCCAGTGTGTGTGTCCAGTGTGTGTGTGTGTGTCCAGTGTGTGTGTGTCCAGTGTGTGTGTGTGTGAATCTAGTGTGTGTGTGTGTGTGTGTGTGTCCAGTGTGTGTGTGTGTCCAGTGTGTGTGTGTGTGTGTGTGTGTGTGTGTGTGTCCAGTGTGTGTGTGTGTCCAGTGTGTGTGTGTCCAGTGTGTGTATGTGTCCAGTGTGTGTGTGTGTGTGTCCAGTGTGTGTGTGTGTGTGTCCAGTGTGTGTGTCCAGTGTGTGTGTGTGTGTGTCCAGTGTGTGTGTGTGTGTGGCCAGTGTGTGTGTGTGTCCAGTGTGTATGTGTCCAGTGTGTGTGTGTGTGTCCAGTGTGTGTGTGTCCAGTGTGTGTGTCCAGTGTGTGTGTGTGTGTCCAGTGTATGTGTGTGTGTGGCCAGTGTGTGTGTGTGTCCAGTGTGTGTGTGTGTGTGTGTCAGTGTTACCATGGTTATTATTTACAGGGACACTGAGGAGTCATAACAAACCCTAAACCCTGGATAGAGGGGCTCAGTGAATGTGGAGTGGAATGTGTTCAGGTGGGTCAGTGTGTCAGAGGAGACTCTGTAGAAGGACAGAGTGCCGGCTGGCCAGTCCAGATACACTCCTACTCTGTGGGAGCTGGAGGAGGGGACGTCTATGGTAGTGGACTTGTTATTGTGACAGGCAGAGTAACTGTTGTCAGAGCAGAACAGACTCCAGGACTTGTCATTGTATCCAAGACTACAGTCATCACCCCCTCCTCTCCTGCTGATTCCTTTATATGCCACTCCTATATCAGCCCTTCTCCCACTCCACTCCACCTCCCAGTAACAGCGCCCAGTCAGACCCTTTCTACACAGCACCTGTCTCCAGACCTCAAATCTCTCTGGGTGATCAGGATACGGCTGCTTCTCTCTCCTCCATGTCACCTTTCTGTTCTCCTCAGATCAGTTCTGATTATATGTTATACTGTATGGTAAAATAAAACACACTTATTCCCATTAATTACACACACACACACATTGAACACACACACATCCTGAACACACACACACACACACACACACACACACACACTGAACACACACAGACACAAACACACACATCCTGAACACACACACACACACACACACAATGGACACACATACACTTTCTGAACACACACACACACACATTTCTAACTTAAGACGAACATGCCACACACAAACACAGACACACACATTGTCAAAGCAACTCTTTGTAAACTTTCCTGATTTGTGCTTCTGTAGAACTACAGCTGATAGTTAATATGACCAAGTAAGTAATGATGGTGGTCTTTGACTTTGACTTCACTTGAATTAAGACTTATTCTTAGTCATATTCTTCACAGCAGTCAACACTCACATTTTCTAAGTCCAGGTTTCATTGTGTTCTCTCCACCATGTTCCACACTGTAGCGGTAAGCAGAAGAACAGACAGTCATTGAGGGATACACCTGAACTCACACACACACACACACACACACACACACACACACACACACACACACACACACACACACACACACACACTCACACACACACACACACACACACTGGACACACACACACACACACAGTCAGCATATAACTTTGTCCAAGCGGTGGTAAGAATGCTTGTCTGTGTGTGTGTCCAGTGTGTGTGTGTGTGTCCAGTACGTGTGTGTGTGTGTCGAGTGTGTGTGTGTGTGTGTGTCTAGTCTGTGTGTGACTTGTGTGTGTGTGTGTTTGTCGAGTGTCCAGTGTGTGTGTGTGTGTCTGTGTGTGTGTCCAGTGTGTGTGTGTGTGTCCAGTGTGTGTGTGTGTGTCCAGTATGTGTGTGTGTGTCCAGTGTGTGTGTGTGTGTGTGTGTGTCCAGTGCCTGTGTGTGTGTCCTGTGTGTGTGTGTGTGTCCTGTGTGTCCACTGTGTGTGTCCAGTTTGTGTGTGTGTGTCCAGTTTGTGTGTGTGTCCAGTGTGTGTGTGTATGTCCAGTGTGTGTGTGTGTGTGTGTGTTGTGTGTGTATGTGTCTCTTGTGTGTGTGTGTGTGTGTGTGTGTTTCTGTGTGTGTGTGTGTGTCCAGTGTGTGTGTGACCTGTGTGTGTGTGTGTCCTGTGTGTGTCCAGTGTGTGTCCAGTGTGTGTGTGTGTGTGTGTGTGTGTGTGTGTGTGTGTGTCTCTGGTGTGTGTGTATGTGTGTGTGTGTGTGTGTGTGTGTGCAGTGTGTGTGTGCAGTGTGTGTGTCCGGTGTGTGTGTCTAGTGTGTGAGTGTGTCCTGTGTGTGTGTCCAGTGTGTTTGTGTGTGTGTCCAGTGTGTGTGTGTGTCCAGTGTGTGTGTGTGTGTCCAGTGTGTGTGTGTGTCCAGTCTGTGTGTGTGTGTGTGTTTGTGTTTCCACAAACTGAACACACACTCACCCTGGACACACACGCACTTGACACACACACTAGACACACACACACACACACACACACACACACACACACACACACACACAGGACACACTCACACACTAGACACACACTCTGGACACACACACATATACACACACACTGGACACACACACACATACACACTGGACACACACACACACACACACACATACTGGACACACACACACACTGGACACACACACACACACACACACACTGGACACACACACACACAGGACACAAACACGACACACACACTGGACACACACACTGCACACACACACACTGGACACACACACTGGACACACACACTGGACACACACACACATACACACAGGATACACATACACACACACCGGACACACACACATACACACACTGGACACACACACACACACAGGACACACACTGGACACACACACACACACACACACACTGGACACACACACACACACACACACACACACACACACACAAACCACTGGATCCAGAGCAACTCAAAAGCTTTTTCTGGGAGTGTGAGTGAGGAAGGATCTTTGGGTTCTCTGCCTCTCCTAGCAGCCTGTCATTCATCACTCAAGCTGTTTGCTAACTCTGCTTCATGCGTTGCCAAAATAAGTAGCTCTGTTTGTGCTCAGACAATCCTACATTTCACACATACACACACGCACACAATTCACCTGCACTGCACAGGCCCCAGAAGCACTGAGAATACTGGGCCTCAATTGGCTCTCAGTCACTGCAGCAAATAGCTATCGCCATAATGAAAGGTTTTTAATACGAGTAGCTGTTTTCCCCTGATGTGTCTTTGTCAAACTGTGGAAGTTTATTTAGTGGTGAAAGTCATTCTCAATCATTTTAACGTTCAACTGTCTCGGTAATTAGCAGGTTCAATGCAGCGAAGGGGTATTTTGGAATGACACCCTCCATTATATGGTGTGCAAGGACTGAACACTCGTTGGTGCAACACAGAATGTACCGAGATAGAAGGAGAGATTGTGGGTGTCTTTATGCCAACAAAGTGTGATTCCAGAGTTTCTACAGTGTTAAGTAGCCTTAGTTATGTTATTTTAAGGACCTATCTTGTGCCTCCTCGCCACAGCGCTACCGTGTCCTCAAGCAACTCAGCGAGAAGAAGCTGAAGGGTTTTTAAAGTGGACAACTTAAACGAAAACCATTCTCTTTTTTCATGAGTGTTCCAGAAGACAGACCTTCATTGCCAGGACAAATAGTGATGTTGTTTCCAAACCAAACTTCAAGGTCTTTAAGTGAGTGTGTGTGTGTGTGGGGGGGGGGGGGGGGGGGGGTCGGTCACATATTAACAGAGCTCTCTGCCTAGGCTTCCTCACGGCACCATGACAACCAATACTTACAAAGTAATCCTTATTTTGAATATTTTTGAAATAAACCAAATTTATTTTGGACTGAGAATATAAGACTTATAACTCTGAGAGAGCATCCAAGGGCTAGAATGATGTATATAGAATGTATGACAAACAATAATTTTTAAATATAATTCTAAAATCTTCAGAATTCTGAGATTTTTGTCCATAATACAGAATTCAAGCCAACATTCCAATCTCATTATGACTCAACAATTAAGCTAGGCTACAACCATAGAATTTGGAATTAGAACTTGGCTACAACAAGTTCCAAACCAAAGAAAACAACCAGCATATCCATTCACCACACCATAACTACTCAAGTGTATATCTTTTTAAATCTTCATAAGTGGACAGACATCGCGGAGGAGAGGTGAGTTAGAACATAATAATGTGTAAAAGGGTTTGACTTCTAAGGAAATCAGTGAAGGTAGGCCTACTTATTACCATTTAATAAATTATACCAGTTAGCCTGAAGGTAACTGAAGTTGGAAAACTGGCATGGCCAGACAGTTTTAAGAAAATGACATGGAAAAGATTCACACAAAATAAAAAAAATAAGGAATACATGTTTCTCCATACATATTGATGCAGAGAGAAGTCATTGAGATGGAGAAAGAGATGACTGAAAGTGAGGAGATGGAGAAAGGCAACAAGATGAGGGGGGAACGAGAGATAGAAAGACAAAGAGAAATGGAGGGGCTGCTGAGAATGAGAAAGGAGATTGAGACTTGTAACAAGGTAGACCACTACCGGTGGAAGCTGCAGAGAGAGGTGTTGGAGGAAGTCAACAAGGTGAGGGTGGAACCAGAGCAAGAAAGAGAAAGGCTAATTGAAGAGTTGCTGAGACAGATAAGGGAGACTGAGGCTTCTATTGAGGTAAACTGCTACCAATGGAAGCTGGAGAGAGAGTTGTTTGAGAAACAGAGAGAAAGTGCAGTGTCAGACAGAAAAAATATGGAGCTCAAGATGGCAAAGCTGAAGGTGCAGAACATACTGCACTTGGCCAAGATAGGGAAGTTGACCGTGGAGAACACGAGGCTGTTAGCTGAGAATGAAAGGGTGAGAGAGGTGTCGGACAAACAGAGAGAAAGCGCAGTGTCAGACAGAAAAAAGATGGAGCTCAAGATGGCAAAGCTGAAGGTGCAGAACATACTGCACTTGGCCAAGATAGGGAAGTTGACCGTGGAGAACACGAGGCTGTTAGCTGAGAATGAAAGGGTGAGAGAGGTGATGGACAAACAGAGAGAAAGCGCAGCGACCGACAAACAAACAATGGTGGACAAGATATCAAAGGTGAAGATGTCCTTGGCCAAGTTATGGAAGGTGACAGTGGAGAACAAGAAGAGACTGTTAGCTGAGAATGAAAGGGTGGGGAAGGAGAGGGTGAGAGAGAGGAATGGATGGAACCTCATAAGAAATGGTTTGGAGACAGCTTTGGCCAAAGCAGACCAGGAGAGGAATCAGACCCTAGTAGCCTGGAAGGAGGACAGGGGGAGATGGGCCAAGGCCAAGGCTGGCCTACGAAGCCTCTTGGATCAACGGGGGGAAAGATGGATGAAGGAGAAGGAGGAGATTAAGAGGAGGAGCACGCAGGCAGCAGAGGAGTGGATAATTGAGCTGAGAGAGAAGGAGAGAGCGATAGAGGCTCTGGAAAGAGAAAATATGAGGATTCTGTGCCTGAATGGACAAGAGAAGAAGGGATGGGAGATGGAAAAGAGAGAGATGGAGAAGGAGAACTGGAAGATTACAGAGGAGCGGGAGAGAAAGAGTAGTGAAATTGAGAAAATGCAAAGGGACAAAGAGAGATGGGCAATAGAGAAGAGGGATGTGGTGGAGAGGATGAAGGAGGCGTACATAAAGCTGTACCAGATGCAGACTGTCCTGAGGTTCAGAGAGCAAGAGCAGGCACAGGTACAGTACTCCATTTAACCAGTCACAGTTCAGGGAGGTCATAAGTCACCTCCTAATGGTTATACTATCAGATTCAACAGATTAAGTTGACTGCATGCTAGAGAAGGAGTAATAATAATATTTCAGATCACTGACCAACATGTATGGACTTTCTCTTTCAGATGGAAACTAAACGCGCCCAGAGAGTCAGGGCAAAGCAGGAGAAAAAGGAGAGGAAAGAAAGAGACTTGTTGGAGAAGAACAAAGTAAAAGAACTGCTCAGAGCTAGAAAAGCAGAGAGTAAGGAAGAAGTGAGGAAGAATAAGGAGAGGGTGAAAGCCCACCTGGACGAGGTGGCAAGGAACTATAACGAAAAGAAACAGAGGGAGAAAGAAAGAGAAAAGCTGTTAAAAAAGGCATATGGTAAAGAAAATCACATGGTGTACATCCCAGACCTCATACTGAAGAAGATGTAAGAACACAACGCATATGGAAGAGTAAATATTATCAGCTACCATTGGTCAAAAGTTAATTAATTATTAATAATATTAATATGCCATTTAGCAGACACTTTTATCCAAAGCGACTTACAGTCATGCGTGCATACATTTTTTTTTTTTTGTGTATGGGTGGTCCCGGGGATCGAACCCACTACCTTGGCGTTACAAGCGCCGTGCTCTACCAGCTGAGCTACAGAGGACCTACCAGAGGACTCTACCAGCTGAGCTACAGAGGACCAAGTTCATTTCTATCTTCTTTCATTTAGTGGAATACTTCATCAATAAAATAATATGAGCATGTATTTGTCAGCATTCATTCCCATATGGAAGAAAGAACACACAAAATATGAGAAAAGTATAAGATGTGGATTAAAGGTTGATGTGGTTACTGGATAATGCAATGTGAAGGGCTAGATTCTATCAAATCGGAGGTGGAACTGCGTTAGAGATGGCAAATCCACAAGCAGCTCCTTGCATTAGCTTATCGCGTACACTGCCATTGGATGCAACGATAGAGAGAGAGAGAGGCATCAACAGAATACCCTTAGGTGCATGAATGCCTATTGTGTTTATGTATACGTGTGTGTCAGAGGAGGCTGGTGGGAGGAGGTATAGGAGGACAGGCTCATTGTAATGGCTGGAATGGAATAAATGGAAGAGTTTCCATATGTTTGATGTGTTTGATACCGTTCCATTTATTCCATTCCAGCCATTCCAATATGCCCATCCTCCTACAGCTCCTCCTACCAGCCTCCTCTGGTGTGTGTGTGTATGTGTCAGTGGTACACGCCTCCGATGAGCAACACTGCTCTTACCCCCTCATCCCCCATCAGTGGCTGTCTCCTGCCCCCTCTCCTCCATCCGTCTCTGGCCCACTCTCCTGCCCCCTCTCCTCCATCCCTCTCTGGCCCACTCTCCTGGCCCCTCTCCTCCATCCCTCTCTGGCCACCTCTCCTGCTCCCACTCCTCCATCCCACTCCTCCATCCCTCTCTGGCCCACTCTCCTGCCCCCTCTCATCCATCCCTCTCTGGACACCTCTCTGGCCACCTCTCCTGCTCCCACTCCTCCATCCCTCTCCTCCATCCCTCTCTGGCCTATTCTCCTGCCCCCTCTCCTCCATCCCTCTCTGGCCCACTCTCCTGCCCCCTCTCCTCCATCCCTCTCTGGCCTATTCTCCTGCCCCCTCTCCTCCATCCCTCTCTGGCCCACTCTCCTGCCCACTCTCATCCATCCCTCTCTGGACACCTCTCTGGCCACCTCTCCTGCTCCCACTCCTCCATCCCTCTCCTCCATCCCTCTCTGGCCTATTCTCCTGCCCCCTCTCCTCAATCCCTCTCTGGCCCACTCTCCTGGCCCCTCTCCTCCATCCCTCTCTGGCCACCTCTCCTGCTCCCACTCCTCCATCCCTCTCCTCCATCCCTCTCTGGCCTATTCTCCTGCCCCCTCTCCTCCATCCCTCTCTGGCCTATTCTCCTGCCCCCTCTCCTCCATCCCTCTCTGGCCCACTCTCCTGCCCCCTCTCATCCATCCCTCTCTGGACACCTCTCTGGCCACCTCTCCTGCTCCCACTCCTCCATCAATTATTACACTGAGTCTGGCCTTGACCTGGGCCTCCCGGTACCTCTCTGTCATCTCACCAGTTTGTAGTGGCAAATACAAAAAGTTATTGATGCCACTTACTAGTGACCTGGGGATAATTCCATTGCACACAATCCAATAAAAGAGAGAAATCCAATAATTTTAGTCCATTTATTTTCGTTATTTTCTTAAATCATTGTCACTAACAGAAAGAGTACGATATGAAACGGTTGAAAATTGTCTGTGCTCTCAAGCACACTAGTTCCCACCCACACAATTTTAATTTATTTTTTATTTTACCCTTATTTTACCAGGTAAGTTGACTGAGAACACATTCTAATTTACAGCAACGACTTGGGGAATAGTTACAGGGGAGAGGAGGCGGGATGAATGAGCCAATTGGAAGCAGGGGATGTTGTCCTCTGTAGCTCAGCTGGTAGAGCACGGCGCTTGTAACGCCAAGGTAGTGGGTTCGATCCCCGGGACCACCCATACACAAAAAAAATTATGCACGCATGACTGTAAGTTGCTTTGGATAAAAGCATCTGCTAAATGGCATAACTAACCATCTGTCTTAGAGTTATGAACCAGACTACCGAACTAACTATATGAACCAGACTACTCAACTAACTATATGAACCAGACTACTGAACTAACTATATGAACCAGACTACTCAACTAACTATATGAACCAGACTACTGAACTAACTATATGAACCAGACTACTCAACTAACTATATGAACCAGACTACTGAACTAACTATATGAACCAGACTACTGAACTAACTATATGAACCAGACTACTGAACTAACTATATGAACCAGACTACTGAACTAACTATATGAACCAGACTACTCAACTAACTATATGAACCAGACTACTGAACTAACTATATGAACCAGACTACTCAACTAACTATATGAACCAGACTGCTGAACTAACTATATGAACCAGACTACTGAACTAAATATATGAACCAGACTACTGAACTAACTATATGAACCAGACTACTGAACTAACTATATGAACCAGACTACTGAACTAACTATATGAACCAGACTACTGAACTAACTATATGAACCAGACTACTCAACTAACTATATGAACCAGACTACTGAACTAACTATATGAACCAGACTACTCAACTAACTATATGAACCATACTACTGAACTAACTGAGAGATGATATTACCTGTCTTGTGTTTTGGAAACAAAACTGGATTAGAGATTTGTCCAGGAGAGATTCTGCAGAGTGTCCTTCTCCTCTGAGCTGGTCAAAAATAGTCCATCCAAAACTCTCAACATTGGCTTCTCAGAGTGAGCCACCAACGCTCAATTCTTTGATTTCCAGTGTTGGGGCCCAAAGTGACGCAGTCTGTTCCAGCCTCATCCACAGAGTGACGCAGACATTTTTGAATCTCTGCAATATGGGTGTTTTCAGTTCCATGATCAAGCCTCAATCTATAGCTGTATCTGTTTCTGTCATTCACAGCGTCCATGAAATACCCAGCGACGACCCAGAGACGACCCAGAGACGACCCTAGGGTCATTGTTTGTCATTGTTTGTCTCGTAGCCTTCTAGCCATATCCTTTTAGGTGAAAACCCGTCGATGCATCCACTGGTACATATTCCATAAGGTTTTAACTTGTCGTAACCACCCACATGCCAAACATTAGGCGGTTTCTCAGGCCGTTTCTTGCTCGCAGGTTGACAATCCTGACCATCCTGAAGGCACAGAAGTTGACGGACAGTTTCCCTGTCGGTAACTATTCCGGCCATCCAACATTTCTGGTGCGTCCAGCGGTAGCCATGTTGTCGACCTGATGTTTGAAGCTGCTGGTGTATGAAGGAGAGCACCTCTGCTTCATCTGTTCTGTTTTTAACCCACCAGAGATGATTCCTACTTAGAACTCTTTCTGTCTGAAGATGTATTGTTATGTTGAGTGATTCCTCCAATAATAACATTTCGTTGTTGGTGAATCCACGCTGGAAGTAGTCCTCAATGATATTGTCCATTGTCTATGTAGGAAGTTAAGACAATTAGGCTCTTATCAGGGCCACCAATACATCCCAACCAATCAATGTAGACACAGGGAATCTTGAGACTCAGACAAATGAGGTAAGCCCCTCCCCCTCTAATTACACATATTATTACATCACAATATCAGCTAAACAATGTAAAATAAATAACCCAGTTTATCATAAACTATACAGACTCTTATAGGTCGGGATGTGGCCTCCTTTTCACAATTCAGAACCAGACCTGTACATCCGTTTAACCTTACAAATCAACTAAAAACATTGAACATCAATCAGAATATAGTAATTAAACCAGCAGATAAGGGGGCTCAGATTGTTGTAATGGATAAAGTGAATATCTTCTTGAAGCCAATAGCCAATAGGATCATGTTAAACACTATGTGCTACATGGTCCCCAGGGTATATGAATATAAAGAGACATGAGACAAAACAATGGACCTGTAGAATGGAATAAGTTATAAGACCTCTATGATTCATTTCATTTGTCAGTTCTTCCAGCTAATGTGAGATGTTTAGATGACATACCATTTGAGGACACATACTGTAATTTAGCTGGCCATCTTTTCCCCTCCCTTTCTGGCTGCCCTCCCCCTTCCCTTCTAAGTTCAAGGTGGTTTATTTGTCATATACATGGAGTTAACAGTGCAATGAAATGCTGACTAGCAGGTTAACCTCTTGACAACAACAATAGAACAAGTCAGTAGCTAAGTTAATATAAAGAGTAATACAATAGTAATAAACCCTGCATTCATAACTATCCTTAACATACCTGGGGTGTTTCTGGGATAGAGGGTTGATATAAAAGTCAATATAATCAGCAATACAGGAAGATTCTGAGACACAATCTCTTACTATTGGTCAGCCGTAGGGAACCACCAACGTCTCAGGAGATATGTATTTTAGGCAGTAAGTAAAACTGCCTAGGCCTTGGAGAATCTGCCCCAAAAAGATAGACCATCTGTTTATCTGTAATGTACTTATCCTCATATAGTTTACTCACTATCTCCTGGATTCATCTTTGTGTTTTCCGGTTGTGTTGAGTGGGACAATGGAACATAGTGTTTACAATTATCCTATTGTCTATTGGCTTCAAGAAGATATTCACTTTATCCATTGCAACAATCTGAGCCCCCTTATCTGCTGGTTTAATCACTATATTCTGATGTTCAATGTTTCTAGAGCTAGATTTTTTGAAAAATGTGTAAGGTTAAGCTGATATACAGGTCTGGTTCTGAATTGTGAAAAGGAAGCCACATCCCTACGTATAACAGTCTGTATAGTTTCTGACACTGACTCCAACTGAGGTTCCCAATGTGAGGGGTTTGGAAATAGTATATGAGGAAAATCTGTTTCATAATCAAAATGATCTAATAACTTCAATCTTCTATGATAGAAGTATAGATCCCTCCGGAGCTCCCTGCAGTCCACCTGTTTAGGAGTTGGTATGAAAGTCAGTCCTCTTTCTAGAACCTCACTCTCGGCTTGGTTGAGCCCAATGGGACATTGCTGGTCAAGACCTCAAATCGGTTGTGAAGTAGTATGGACATATTGATGGAACAAGGTCACTAAACTGGTGGTTAGACAGGGTAGATCCAAGAGCAGGCCTCTGCTCTCATCTAGAGGGCGTTTCTCTGTACTGCTTGACACATGGAGACTCAATGGAGGCACAGTGCAAAGTGCTCAAAGTAAGGCCCAAACAATTGTTTGTCAGGCTGGGATCTATAAAGCAGTATGTTCTTCAATTAGATGCCAACTAATATTCATACAGGGACAATAGGTCGGGCAGGAGGAAGAATGGTGTTCCTGATTTTCAGAGGAATTCCCCTTTTTTCTTTAAAGCTTCAGATTGAGATTGCTGTTATTCTCCAATATGTTTTTCTTCAGTGAGCCACTCTGGATTCTCCAAGGCGAAAACTCCCTCTATTCTCCACTAGAGAGTTGTAGCTCCATGCTTTTGCTGGGAATTGTCCACTGTTGGTATACATTTATTTGGTCCCCAAAATACCAAAATAAAAAGGTGTATTTGTCTAGTTTTAGCTGAGTCCCCAGTTAGCATCCATGTGGCTCATTTAAACGTTTCAACAACAAAAAAAACGTACTCCTGACATTTCACCACAATAGGCTTCTTCAGACAATGGGACAAAAAGTAGCCAAACAAAGCCAAAGGAGAGTGATGAGCAGCAGCAGCATCATCAAACCAGCGAGGCCGCCGGCAAGCCCAACAGTGATGATGCTGCCGAGCTCCAGTTAGCTCCGTGTGCAGAGCCTACCCACCCTTCCACAAGCACCGCCAGGATAATGGCTCCACAGCCCCCTCCACCTCCGACTGTTCCTGACTATCTTGGAACAGAGGTGCCAGCCCAGATTAGCCTAGAATCCTACCGTAGCCGCAGGTTTTCTGTCCAAAAACCTTCATTTAATAGCAACTGGTTCATAAGAAGAGAGTGTCTGGAATACTCGCTTACTGAAGATGCTGCATTGCTGAAAGTTCTGCGTGGGGTCCATCTATTGGGAGATGGCTAACTAGTCTGTATTTTCCACTGATTCATATGGATGCCAGTGCACACATTGGCTGTAAAAGTGGGTAAAAACAGAAAAGCATATAACTGTAGCTATGTGGTCTTTACTTGGGTGTGTTTCAGCAGGGTGAGGTCAGAGAGATGCTTCCAAGTCAGTATTTTTCTGAACTCATAAAATCCTTTACATAATCTGATGGGATGAATGTTCAACCCCATTTAAATAACCATAAAGTCTATATAGTACCTTTAAGTTAAGACCTCACAGATCTGTTCATGGCAAAGCAGTTCAATTAATGATATTAATTGATTCTTAAAGAATATAACTTATAAATCATGAGCCTCATCTTGACAGTATTCATAAAGAGTAGGAGTACTGATCTGGGATCAGTTTTTCCTTTTAGATCATATTGAAACAGATTAGATGGACAGGGGGGAACCTGATCATAGATCAGCACTCCAACTCTGAGACACTGCCTTTATGAATAAGGGCCAAGGAGTCACCAGGACCAAGAAACCGAACACATACGGTTGAAAAGTATATTTACAGCAGGTGTTTACTGCCATCTAGTGGAAGATACCAATAAAACACTTGATTATCAGGGTGGGGAGACCGCTGAGCTGAAACAGAACGTAAAGAAGACTAGCTGCTCAGAGCAGTGAACAAACAAAGGCAGAAGCTGCTGGTAAAGCAACACTCACGGTGTGATAGAGAGTGGTAAAGCAACACTCACGGTGTGATGGAGAGTGGTAAAGCAACACTCACGGTGTGATGGAGAGTGGTAAAGCAACACTCACGGTGTGATGGAGAGTGGTAAAGCAACACTCACGGTGTGATGGAGAGTGGTAAAGCAACACTCACGGTGTGATGGAGAGTGGTAAAGCAACACTCACGGTGTGATGGAGAGTGGTAAAGCAACACTCACGGTGTGATGGAGAGTGGTAAAGCAACACTCACGGTGTGATGGAGCGTGGTAAAGCAACACTCACGGTGTGATGGAGAGTGGTAAAGCAACACTCACAGTGTGATGGGGAGTGGTAAAGCAACACTCACGGTGTGATGGAGAGTGGTAAAGCAACACTCACGGTGTGATGGAGAGTGGTAAAGCAACACTCACGGTGTGATGGAGAGTGGTAAAGCAACACTCACAGTGTGATGGGGAGTGGTAAAGCAACACTCACGGTGTGATGGAGAGTGGTAAAGCAACACTCACGGTGTGATAGAGGGTGGTAAAGCAACACTCACGGTGTGATGGAGAGTGGTAAAGCAACACTCACGGTGTGATGGAGAGTGGTAAAGCAACACTCACTGTGTGATGGAGGGTGGTAAAGCAACACTCACGGTGTGATGGAGAGTGGTAAAGCAACACTCACGGTGTGATGGAGAGTGGTAAAGCGACACTCACGGTGTGATGGAGAGTGGTAAAGCAACACTCACGGTGTGATGGAGAGTGGTAAAGCAACACTCACGGTGTGATGGAGAGTGGTAAAGCAACACTCACGGTGTGATGGAGAGTGGTAAAGCAACACTCACGGTGTGATGGAGAGTGGTAAAGCAACACTCACGGTGTGATGGAGAGTGGTAAAGCAACACTCACGGTGTACAGATGTAAAATAAATAAGTGTTAGGTTCCTCAGCACCATGCACCCCACTGTTGCCACCGGCAGTGACCAGAAGAAGAAACCGGAGACAGTGACAGACTACAATCACACAAAGGTATATACAGTATCTCTACCATATACAGATAGCCTTCCCATCTGCCAAACACCAAATAGTATCCCATTTTATTATATTACATTCATATTATTACTATTAGTATTATCATTCTATATAATTATAACCTATTATATTCTATTTTATTTTATGTAAATGCTTGGTGTGGATGCACTCGACCAGATGTCCAGACTGTACTCTGTAAAAGGGGGTACTCTCCGCTGGCCTGTTGACTGTACTCTGTAAAAGGGGGTACTCTCCTCTGGCCTGTTGACTGTACTCTGTAAAAGGGGGTACTCTCCTCTGGCCTGTTGACTGTACTCTGTAAAAGGGGGTACTCTCCTCTGGCCTGTTGACTGTACTCTGTAAAAGGGGGTACTCTCCTCTGGCCTGTTGACTGTACTCTGTAAAAGGGGGTACTCTCCTCTGGCCTGTTGACTGTACTCTGTAAAAGGGGGTACTCTCCTCTGGCCTGTTGTGGTGTTCTACAATGTGCTCGACATGACTGCAATCAACACGTGTTGTACAAGCAATGCCTTGACAAGACAGTCAGCAGGAGACATTTCATCATGGATCTGGCATGTGAGCTTGGTGAGAACCACATGAACGCAGAGAAAGAAGCTACAGTCACCAAGCAGGCCGCCAAGACAGCAGGTCCTGTTCTCCCTCTTCCCCAAGAACCACAGCTCCCACTGGGGAAAAATACACAATGTCAAGACAGCAGGTCCTGCTCTCCCTCTTCCCCAGGAACCACAGCTCCCACTGGGGAAAAATACACAATGCCAAGACAGCAGGTCCTGTTCTCCCTCTTCCCCAAGAACCACAGCTCCCACTGGGGAAAAATACACAATGTCAAGACAGCAGGTCCTGCTCTCCCTCTTCCCCAAGCACCACAGCTCCCACTGGGGAAAAAGACACAATGCCAAGACAGCAGGTCCTGTTCTCCCTCTTCCCCAAGAACCACAGCTCCCACTGGGGAAAAATACACAATGTCAAGACAGCAGGTCCTGCTCTCCCTCTTCCCCAAGCCCCACAGCTCCCACTGTGGAAAAATACACAATGTCAAGACAGCAGGTCCTGTTCTCCCTCTTCCCCAAGAACCACAGCTCCCACTGGGGAAAAATACACAATGTCAAGACAGCAGGTCCTGTTCTCCCTCTTCCCCAAGCACCACAGCTCCCACTGGGGAAAAAGACACAATGTCAAGTCGGCAGGTGCACACCGAACAAGGCCAATGAAAACTGTGTGCAGGGCAACCGATTTGATTTGTTTGTGGACCCGAAACATTAAGAGAAGATGTGATTGATTCATGTGTAAAGGCGCGGTACAGTGTCTGATACAAGCAACAAATGATTGTTTTTATAACTTGTCATGAATATATTTCCACAAAAATTTATTTATGCATTTCATCCTTTACAATTGTTCATGCACTGGTGATTTTGTTTAGGAATACAGCAAATAATTTCACCTGCGCACCTGGCTGGTTATATTAATATTAATATTAATATTAATATTAATATTAATATTAATATTATTATTATTATTATTATTATTATTATTATTATTATTATTATATTTTTCATTCTACTTTGTCAAAATAAACTGTAAATGGACTTTATTAAGTACTATAACTCTATTACTAATTGCATCTCCAAATAAAGTTGATCAGATGGATTATACTGTAATGTTTTTATTATAAGGGAAACAGAAACAGGATATAGGACTTTTTTATTTTACTTTGTAGAATTAACTTTTTTTTAAGTTACAAAAAATATATATTTCCACGAATATTTCTTCATGCAATTAATCCTTTACAATAGTTGCTGCACTATTTATCAAGCGTTTATTTAACAAACCATGTTTGCACACCTTGCACCTTGCTGGTTGATATGCATCTGATGCATATGCTAAAGTGGACGCCTGGTAACTTTCTCTAGCGGGTTCTTATATGCTGAAAGAACAGGCGGTTCTAGTGTTAAGGACTGGTAGATGGGTGTTGCTCATGCATTCACTCATGCTGACCGGCTCCAGTACTTTGTTCTTGACTAAAGCCTCCAAGTCAGCCTTGACTTATGGTCTGATAGCATAAGGTACAGGTCCTGCTTTCAGAAACGTTGGTTTGCTGTCTGGCTTAATGCTAAGCTTCCCTGTAATGTCGTTCATACTACCCAGCTGTCCATTAAAGACTTCTCCATGTTTCTTTAAGATGGCAGGTAGGTCTGTGTCTCCATGTGTCATTGTATGCACTGATGGCCAGTCCAGTGTGATTTTCTCCAACTATGAACATCCCAGTAGTGATGCATAGTCTCCTTTCACAACATAGAGTGGCAGCTTTTCAGTTTGTCTGTTTACCTGAACTTTGACATCAGTGATGCCTCTCACAGCGACAGATTCACCTGTGTAAGTATTTAACATGAGGTTCACTGGTTAAAGTGGAAGGTGTTTCAGTGTCTTTTTTCTGACACAAGAGATACAGCTGCCCCTGTGTCAATCTCCATACCCACCGGCTGTCCCTCTAGCAAGGGGGAGACATAGTAGCCGTGCGGCCCGCCAGGAAAAAGTCAGGATTTTCAGTGTGACTTCCTGGTCTGATGAG